>NC_089752.1:82653210-82660710 GCF_040412425.1 Macrobrachium rosenbergii | reverse complement strand
GGCATTTTCCAATAAATTCAAATTAAAAAAATTGCAACACAAAAGATGTTTCATTTACATTCGGCAGTATGAATTAAGGTGCTGTTGTACCAAAGGTGACCATCAAAGGCCTCACGTGCTTCCAGGTTTGACCTTCTAAATTGATTTCTCAATGTGGTGTTGTACAGTGAAGATTGTTGTATTTTAAGGTATTGTTTTGTCCTCGTTTTCATATTAGGGAAATTGTTTTCATGCTTTTACAGTGTAACACAGCTGGTAAACCATTGTAAGTGTAAACTATAAAACTCTTTGGTTTCCATAATGGGAAGATGAATGAGTATCAGAGATGCATTACCTCAGCAGAGGTGGTCAGTACCTATCAAAACTTCATTATGAG
The DNA here is from genome assembly GCF_040412425.1 of Macrobrachium rosenbergii. Taxonomy (NCBI): domain Eukaryota; kingdom Metazoa; phylum Arthropoda; class Malacostraca; order Decapoda; family Palaemonidae; genus Macrobrachium; species Macrobrachium rosenbergii. Next base: position 82,660,334 of record NC_089752.1, on the reverse strand, counting down.
AAACCTGTTGAACAAAGCTAGCCATTCAAGATGTTCGTCTTCTGCTGTTCCCTTTATTCAGTTCCAAAACTGAGTCCAGTTGTCAACGGCTCCTTTCTCTTATCTTCTTGGAATATTTGGGTACATAAGGTACAGCTCTCCGAGATTTGTAATACTAAAAAAAAAGACTGAAAATTCCCCAGTGTTATTCTTCTTTGTCACTGGTTAGCATTGAGGAAGGGGGTTAAACAGGTAAGCAGAGTTTCGAAATTAATGAAAGTGGCTAATGCTGGAATGCCGTACAAGAAAGTGTGCACATTTCCATGAATGAGAAACATCCCCAGGATTTAAACCCCTGAAGGACTGAAAACTAAGTGTGTACAGTTATCTTTTAATTATACAGATTAATAGAGCCAAGGGTCTGTTGGATAATGGCAAAATCCGGACGATGGTGAGTAAAAAAAATGTAGGGTGTTCAAGGGCAGCTCCATAATCTTCCTCACCTAATCTTGTCAGTTACCACATAACTGTAAACACTCCGCATACTTACAAACAACCATTAATGTATGACCATTAATTTATTTGTATACAGCAACTACCTTATCAATTGTTACTATATTGTCTTAACATATACGAAAGATAAAAATATGTGCAAACTATAGACATAGGCTACTCCAGGTGTTTGCAGAAGTCAAATTACAGCTGTATTTAAGCTAAAGGGAATGAAACTGTTATTTTACTTACAGAATCCGATTATATAATATTATGATGTTAGTATCATAATATGTATTAAAAAAAGATTGTCCCATAATTTGTTTGTTCTAAGAATCAGCTGATTGAGCCTACTAATGAAAGAATAGGAAAACAGTTGTGTACTTGCTAAAAGAAACGGATGTATTAATATTATTATTATTATTATTATTATACATAAATGTAAAACAGGTATACAAAGGTAAACTAACATACTTTATGTTAAAGCAAAATCCCTCAAAATCACAAAAGAGCTGTTCCTTGATTAGTTTGTATACAGATACCTCAGTTCTCTTTCTCTCTCGCTTGCTCTCTCTTTCAGTATTGTACTTATCCTTTAATGAAATATGAATTACTGTATCGTAAACATAAAAATACAAAATTAAAACTCCAAGAAGTTCACAACGCCATCGAATGAGTTTATGTATAGCCTACTTACATATGTGGTACAATTTTTTTTGGGGGTTTGCTTGATTTACTGTACTGTTTTTATTACAAGTTTAGTTGATTCTGGGTATGATTAACACACAACTGTCGTGTAAAAATTGGATCCGTTTTTTCTCGACAATCCTTCACAACATTCAGGATAAGTGAGGGGAGTAGTAAGTAGGCGGCCGAGTTCGTGGTTCACTTTTTTTCTCTAAATATGTTTGCTTATTATTTGTGTCCAGCGAATTGCCTGTGTTGGGAATGTCAGAGAGGCTATTTTTCATATAATTTGAGTACCTCCTTTAGTAAAATAACCTATGTATAAATTTTAAAAGGGAACTGAGGTGGCGAGACAGCAGAGGGGCAAAATGTGTCCTTCTCAAGGGCATACCATTGAGGTAGTCACTTCCCCGGCCAAATCGTTCATTTTAAAGTCGAGAGCCGGTTCCTTTAGTTTACTAAATTAGTCCCTTCACTTTTTTGCCATCCAGGACCTGATATAGTTAATGTTCATTTAAAGTGTAGCCTGATTGTTCGGAAATAAGTTTTGTGCAAAATTGTAGCCTTTAGAGGCATGTTTTTTTGAGTTTTATGGGTTTTTCTATAGCTTTCAGCATTGTGTCTTGTACCCGACCGCATGGTCCTTGTGTGTTAATGTATGTTAAATTTAATTAGTCTATATTTTTAAAAAATTGTAAAACCCTGCCTGGTCTTGACGGACCTTCTCTTCTGTGTTTGCTGGTGGTGCCTTCAGGCCTGACCATCCCAGTCCTATACCATCAGGGACTTAGAACCTTCCCAGTCGTGGGGGACAATTCATGACAATAACAGTGCGCAAGAAAATATTTTATCACTTGATATTTCATCTCTAATCACCGTAAAAATATTTAAAATGTTTATTTCATATGTAGGCAGGACAAAACCAAACAGGCTGTATAAGTTCGCCGACAGCATGGACTTTGATTGCATTTATAATTTGGTTTCTAAAACTAAAAAGAATGAGAAAATACAGTAAAATGTAAACGAGAATACTATAGCATAAAATATGAACAAAATAGTGTAAGAGTGAGTATGTGTGTGTGTTACTGTATTAGGCTTTAATGGAAACATACCTCAGCTTTCTCTTTCTCTCTACAGTATATACAGAGAGAACCATAGAGAGGGCCTACTTCCTATGTGAAGCGTAATTTGGCTGCCATTTTGATTGTGTGTAACTGGAGCTGCAGTGACAGCAACGTTTTGTAAACAAACATGCTCTGAGTTCACTGCAACCCACTGTAGGGCCAACAGCTTGTTTTTATGCTGGAACACAACAAACTGCCAATGTTTATTTATTTGACAGCTGTTATGATTGTTCATTTTATGGACGTATATCAGAAAATAAGGGTACAAATAGGCCTATATAAGTATATAGCAGTTGTAAGGATGGTATAGAGTGACATACTGGCTGGGTGTTGTCTGGTTTATTGGTGGTTCCTTACTGAATGCATGTACAGTTGTTGTTTCAGATTTAGCTGGCCTTGTGCCAGCACGGGCTCTTGCTCCTAGAGCAGCCCGTAAAAACGTACTGAATCTTCAAAGTTGTTATTGGCAGGTGCGAGCCGCAAAGTAGTTTCTACACACAAACAGGGCAAACCAGAGGTAATGTTCGGACATCTGTGTTTGTTGACAGACAAACAGATGGCGATTGTGAGAGGCATAATAAACATATAATGATAAAACATACTGTATATCGATGGAAAGGCCAGGAAATTCCACATATGGCCAATTGCATGAGATTCGAGACAGATTTTTTAATACAATGCAGTAGCATAATACATGTGAAAGGGCGAGACGTTTGGCGTCTTCACAAACAGAATCATACAGACAGTTTGATACAGAAGATTCAGTGGAACATTATGAGTACATGATTAGAATGCTTGCATGGCAATGCAAGTAGTGGTGATTGTACATGAATCGAGACAACAGTGGTTAGGGAGAAACAGACGGAAATATTGTATGGTAGAAGTTGCGTTCCTTGAGTGAGAGAAAACGGGATGCTCTTGCTTTTGTCTTGTTTCCTCCGATGGATGACGCGCGCACACGTGCGGCCGAAAGACCGCGATGCGGTCTCTTACACAGTGAGAGGACCACTCAGCAACATCACAGCCAAATGTGACTAGATCAGCAGAACAAACTTTGCTCCAAATAATACCTATTTAGGTAATTCCTTAGTGGGATGAAAATAATATTATTCTCAGATATTCTTACAGGCATGTATGCAATATATTTATAAACAAAAATAACCCATAAATGTTTAAACATTAATTCAAAGTTCTGTAGAATAAAATAAAAATAACCCTTGGAAAAATGTTTAAACAATTTTATTCAAAGTTCCGTAAAATAAAATAATACATATTTTTAAACATTTAGGCTATGTAAATTACCTGTGAAAGGACTGCGTCTGGAAAATCAATTATTGTACTTCAGTGACATTACATGATGGCAGATATAATAGGCCCTAGGAGAAGAACATGCTAGCAAAATGTCAAGCCTTTGCAAAATATGCACAAAATGGTATGCCTGTGCACAACCTATTGGAAATAGGTAGTATTTAATTACTAATCACGTACCACTACCAAAGGCATCAACACATACACATAGCACACGTTGTTTACCATTAAAATCACCACCAGTCCACCACCAAAAGCATTCACACACACCAAGCTTAATCGAGTTAGACAGGGCTATACTTATCTGTCAGTGTGAAGACCTGTTAACAAAATACTCATTGGATTAATATGAATTCATTTTATGGGAAATTTTCAACAGTTTCTGTTTTTGCGTAATTTCTTTTCTTTGGATGCTTTATTCTTGATTTTCAGTTGATATTTTAGTCTCATTGTAACATACAATTGCTTCATAAAGTGTACACTTAGAACAGGAAGGTGTACACAAAAGATCACAGTTGACATTGGAAACTGCTGCCGTTAGCTTTTGCAAAACATTGGCACCAGAGACAACATTGGGATACATTTCTTTGAATACACACTCCATCGACTCTGTGAAGATAAGCAGTTTGCTGCTGCTTGGTGGAAACAGTACTGTAGGTCTCTCTCTGTCAATGGTGTAATTCTTGTGCCTGAAGAATGTACTTCCCTCTCTCTCTCTCTGCCAGTTGAATTTTCTCTTCTTTGTTTGTTTTTGTATACTTTGTACAGTTACTGGCAGAACACTCTGTTCCTTTTGATCCAGAGGTTTTCTTGGTGTGGCCTGTGTAGTGTAAATGATCCATGGAGAGATAATTTGGTGTAGACTCGGCTGCAGTGACAGAATGATGCGTCTTTAGCAACCTCCAGTTACACACCAGCAAAACGGCCGCCGGCGCTCAGCCAATTACAATGCAGCACATAGGAAGTCGGCCCTCTCTATGGTTCTCTCTGGTATATCAGTACTGTACATATCCTTGAATGAAATAACAATTACTGTACCATAAACATAAAAACACGAGACTAAGCAAACTCCAGGAAGTTCACAACGCCATCGAATGAGTGTGTACATATTTTTTTATTTGATTTACTGTATCATATTTCATTACAAGTTTAGTTGACTCTGAGTATGATTATCAGACATATTATAACAGTGCACGAGAATATTTCGTCACTGTTGTCGTTTCATCTCTAATCTCTGAAAAAAATATTTAAAATCCGAATTTCATAATTATGTAGGCAACGCAAATACAAACAGCCTGTAGCAAGTATACCCACGCCACCGTATTAGTGTACTATACGTACATAGTACCATTTTTGTTCCTTTCTTTTTTTTTGCTTTGCTTGTTACTGTACCACATTTCATTACAAGTTAAGTTGTTTTCAAGTATGATTATCTCGCATATCATAACAGTACATAAGAGAATGTTCTATCACTTGATATTTCAACTTGACTGTCTTTCACTCCTTCCTCTCTCTCTCTCTCTTTAGTGTACATATCCTTTAATAAGATGTGAATTACTGTATCGTAAACATAAAAACACGAAACCAAACAAGCTCCCATCCACTTTCCAAAACAACCCCCTTCCCTGAGCCTTCCTCCATACAGACTTACTGCCCCCTCTCTCTGATGGAGCCAAACCATCCAACCAACAACCACCCCATCATGGAGACTTCTCAGATCCCCACCCCCCAAAACCCTTTCTCAGTCATTCTGAGTGCAGTCAGTGTTACCAACATTTTCTTGAGGCCGTGCAGCATTGCCAACAATAAAGGATGTTTTATTTCAATTTTTTGAAATTTATTTATATCATATATCTTTGGGGCCTTGCTTCCTGGTCCAGATGTGTCAGATAGTGTCGAATTCAGGGTAATGGCGATCCAAATAATTGAGGAACTGCTGTATGTATAACACTCAACAGTAGAAAATAAAAACAGTGGGAGCTGTAAGGATTTGAATTAGAAAATTTTTCAAAAATTATCATTTTTTCATAAACTTAGTTGTATGGGGGAGGGGGTGGTGGCACATGAAAAATGTACAGTTTTATTTTATTATGACTACTCTGCACTTTGGCAGTCTCTTCTACAACTTGCTCCTTTTTAGATTTATTTTATTACACTTATGGGTAGGCTGCCACCAGCTGTGGTGTTTGTAACACACCAACAGCAAACAAAAGCAAAATAAAAAAAAATGGTTATACCAAGTGTATTTGAATGTACAGTAGCAGGTTATAAGGTGTGGGTGGGTGCTGATTTGCCACATTTATACTATTACCCCATGATACTGCTTTGTGGGTAACAAAAGAAAGAGGCTTACATACACTACGAACACCTTTATTATCACCAAAGGTATACAAAACAAATCGCAGTCACTTAGTAAAATATACACCTAGCACTGATCACAGCACCACCTACTGAAATTAACATTAGCCTTAACCTACGATGGGCCCAGACAAAATAAAATACATTACAACACCACTCAGAAAAACTCTTGGGGCAATACCAAAGACACCAAGTTTCTCCAAAGTTAGGTTACCACCAGACAACTTAACCCAATTTCTCAGACACGTGGCTTCGTTTACCTTAACTTACATTTCTAGACATCCCCAAAACCACCAATTCTCAATACTCCACCTTTACCTCAGCAAACATTTCCTCACACTGACACCTTTTGACAAGAATTCCAGGTATAATATCCTCTGTGAGATGCTTTCATTCTTCGGCAGTCCTGCTGCATACGGTGTGGTTCTCTCCAGACAAATAGGAATCCCACACTTCGTATAAACAAGGGACCGGACTTGATTTCTCCCTTAGCAGTGCCTGGGAACATCACTTGCACTCCACTCCAGAACTTGTTGCCTGAGAGGGAAAATAAAACTCTGCTTTCCTACCTATAAAGTTAACTAGGCAAGGGTGTCCTACAATAGGGTCTGCCTTTTATAACAACGTCAAGAAGCACAAAAGTGATCAATGGTCATAAAATGGCGTTATGACAGCTTCCCTTTTAAATATCTTTAAGCTCACTAAAACAAACTACTTTTCTTACTGCATATTACAGCATAAATTACGCAATGCTAAAAGTACTCTGGGTAGCTAGTGTCCTTGCTAGTGGGACGAACAATAAAAGACGCTTCGTTATCCTGCTTGGCGCCTCTCGGAACAGAGGCGAGAGTCATGCATCTCATTTTCTAGGTGCAAGCATGCTATTTCTCACAGGTAGTCAGTACTACACAATTTACCAAAAGACTCAAAACAGCTTTTTAAGTTTAGTGCCACCTTCTAAGACCTAGCTAAATGGGTGGGCAAAACGACGAATTTTGGTTACATAATCAAGAATCGCGCAAGGCTTCCATTCGGTCTAACCCACAACACACCAAAGCACTACACAATACTTATAATAAGCCTGAATCACCGGCCATTACTGGCTGATTGGAACAAAGGTCCCTCTGATAGCTTCTGGGATTGAGAATAGCAAAGAAGCCTAAGAGTTGAAGTAAA
>NC_089752.1:82612605-82647605 GCF_040412425.1 Macrobrachium rosenbergii | reverse complement strand
CCCATCCATGAAATTTTTGGCGCGACTTGGGATAGTCAGGTGCACAAGACAGGAAACAGCGTTCTTAAAATTCAGGTTGAAATCACTGATCTAATTGTATTCCTCTTTCCAGTACTAATGTTAGTTGTGTAAATACACTCCTTTAAGTTTGCCCACGTGTTTATGTGGAATATTTCCTTCAGTAGAAGAGCCCATTGGATCATATGAAATTCCCCTTTTGTTTTCCTCTTTTTTTTGTTTTTCCTGGACCCCGAGTCAGAATCACAAGGCTAAATTACCTGAAATTGTTGCTACCTGTCTCACAGAGAATATTTCAAACTAGATTGCCAGGAAAAACATAAAAATGGCTACCTCTTGTCTGAGATTCTCGTTTTAGTAGTTGCATCCCCCTCATTTGTTTTCTGCTTTTGTTTGGGTTTGCATCTGCCAATCAGCAATTAGAAAGCTATGCTGGAGTGCAGACAATTCTAACCTTTTTGTGTAAAACCAGCACACAGATCCGGAAATTCCACGTAAGTACTGTGTTTATCTTAGTAAAATTTTTTTACAATGTGACTGTTCTAGGAATTAGAAATAGGGACGTATGTATTCACTGAGAGAAGAGAACCAGTATTAGATTCATTAATGCATGCCTTTCAGGATAGGTAGTTAGGAAATAACTAGTGCTAACTATTCTTTGCTTCGAGGAATAGTGCAAAATTCCTCTGTGTTAAAATCTTTGCCATATCTTTTGCTTGAGGAATAGGGGGAAATTCCTCTGTGTTAAAAATCCTTGCCATATTCTTTGCTTTGAGGAATAAAGAAAGAAATTCCTCTGTGATAAATTTTACTGCATTTCAGATTAGCGAATTATTATTTAGACGCTGATAAACTCCCGCGTGGGACAAGACTGAAAGTCAGTTTGTGCATTGCTGAAATTCTCTCAGTGTAGTTAGAATTGAGTTAGGTGTTAGGAAAGCGAAATTTAAACTCCGCAATAGGGAAAATTACTAGGTCATTTTACTGTTATCCTCTCATCCACTGGAAATTCCCCAGAATCCTGTGACGGTCTATAAATATACGGGTTCATTCACACAGAATCTAAAAATAACTCGGTGATGGTCAGACGTCCTTCACCCCCCCGCCCATGCCCGCGTGTGTAGCCTTTTTTTTTTTCATTTCTCAGCAAATATTTTTCTTTGGGTTTTTTCCGTTAGTAATTTCTAAGTCCAAATTCCAAGTCCTCAGAGACTCCTACTAAAATTCTATGTTGCACGTGACGAGAATTCCTCCAAATTACAAGTCCTCAGAGACTCCTACTGAAATTCTACGTCGCAAGTGGCGAGAATTCCTCCAAATTACAAGTCCTCAGAGACTCCTACTAAAATTCTAAGTAAATCGACATGGCGAGAATTCCTATTCCTGGGGAAATCAAAATTATGTCCTTTTGAGACATTATATTAGTGTATCCCTCACACACATCTAACAATTTAAGCCCTTACGGGACTGATCATTCTAGTTCGTTAGAACAACTCCTTAATTTCACGCTACAGCCAGCCAAGTCGGAGCGTGACAAAATCAACTGGGTCTTCCGAGACGCATATTAAAATCCTCGGCTGTCGCTACCAAGAACAACCACGTCTTTCAAGACATATTAAAATTTTAACAAAGTCTCCTCAGACTTATTGATCCACTGTCTTATTCAGACAGATTCTCCTGCAGTCTGAACAACTGAGTGTTTCAGATTCCTGCAATTGAGTCTTTTCAGCATATTTGACTCGTTAGTAAGTCCAGTCCGTATAACCATTATTTCAAGATGGCTAATACCAGAGCCCAACAAAACGAGACTTCAAATTCTACATGTCTGCTGGAAAGGACATGGGACTATCGGGGCAAGATCTGAGAGACTGGGTTCAAGCGGTGGACGATGCCAAGCGGAGAAAAGAGAAACGTGAGCGGAGAAGAGAGAAATGTGAGGAGAAGGAGAGAAAAGAATTGCCCAAGAGAGAGAGGAGAAGACTTAGAGAATGTCAAAGAACGCAGAGAGAGAAGAACGGCAGGAGAGAGAGAGAACGGGCCCATGAGCTCCAGATGCTAGAACGACAGCACGCCACCCCCGACTCCTGCCGCGGGAATGAGTGCCCTCAGCCAAGCTCACTCATTCATGCCAAAATGGACAGAGTCCGAACCGGAAATATGGCTTGAGAGGGCGAACGAGTCCTGAGTGCTGCGACCTCTCTCTCACAGAACTCTCCCTTGTTCTCACTAAATTCCTGGGCGGAAAGGCCCTCATTGCCTACCACACCCTTTCAGCAGAAGATAGGAAACTGGGAAGCCGTCGCCAAGCAGTTCAAGGCGCATGCGAGATTGGCCGAGCAGTGGAGGAGATGGAGAGAGCAGCCAAGAGAAGCAGGCCAGACTTGGTCCGATTAGGCGTACCATTCGAGCGGGCATTAACAAAATGGCTCAATTCGGAAGGAGCCACTAACGCCGCCGAGGTACTCGGCGGTTTAAATTTGAGCATTTCCCGCGCTCGCCCCTCCTGCTGCCCTCGCCACTCATGTAGTGGAAAAAGCCCAGCAACCTCACCAAGTGTTGCCAGATAGCAAACATGTGGAAACTCACCACCCTCAAGAAGGATCCATGGGGCGGAAGATAAATCCCCGTCCCTCCTCAGAGGTTCACATTCCCACAAAAATGGGAACTCTGGCAAGCCCCTAACTTGCCATTATTGCAAGAAAACAGGGCATTCCTCCAAACAGTGCCGGAGCAAGAAACCAGCGCCTCCCTCTCCTGGAAAACCGCCAAATAACTCGCCTGTGCCTCCACAGGGGCAGCATGAAAGACTTCAGCCAGACCTTTGCATGGCGTGCAAGGTTTATGGCCATTTTCCGCATGGGCAAATGCCAGAGCAATAATAAATCACATACTCCCACCGTCGCTTTGGCCATCACAAATCCCAAGTCATTAGGCCCTCCCGCCAAGGGGCCCTTATATGTGACCCCTCCACAAGGTGCCACCCCGCACAAGTCACTGAAAGGACTCGGGCGCAAATCTCCCTCATCCGAGGACAGAGTTACCTATGGAGCTATCGTCAATAGGTGAAAACTCGTCACGATCGAGGCAATAAATCTATTTAAAATGATACTCCCTACGGTCCAATTGAGAGTCAAAAGACCTCACCAATCCAAAATTTGCAATCTTGCAGTAGCAAGCCATCTCCCTGGAGGCTATGACGTCATCCTGGGACAGGACTTTCAGTCCCAAAAGAAATCACGACAATCTAGGGGTCCACATTCCCGAATCATTCCTGGGGCGAGTAATCCTCCCCCGCTTCTCCCTCAGTCAAGACTGGGTACCAGGGAGGACGGATGCAGTCACTACCAGTACCACCTGAGTACGATGTACAGTGGCCCCCTCGATCGGTTCCTGAATCCAATTCCAGTGCCCGGCCCTGCCTCAGTGCCAGTGCCAGGGCCCCAATCAGATCTCCCTCCCGGAGATGCCCAATTCCTGCCGGTGCCACTTGCATGCCCCGAGCAGTGCCAAGCTTCGTCCATCCTTACCGACAGCCACAAGAAACCTCTGATAGTGCCTGACTCTGCCCCAGTGCCAGCGCCAGAACACTACCGATCTCCATTCAAGGAATCCAACTCAGGGACCCCTCTCTCCCCGGCCTGGCACCGCTACCAGCGTCGGTAAGAGACGGTTCCCCCGACCACAGCGAAGCTCACCTGCAGGTGCGGCCTCGCAACCCGTGCCTGAGCTGGTCATTGATACCTGCGAGCCGCTCACGCTGCCCCCGACCGTCTCCTCTCTGCCTCAGCCCATTGGCGACGCAATTGCAAGTCAGGATTCTGCCATACCTCCCTTGGCCGATGAACTACAAGAGCTGCGACAGATCATGGTAGAACCAGCACGGACACCTCCTGCGTCAGCTGTCGCAGCAGCAGGCCCAGGTGGCACTCCGTGCCGCCCTCGGTCTCGGGCCCTCCGCTTCCCGGCCGAGGACGACTGTCCCATTGAGAAAGGTTCTTTGCGAAATTACCACGGGCATGGGAAATTCCAGGTAGTTTACAAAGAGCTCTAGAGCTCCCATGGCACCTGTGCCACCATTTCATCTTTCGAAGGTCTTGGCACCTCTAATCCAGAAGGGGATGTCAGGCCCTCCTCTATCTTCTTCCGTTCCTCAGGAACTTCTATCTCTTATCACCTTCTATTAATCTTTCCTTAAATTATCACCACAAGAGGCAATTAAATACGGATACCATTCCCACACAATGTATAAATCATTGAGAATAACAGAGTGAGAAGTGGCACGCCCTTGCGCCCATACCTTGGCACCGGGCGTGCGTGTCAGCCCTTCCTGAAGGAGTCGCCCTTCAGGTGCACTTTTCTTAGCCCTGGGACTGAAGTGATAGTCCGGGCCGTAATTTATAGGCGAAGGACGATAAATTCCCACCTAACACAATAAAACCCTCACTCCTTTTCCCTTAGCTCTACTGCCAACACCATTTACTCTTCTTTTAGTTATTTATTTATCTTTCTTTTTAATGAATCGCGAGTCATAAACTCTTGCCCTTGTGATTTAAATGCCCCTTTCGTAAGCTCTGAGAGACGTGTCCATCCCTTTCATATGCGGTTAAGTTTTCATTCATAACATCTTGTTAATTTTCCTTTGTTATTATTATCCTTTTCCCCTTCCATTCCGTCTTCCAAGAACTCTGTTTGTCCTAGACCCCACGTCTTTTGTCTGCTCACCCGTCATAACATTGAGTAGGGCAGTGGACGCATAAAATTAGCGTAGTTTAAGGTTAGCCAATTAAAACTCGCGAATACTCTCGCCCGCATACCACTGATAAAATACCAGTGTGGGTCGCCATCAACTGATCGAAGTTGGTGATGCGTTGAACTATTAAAACTAAGATAATTATCAATGCGAATATGTATAGTCATTACAATATCATGTAAAGGGGATGTCATTTACAAAAATAAACGCTGTTTTTCATTTACACAGCCTCTTCAAGGCAGACTGTACTAACTTGCATGCATTTATCTACAATTAAGTAACCATGTATTTTAATTCTTGACCAATAACCTTTCTTTTCATTTGTTTGCTATAGCCTCATATACTTGGTCTTATAATCTAATTAATTCACATTGTTTGAGTCACTTTATAAAGTTATCAATGGGTAACCAAATCTAAAAGTAATTACTCTTTTGCAAGTGTTGAAATCACTTTGTGTCCTGTTAACGAAAATTGTCCCAATGTGTTATTAAAGTAATGTCACAGTTTCATAAAAACCTAGGAGTAAAGTTCATTGCAAGGCAGAATGTGAGTAACGTAAAGCATTTGCCGCTTATTCTTGAATATCGATGTTCACACCCGAAGGAGGTATGTACATCATCTTGTATGGGGAGGTATCATGATTAGCAAGAACTCGCTAGTAAATTTCTTCCCCCTCCTTTGTTTTTTTTGTTCTGTTGTTTTCATTTACTGTCGGCCGATCGATAGACCATCTGTCATCGATTAAAAACAGATTTTAAAAAGATTAAAGGCCCTCCCATTTTTGATAAAGATCTTTTCTGAGGAGGCAAAAGTGAATCTGTCTGGTTTTCCCTTTCAGGCAAAAAACCCCTGCGGGCATCAGCTGAACATGAGTCAACCCCTATGTGTTGGACGTGCCCCTGCCCCAAAGGAGGAGCTAAAAAAAACCCACGAGGTTCGCTCACACACGCGCACTGGAAAGATGGAGTAACTTGTGAAGACCACCTCAACACCTGGCCCCACCGATGCCCTTTTAGCTCCTAACCACGTGGCCCTTTTCAAAAAGTATACTTTTCCTCGTGCACTTCAACCGTATTCACGTGTCGCCCGCCACCAGCCTGCCATTGCCATTGCCCAGCGCTTCGAGGAGTTCCCATCACATTGCCCTTTTACGTGAAGCCCTTGCATCTAACAGGTGGAAGAAAAGTCGCCCTCGAAATCACAAGTCATCCACGGACCGCTTTCTGCGCTGGAACCAAATCTGCTAATGGTAAAGTGCCCTGGAAGAGCCCATTCAGTCACGCTTTTGTCTCATAATATTTACTTAAGAGAAAGCCAGAAATCTCCCTCTTGTCAAATGTCCGTGCTCCTCTTGCATGTCAGCAGTGTAACCAATTATTAATTCTCCTTTGGCACCCTCAGTGCAGCTTCGAATTCATTATTCTTTTGTCTATTTTCATTACTGGCGTATAATGTGCATATCTCTCATTTCAGAGGGACTCCTATCATGGAAGCTTCTTGGACTGTCTGAATCCCCAGTTTCATTCAATCCAGTAGGAATCCCCTTCAGGATCAATAATCTAATTGATTCCTCTTTCCGCACTAATATTATTTGTGTAAATACACCCCTTTAAATTTGCCCACAAATTTCCCTTCAGTAGCCTTACACTCATATGAAATTCCTTTTTTTTTCCTCTTTTTTTATGTTTTCCTGGACCCCGAAGTCAGAATCACAAGGCTAAATTACCTGAAATTGTTGCTACATGTCTCACAAAAATATTTCAAACCAGATTGCCCTAAAAAAATATATATATATATATATATATATATATATATATATATATATATATATATATACAGGAAAGTTCTTCTTTAACGCGGCTTTAACAGCGATTTTTTGGCGAATTTTCCCTAATCCAGCGGCGAAAATCACAGATTTCCCCATAAAAAAAGTCAATAATTGGGTATTGGCAGAATACCTAACAGAGGTGTGAGATATAATTAAATCGCTAAATTGTATAACATATATTTGTTTCAAAATATATATATTATCATCAAAATAAAACCAAACCCTGCTGATAAAGATTTGTTGTATGTTTATATATATATATATATATATATACATATATATATATATATATATATATATATATATATATATATATATATATATATATATATATATATATATATATATATGTATCTATATATATATATATATATATATATATATATATATATATATATATATATATATATATATATATATATATATATATATATATATTTCTGAGTCCAGTCCCGGGTCAAATCAGCGGTGAAATTCCATTACAGCACATTTCTAGGTATAACCTTTGCTAGATATACCAGAGAAAAAGAGCTTTCAGGAAAGCTGGGGTTACTACCCCCAGTCGAAACCTTCTAGGAAGACATCGGTATAAGGAAGGGTGAGTGAATACCACTACCACGGAAACATACTCGAAAGATCTCTCCCTATCAAAACCCCCGAACAGAGCGGTGAGCCGTTACAGCCCCCACACAAACACCCGCCAGGGCGGCGACACCAGCGCCACCTACCTCATTCCATTTTCTAGCACGTGATTGCTATCTCTGTTTCTTTTGTGTGCTCGTCTCCTTATTTTGGATTTTTCTGCTTTCTGAGATGTCATCGAGCAGCTTTACCATCTCAAGTTAAGTACCATCTTCTTGTGGGGTTTTGTTCTGATTTTTGGCTGTTATGGTCTCGTATTTTCATAAATATTGAGATCTTATTATGACGCCACGGCGTCCCCCGCCAGCCATGTCGATCATTTTCCATCTGTTCTTTTCAGTTGGAGTTGTCTCCTTGTCGTTATAGATTAAATTTTTGCCCCTTGGTCCCCATCCTGGTGGTTCCTTGCGGTGGCTCCCCCTTTGAATTATTTCATTGGCCTGTCTGGCCTTGGTGAGAGTGATGCCCGTCTAGGTTCCCCCCCTCCAGGTTGGGTTCCTGTTATTTTTGGTCTTACTAGGCTAATTATTTTGCTTGAAGATGGTGCTCTCTTTTTAGTTTTATTTTTATTATTATTTTGTTGTTTGTTTTACCTCGGGTGCTGGCGGCAGCCTCAGATCTAACCGCTTCCCGGGGTAGGCTCGCTCTCTGTTGAGCACATTTTAGTTTTTATGTGTGATGGTTATTTTGTGGAGTAGGCTGTTTGCATCCATCCCTTGCCCTGGGTGAGGAGTTCAGGTTGAGGGAGTTTTGTTGCTGTTTCCTCCGGGATCGTTTTTGGTGGGCAGAGTGAGCCCTTAGTTCTCTTCCTCCATTTGGGGGAATCGAGTTCTTTGGATGTGTTTCCTCTGGGCTAGTCGCCCCCTTGCCCCTCTCCATTCTCGATCCTGGTTGGTTCTCAACACAAAAATTCTCTCCTGTTGCTTCCTCCTCCCTTCTGCCCTCCTCCATTTTCCTAGCCTATGTTAGGTTAGGTCCATATTAGAGCTTCGCCTAGGTAGAGTCGGGCTTCGGGTTGTGTTGCTTCCAGCATTCCACCCTTCCAAGTTTCATTATTCTGGGAGTGGTGTATGGTGCAGTTGAGCGGGTGAGCTTCTCCCCGTCTCCTGTTCCTTCCTGTAGCCTACCTCTCTCCTCCCCCTTCCCCTCTCCTCTCCCCTCCAGCCTTGCTCTACTCGTGCGGGTGACGCTAGATGGCGTTTTCTCTGAGTTCAGGACTTCTCCATTTGGTTGGTTGGGATTCGCTCCCTCCCATATCAGTCCCCTAGCATCGCTGTGTTGGGGTTGGCGGTTTGTTTACTCGAACGTGTTCGAATCCTATCCATTAGTCTCCCCGTCGGGTTACGCTGATACTGGTAATATATATTGCTTCAGCCTATGTTATGAACATATTCGAGCATTTTACCTGTCTTGTTTCTCCGGCGGGAAAGTAAGTGCGGAAGGTTGTTCATTTTGAGAGGAGGCGGATCCTTCCGTCCTCTTGAGTTCTTACCATCACTTATTACTGTTTTGTTTTGTTTTAGACAAGTCTGTTTATCTACAGGAATATTTTCCTAATTCATTATATATATATAAGTGAGTCCGGTTCTATCACCGGGGGCTCCAGCCGTTATTTTACTGGCAGCCCTTAGGTTGGTTCCTGGTCTCTCTTTCCTTCATTCCCGGAGTACTCCGGGAGTCTGAAAAACCTTACCTTCCACTCTGTGTAATTTAGAGCTTATTGGCCCAGTTTATGATTAGGGAGTTCTTCTCCCGCGGGAGTATTCGGTTGCAGTGGAGTTTCCGGCCTCGTCAGCTTTAGCTTGCTTAGAGTGGGAGGTTCATGTACTGTTCTACTTACAGACTGTTCGCTGTGAGGAGCCGGGTGCACCGCCTCCCTCCAACAACCCCACGGTCCGCGTAGTTTGCCGGACCACGCTGGTTGTGCGGTCCGTCTGGATGACCTGGTTGTTTGGCACCCTGATGGTTGTGAGGTTTGCTTGCTCTCTGCACAACTGTCCAGGATGAGTCGGTAAGTAACAGTCTTTACATTACTCGTTTATGCTCCTCATATTATATGTGGTATATTGTTTATGAGTCCCGGAATGGTTTTCGTTCTTAGCTAATTGTTGGTTTTCTTACAGGCGGATGAGTCTTCCAAGAAGTCTGCCTTGGAATCCCTCCGGGCCTGGGTGGCTGGGTTTGGTAGGAACGTTCCGTCGGGAAGCCCTCGTCCTCGAGCGCCAGGTTGAGGGACTTGCTCTACCCGGCGCACGGGTGGCGGCGCCGCAGTGCCTGAAGACCTTGCCACCCCTATCATCCAGCAGATCCGGGATGAGACCCAGCCACCCCAAGTGGATATCCTCTCGCGCTGAGGTCTCGGAGGACGTAGCCGCCATGGATCTCAATCTGGAACCCATGAACGAGCAGGACCAGGTGGTAAGTGGTGAGGTAAGTGAGGTTGTTGGGGCGGGCCCCCTTTGACTCCCCTGCTTCATCAATTTCTTCATTTGCAGGTTTTGTGAAGTCTTCCTCCTTGGGTGATAGAGCTCCGTCTGCTATCCCCAAGTTGAAGTTGAAGACTTCATGGAAGGCGAAGGGCTACAAGTCCTCGACCTCCAAGAAGGCATCGCCCTTCCCCGTCGAAGGCTAAGGTTTCAGGGCCTGTAGCCTCCGGGAGCAAGTCTGGTTCCTCCAGCAAAGGCGCGATAAGAGGGCTGCAAAATCAAGCCCTCCTCGCCAACCTGCTTTGACGCAGAGGCCTTTGCTAATCAGCTTTTTAAGCGTTTTTGACGGAGGACTTGGATTCGAGATTTAACAAAATCTCGAAAAGTTGGCCAGTCATGATAACATACTGGCGGGGATGGCTCACCCACCCCAGCCGAACCACAGTATGTTATCCCCGACACTGCGGACCTCCGCTGTTCGATGTCGGTAACCTTGGCGTTTTGCACTCCGGGCCATCCAACATGATGGCAAACTGATGTTTGGTCTTGGCACGAGACGGTTGGAGGAATTGGAGTTCTTCCCCCGATCTCCTGCCCCCTTACCCAGGCTTTCGTGAGAGGCTTAACGGAGGAAGCTTGGATTCGGTCAGACAAGGTTCCTAGGGAGACTGTCATCGTCCCTAGGGACCAAGCTCAGTCGGCTCTTCTGCACTCTGACGGAGTGGCAGGCAGACAATACGGTTGACTCCTTTCAAGGGCAACTTCACTATGTTTGCCCTGGGAGACAAACCTTCCCACCCCCTTGCTTGACAAAGTTGCTCTGGCTACGAGCCCGGCGTGCTTTGATGGTAATCTGTTACCATTTCTAAGGGAGACAGACCCTACTTCCTGGTATTCCCAGGAAGTAATGAGTTCTGGCTGGAAGCCCCGTCCACTTTCACGGTCGGGAAGCTGGACCCCTTCTGCGCTTCCACGCAGTTTAGTGAGCAGCTCCCCAAGCTGCCGGAAGCTCTTTGAAAGCGGAGTTTGATGCTCGGGTTAAGTTAGCCCGGTCCTTGAACTCCGTATGCCTTACTGAAGCTACTGCCGTCTCCTGCTCGGATGAACCTTTCTTTCAGGTATTGGCTAAATCCTTGCTGGCAGGCTTCCAGTCTGACTTATTTGAGTTTATTATGGCCAGACTGGAATGTCGGAAGTTCATCTTTGCCGATGTGACTATCCGCCCACGAGCCTAACAAGCTCGTTAAGAGCTCGATCTGGGGACCTAACCTCTTCCCTGAAGAGGAGGTCACGAATGTTATGGCCGAGGCTACACGGGCCAACCAGAGTCTTTCGTTCTCGCTGGGGCATTTCGGCCTATAAGCGTAAGACCCCAGAATCGCCGCCCCCAATCGAGAGAGGTAAACGCTTCAGGAGGCATAAGAGGCCCTACCATCAGGCGGTAGTCCAAGCCGCCCCGGTCTCGGCAGTAGAGCAGCCTTCTACTTCAAGGCTCACCCCCAACAGTATGTGCTGGTCCAACCAGCTGCACCCTCCCTATGTGGCTCACCAGCATACAACCCCACATTACGGCTGAGGGCCGTGGTTACTTTCACGGCCTTAATAGGGTTGCAAGGGAGGAAGAGGCAAAGCCCCCATAGAGGGAAGCCCAACACCACCCCAAGGGAAGACCTGGACGTGGTAGGGGAATAAACCCGCTCCCTCCCACTGAGAGAACACAGGTAGGCGGTCGCCTGTTTTGGTTCAGGGACCAATGGACCTTCAGCCCTTGGGCACACAGCATTGTGTCCAAAGGACTAGGATGGAGCTGGATCAAAACCCTCCTCCTCTAACCAGGTTTTACCAGCCACCCACATCAATCCTAAAGGATTACGTGACAGAATTGCTCAACAAACGGGCAATAAAGAAAGTAAGGCACCTAAAGTTTCAAGGCAGGTTATTCACTGTTCCCAAAAAGACTCCGATCAGCAAAGAGTGATCCTGGATCTGTCGCGTCTAAATCTCTACATAAAATGCGACAAATTTATGCTTACGGTAGCTCAAATGCGGACTCTACTTCCGCGTGGAGCCGTCACCACCTCTATCGATCTTTCAGACGCTTATTATCACGTCCCGGTTGCGCGGAACTTCTCTCAGTTCCTCGGTTTCAGACTCGGGAATCAAGCCTACTCCTTCAGGGTCATGCCCTTCGGTCTGAACATTGCGCCCAGGATATTCACAAAGCTGGCGGACACGGTAGTACAACAACTCCGGTCTCAAGGGATATCCCTAGCAGCATATTTAGACGATTGGATAATTTGGGCACCAACAGTTCGAGTGTCAGAAAGCTCGTCCATAGTCATCAATTTCCTGGAGTCGCTAGGTTTTCAACTGAACAGAGAGAAGTCCCGTCTGACTCCGGAGTCCCGGTTTCAGTGGTTGGGTCTCCAGTGGGATCTGTCGTCTCACACGCTGTCCCTTCCGCCTTCCAAGAGGAAAGAGATAGCATCTCTCACCAAGAGATTCCTCAAAAATCCATCAGCATCCCGTCGGTCCCAAGAAAGGGTCCTTGGATCTCTTCAGTTTGCCTCAGTGACAGACCTGCTATTAAAAGCGAAATTAAAAGACATAAACAGAGTGTGGCGGAGTCGAGCCAATGTCAAGCTCAGAGACAAGGTCTCCTCCATTCCTCAAATCTTAAAGACAAGATTGCGTCCTTGGGCCTCGGTCAAGGCCTGTCCAAAACAGTTCCGCTTCAATTTCCCCTCCGGCACTAGTTGTTCACACAGACGCTTCCCTAAGCGGCTGGGGGATATTCACCAAAACAAAAAGTACAAGGAACGTGGTCCACAATGTTTCAGCAGTTCCATATAAATACCCTGGAAGCTATGGCGGTCTTTCTAACTTTGAAGAAAATCCGCCCCAACCGGTTCATATCAGGTTGGTATTGGACAGCGCAGTGGTAGTTCATTGCATCAACAGGGGCGGCTCCAAATCAGGCCGAGTAAACCAAGTAATGGTTGCTATCTTCTCCCTGGCGAACAAGCACAGCTGGCACCTGTCAGCCACCCACCTAGCGGGGTGCGGAACGTGGTGGCGATTCCCTGTCCAGGACTACTCCGTTGGAGACGGAGTGGTCCCTGGACGTGGAATCTTTCAAATGGATTTGCCACCGGGTTCCGGGCCTCCAAGTGGATCTGTTCGCAACGGAGAGCAACTTCAAGCTCCCTGTTATGTGGCCCCAACCTGGACCCTCAGGCGTATGCCATAGACGCAATGACAGTAGATTGGAACAATTGGGAGAAGATTTATCTTTTCCTCCAATAAATTTACTGCTGAAAGTTTTACACAAACTCAGGACATTCAAAGGTCAATTAGCCCTAGTAGCCCCTACTGGCCGAAGAGCAATTGGTTCCCTCTTCTTCAGGAACTGGGATTACGGAGTCTTGGATTCCCAAGCCCATTCTGACGCAGACAGTACAAACCAAGACTGTGTCAGCTTCCTCAAGAATTCAGAATGCCCTAGTTTTATGGACTTTATAAAATTCAGCCCAAAAGGAGCGAACATTGACCCCGTCAACACTCTGTTTTTAGAATCAGATAAAAGAGATTCTACTATTAGACAGTATGACTCAGCAGTCAAAAAAATTAGCCTCCTTCCTAAAAGCATCTGAAGCCAAAATCATGACAGCTAATTTAGGAGTTTCCTTCTTTAGATCATTGTTTGAGAAAGGCCTTGCTCGGCCACTATTACCACAATCAAATCAGCATTAAAGAAAGTATTTCTTTACGGCTTTAAAATCGACCTTACAGATTCTTACTTTTCATCTATCCCCAGAGCATGCGCTGCGTCTGAGACCAGTATCACGCCCACAGTCTGTTACGTGGTTTCTCAATGACGTCCTCAAGTTAGCATCAGAGATGGATAACTTTCATTGCTCTTATCAGGATCTGTTAAGGAAGACCTTATTTTTGATTAGCTTGGCTTCAGGTGCTAGAATCTCAGAGCTGTCGGCTCTCACTAGAGGTGATAATTATGTGAACTTCCTCCCGTCTGGAGAGGTCCTCCTTTCCCCTGACCCTAAATTTTTAGCTAAGAACGAAGACCCACAAGACAGGTGGTCTCCTTGGAAGGTGGTGCCCCTTCCTCAAGACCAGTCTTTATGTCCAGTTTATACACTTAAATCTTACCTTTTAAGAACTCCACAGTGTAAGTCGGGTCCTCTTTTTATCAGGAGAAAGGTGGTACTCTTTCACTAAATGCTATAAGACAACAAATTCTTTATTTCATTAAACAGGCCAACCCAGATTCAGTTCCCAAGGTTCATGATATTCGAGCAGTTGCTACTTCCATTAATTACTTTCATAATATGGACTTCTCAGAACTCTCTAAATACACGGGTTGGAAATCACCTCTAGTGTTTAAACGCCACTATTTAAAAATCGCTCAAGCCCTGAAATTTTCTACCATAGCTGTGGGAAGTGTCATCTCCCCACCTTAATTAATCATATCCTTGTCCTTTCCTTTTCCCCCCGCCTGCCTCATTTACTTTTCTGCTTATTCTCCTGGTTGATTATACCTCACTGCCTGGCTCCTCATATTGATGTTTCTTGTACCTGTTAATGGAAAAAGTGTAATCTGATATGCCATGATTGTTTTTCTTATGGGGTACTGGACAGTTTTATTTGGCTCCACATTACCCCAGATATATGTATATGTTAATGCTCATTGATTTTTTCTCTTCGTGTTTAGAATAAGTTTATGTGTATAGTATTAAGGTTATATTTACAGTCTTTTTGTGCGCTTTTCATGTTTCACTTTGCTTAAGTAATTTTAAGATTTTTGGGACCTCTTCTCCGTTGTGTCGGGGACCTCCCCACGTCTCATAGTATTAAGTTTTATGATGTGCCTTAGATTTAATATGCCTTAGTCTTAGTATTCTTGCTCACGAAAGAGATTGCTTAATTAAAATTATTTTGGTAAACTTTTGCCTTTTCTTCAGATTACCCCCCATTTCTTTTTCCTGGTACTTGCAGCCTTGGCATGATTCTCTATCACGATTTCACCCGGCTGACACGGACTGGACTCAGAAAAGGGATTTTGACAAAGGAAAATCTATTTCTGAGGAAGGTCCCGTGTCACCCGGTGACCCTCCCTGAATCACCTAGTACTCTCCCCTCTTGCACATGCCAAGTCTGGGGTTAGTGCTAGCATGGAATGAGGTAGGTGGCGCTGGTGTCGCCGTCCTGGCGGGTGTTTGGTGTGGGGCTGTAACGGCTCACCGCTCTGTTCGGGGGTTTTGACAGGAGAGATCTTTCGAGTAGGTTTCCGTGGTAGTGGTATTCACTCACCCCTCCTTATACCGACGTCTTCCTAGAAGACGCCGACTGGGGGTAGTAACCCCAGCTTTCCTGAAAGCTCTTTTTCTCTGGTATATCTAGCAAGGTTATACCTAGAAATTGTGCTGTAATGGAATTTCACCGGGTGACACGGGACCTTCCTCAGAAATAGATTTTTCCTTTGTCAAAATCCCTTATATATATATATATATATATATATATATATATATATATATATAAGCAGTCCCCTGTTTCACGAATGGTCCGACTTTACTATGACGTTCGAGGTTACGACTCTTTTCAAATATATTCATCAGAAATTATTTCCTGGTTTACTGACACGCATGTTCCAGGGTTACGACATGTCGCATCGCCGATCCGACAGAAGAAATATGGCTCCAAAACGTCAGAATAATCATAATTTGAAGGTTTTTTGATGAAAACTCAATAAAAATGCAGTTTACATCGTTTTCAATGCACCCAAAGCATTAAAAATAAGGTTTTCTTATGATTTTTGACAATTTTCTTCATTTTACAACGTAAAAAGCGAACCATTGTCTTAAACTGGGGAATGCCTGTATATATATATATATGTATATATATATATATATATATATATATATATATATATATATATATATATATATATATATATATACAGTACTTAGATAAAACTTTAGTCCGCCTCACTCAACTCAAAACATGTCAACATAACTAAAATAACTACAAATAGGCTAATAACAACACAATTCTAAGTCTAAATTACCTTTATTAGTATTCACTAATATTTAGTAGGACAACCAATTACGTTTAATCACCTCCTTCAGTCGTTTTGGTACAGACAAGGCCAAATTATGAAGCATTTCCTTCGGTATGTTGTTCCAAGATGCTGATTTCTGCCTCCAGCTTTGGAACAGACGACACATCTTTGTCTTGTAGATCCCTCTTTCCGATCTCCCATAAGTTTTCTATTGGGCTAATGTCAGGCTATTACCAGGCCAATCATTGATGAAGGGAACTTCGCAATCCTGAAGCCACTGGTGACAGATTTAGCCGTGTGAGCCCTGGCGCCATCCTGCTGAAAACATGTGGCACCCGTATCCTCGAATGCATCAGGCAAAATGTCACACATCAGCTCCAAATAATTATACTGGTTAACTTTTTCATTCTTTTAAGACATGAAGCTTGGCTACACCATGACCAGTAAAAGCTCCCAAAACCATGAGAGAATCAGGGTGTTTGACAGTCCCTTCGAGGTACCTAGGGTCAAGAGGGTCGCTTCCGGACCTGCGAAAAACATTACGACCTCTATTACAAGTGACCGTAAAAGTCGATTCATCTGACCAAAGCAGGCTTAGCCATTGAGACTCATCCCACACGCTGTACTTCCGAGCAAATTTGACTCTTTTATCCCTCTGTAACTTGGTCAAAATTGGCTTCTTCCGTGGATCGGTGGCTTGTGTATCCAAGTTCATTGATACGGCGATTGACGGTCCGAACTGAAACATCACCAAGCAGTTGTGGGTTGGATTCCTTCAATTTCCTTGATGTCATGCGTGGATTAACCTCTAATTGACGCTTTAAAATAGTCATACTTCGATTAGAAGTCTTCTTAGGCCTCCCAGAGCGTTTTACTTGCGACGGTATATCGCCCCTTCCACCCTGGTGAAACTTGGCAACCCAGCGTCTAACAGATCGCTCGCTCACACCCACCTGAGTTGCGATTTCCTTCGTTTTAAGACCTGATTCCTTTAATGCACATATCTGTGCTATGATCTGTTCATTCAGATCCTTAAATTTCCCCATCGTAAGGTCACAGGGTCCCAGGATGTGACCAGGGGTAGGCCAAAACTTCGACGGGAGCGTGGAGCAAAAAATTCACGTTAGCACGTAGATCGCCAGCCAAAACCTTTCTGTCAACTTTTCTTTTTATCGAGCCATAAGCTCCTCCCCTTAGCTACTCTCAGTAAGCGGCCTAATGATTTGACAGAATTTTTCTTGCACTTTTGGTTCCTTCAAATTTGGCCATATGTTTAGGCCACTCAACTGGCTCGACTAAAGTTTTGTTTAGTACTGTATATATATATATATATATATATATTCACACATATATATATATATATGCATACATACATATAATATATATATATATATATATATATATATATATATATATATATGACAGTATATGACTTTTTTTATCACATCACCATGATTCATATTCAATCAGTAAGCTCTACGAACGTCCTTTAATATCTAATTCGCTCTACCTACCGAAATAATATATTTTCATATATGTTGCCAAGGGGAATTTTTTTAGTCGATAATAAGTTCAGTAAATCTCGTGGGCTTGAACCAGCAATGACAAGAACTCAGGACTACAGTGGACTGTTATATTTTAAATATATATATATATATATATATATATATATATATATATATATATATATATATATATATATATATATATATATATATATATATATATATATATATATATATATATATATATATATATATATATATATATATATATATATATATATATATATATACAGTATATATATAGTGGACCCCACTTATCTGCAGTTCAGTATTCACGGATTCAGTCATTCATGGTTTTTCTGTGGAACATATCTCCAAAAATATGACAGTAAATTCACTAACTCTCAGATTTTTTTGTAGAGCACTATTCACTAATTATTGTATTTTCATTTTATTTTCTTAACTAAACATATTTTTCTATGATAAAAAAATGATTTACTAATTTTCAAATATTAATATTAATGTAAACACAGTAAAATATCAACAAAATGTTAAAACCCCACAAAATCACAAAACAGCTTACCATTGTAAACATACTACTCAGTTCCATCCTCTCTCTCTCTCTCTCTCTCTCTCTCTCTCTCTCTCTCTCTCTCTCTCTCTCTCTCTCTCTCTCTCTCAGTATACATATCCTTTAATGAAAAAAACACAGCAAAATATCAATAAAACGTTATTTCACTTACAGAATCCATTTATACTGTATTATTACACTGATCTTTTATCACTGTAGTATGTACTGTACAAAAACTGATCATCCTGAATGAGTGCATGGGTACACAGGTATGCACTGCCATATTTTTTTCTTTCCCTGGAGTACTGTACCATACATTTAGTTGACTCTATGATTATCACACATATTATAACAGTACACAAGAGAATATTTTATCACTGCTGATGTTTCATCTTTAATCACTGTAAAAATATTTAAAATCCAAATTTCATATGCAGGCAACACAAGGTCATACTCTTCTCCCCAGCCACTTTAACAGTGCCTGTCACATCTCATCCCCAGCTACTCTGCTCAGACTTCAATGTAAACACCTCAGTTTTCTCTCTCTCTCTCTTAATGAAATCTGAATAACTGTATCATAAACATTCAACTTGCTGGGCTGACTCAAGGTCATACTCTCCTCTCCAGCTAGTTTAACTGGCTTGTCACCTCTCATCCCCAGCAACTGTGCTTAGACTTCAGTGTACTCTCTCTCTCTCTCTCTCTCTCTCTCTCTCTCTCTCTCTCTCTCTCTCTCTCTCTCTCAATGAAATATGAATTACTGTATCATAAACATAGAAATATGAAACTAAAACTAAAACTGAATGACAGAAAACAGCTGTGCCTGAATAGGGTTAACTTGACTAGTTTTCACACAAAGCTGTAAGCCATATATTTTTAAGGGTACTGTTGTAAGACGACAGTGAAGTGATATTAAAGTTTTTGGATGATAGTTTAAGGTATATTTGATGTATGACCACTTAAAATAGGCAGTTATAAGCGTGTCAGTTTAAAGCATACAGGGTATTTGGCCATTATAAGAGTTTTTAAAGGGGGGTTCCAATATATCACAGATTTTTGATATTTGTGGGTGGCTGTGGAACCTAACCACGCCCCCGGAATACGGGGGATCGACTGTATTTATATATACTATAATTAAATAAATAAATATATATAAGCGAATCCCACAGGAAAATGACAGGCAGAAGTTCAGTACCAAGCGCTTTCACGTTTATTAACGCATCGTCTGGGCACAAAATTTTTTGTCCAGACAATGTGCGTTAATAAACACGAAAGCGCTTGGTACTGAACTTCTGCCTGTCATTTTCCTGTGGGATTCGCTTATACACTGAGGTCACATGCATCTACTGTGATATTTTAAGCAAATATATATATATATATATATATATATATATATATATATATATATATATATATATATATATATATATATATATATATATATATATATATATGTATACAATTTTCATAAAATTTTATGGCTAACTGATTATTTACATGCTTTCTATTTTATTTCTCTATCTACTTTATGAGTACTGTACTACTTCTCTTATTATATGACAAAAAAACAAACTCCAGTTACTCGATTCTTCCATTTACTCGACAGCTATTTCTCTGCATTGTGCAGCATTCTCAAGAGTACAAAGGAAATACAGTGGTGCTACACATACCTATAGGGCATATGACTCCTTTAGTTTTCCAAAAAACTAGTTCTAAAATACATTTACAATGATGATATAATATTTTTTATGAACATAAATTCTTATACAAAGGTGGAAATTTGGTTACACAGTATGAAATTTTATTTTGTTGAAGTATCACCGTGAAGGGGGCTTGGTTTGTAAAGTCCCTGCTCAACGGGTTTTCTATGGCGAACCTCCCATTTTCTGTGGTGCCTTCCTACAAGCCTGGGTCACACTAAACAGCCACATTTTTATCTATGTAAATACGTATCTATTACTGATTTATTTATGCCTGTTTACTTTGTACATGTGTCAGAGTATTACTGTGTCAATTCTTGTACTGTAATTTAACTTTTCATGTTATTTGTATTTACCTGTACTGTGTCACATTAAGAACAATTGACCTCAGGTCACCTGTATCCTACTGTATGCCTTTGTATGATGTCCATGACGCCGCTTTATAAGCGGCCTGCTTTCCCAATAAACCAGCAGTACATGTCCACCAGCTCATTATTTCGCACCTCTTATTATGGTGACTTCTGTTTGGTTCCTGGAGCCATTCACTGGGTATGGGCATGGTCTTGGCTCCATGAACTACCCGGGTGCTCTTCGGACCAAAAACCACGCTGGTGTTCTGTGCTGTCTTAATAGCTGAGTATCACTCTTGTAGGTGATGATCACCAGATGGTAGTCATGTTTGGACCCATAATGGCGGTTGTGACATTGCAATTGATAATAACCCACTCCCAGTAAGAGGGCAATAGTGAGTATGGATATATATATATATATATATAATATATATATATATCGGATATCTCCCTATATAACCTCCATATATATATATATATATATATATATATATATATATATATATACGCCATATATACCGCTCCCCATTTTTACGTGCCCATCCAGAGCCGGAACAAACTAAAAATCCCTTCTTAAAAATGTTTATAACCCTTCATAAATACAAATACCTTCATCCTTTAAACTAAAATGTTTATAACAGTTCAATTTTAACAGTTCATCGACTTATCGACGACACCTGCAACAAAAATATACCTCAGACTATCATCCCAGAACACCTAATATCATTTCAAAGTCATGTTGCAGAATTAAGTGTCTGCCACATGTCCTCTTAAGTATCCCTTATCAAAAATCTGAAAACACTTTTCTTGGCCTACACCTGCTTGCATCGGTCTCTCATACTATGTGTAGTTCACTGGCCATTGATTTTATGTAACAACCTTTTCCTGTGTTGTACCAGGTGATTTTGAAATTATATTTACTGGAAGTACTTTAGGGTGTGATCCAGGACCTCTAAAAATCATAGCTTCCCAAGACATTCTCCAAGAGAATGCTATGTCGGAG
The DNA here is from genome assembly GCF_040412425.1 of Macrobrachium rosenbergii. Classification (NCBI taxonomy): domain Eukaryota; kingdom Metazoa; phylum Arthropoda; class Malacostraca; order Decapoda; family Palaemonidae; genus Macrobrachium; species Macrobrachium rosenbergii. The sequence goes on along the minus strand of NC_089752.1, from coordinate 82,626,733 downwards.
AATTACGCCATGTTAGGGAGATCTTCCTCTGTCAGCTCCATCATTTATGAAAAAATGTAATATACTAAGTTATTAATGCTTTGAAAATGATATTTTTATGATAAAATAAAGTTTTGTACATACTTACCCGGCAGATATATACTTAGCATCCCGTTGTCCGACAGAAATCAACTCCTCCAGCTGGTAGGTCAGGTGATCTACCAACCGCCGCTGGGTGGGGGATAGGAACCATTCACCATGTCAGATTTTCTTTCCACCTGTCTCAAGAGGACCCTGGGCCCTTGCCACTACCACCAGCAAGGATCTGCCCGGAAGTATGTACAAAACTTTATTTTATCATAAAAAAATATCATTTTTGTACATGCAACTTACCCATCAGAACATATACTTAGCTGATTGGCACTCTGGCAGTAGAGGCAAGAGACAGCTAAGAACTAAAATCAGGAAAACAACATATTTGTAGGAATAAACAAAAACCATCTTCTTACCAGATGATGCAGAAGACTTCATGGATACTGTCTGATCAGTCTTCATGCCATCCAGAGAGGACTGCAAATGACCTAAGACTGACAGCCCTCTGACTGGATCGTGTCAATGGGGAAAACAACCACTTACAAGACAGGCCCTCCCTGAATCATATCAATGGGGCTATCCTCTTACATGACAGAGCTACAGTAATAAAAATACAAGGAGCTAACAACCAAAACCGACCCCTGACCAAGCCTAACCTTGTTAGTATGGACTTCCTCACCCACCTTCAACACTCTTTTTCAACCGACCATAAAAACACAACAAACAATTAAAATAACACTCCTTAAATCCCTTAGCTTCAGCTCCCCCAGCACCCGAATCCGCACCAGGATACGTAAGCTGCTGAAGGAGTTCCCTCATATGTCACAAACCTCTCAAATAATGAGAAGCAAACACTGGGTTACATCTCCAGTATGTAAGTCCACAATAGACTGGAGGGACAAAGACTTGTGGAAACCTAGAGAAGTAGCTATGGTTCTCACCTCATGAGCATTAACTCTTAGGAGCTGAAAATGATGCTCTTTACATGAAAGATGAGCCTCTTTGATAATATCCTTAAGGAAGAAAGCCTGGGCATTCCCCCAAATTGCTCTGAAGGATCCAGACAGCGAAGCACCAAAGACTTTCGACCACCTCTGAGCTGTTTCTTTCTCTCCAGACCATGTTTAAGACTTCCAAATACTGGACAGAGTGTGTGTCTAGCTCCTGTCCTGAAAGGATCGGAGAGTCCTTTTCCTCAAACTCCTAGACCAAGGTTTTGAAGGGTTCACATTCTTGCTAAGAAGAGATCCTGAAAGGAGCAGATTGCAGAGTCCTTCTTGCCTACAGAACCTTCCAAAGCTTGTAATTCGCTCCACCTTGGCAGAAGCAAGAGGAAAGAAACAGCGATTTTCTGGTTAAATCCAAAGAGGCAATGGACAAACATTAAGAACTTTAGGACCACGTCCAAATTCCAGCTGGGATGTCTAGATGACTTATTTTTAGATTTCAAAAGAACTTATAAGGTCCGTGAAGGTCTTTATTATCCGAGATGTTCAGACTCTGTGTCTAAAGACTGAAGACATGCATGCTCCTATACCCCTTTATGGTGGAAACCGCCTGGTTACATTGCTCCCTTTAGGTAGAGAAGGAAATCCGCCCACTCCATTGACAGAGGTACTGGAAGCTGAAACTTTCAGATTCGGCACCCTCCTCCATCAAAGACTTCCCACTTCGACTGGTAGAGGCGGTAGAAGATCTTCTGGCTCTTCATCCCAGCCTTGTCACGAAAACCATGGCCCTGACCAGTCCTGAAGGGCAGTCTGAAGGCAGTTAGGTTTAGGGACCCAAGGTTCAGTGATATCTGGCCTTTTCCTGTGGGGCTGTTTGAGAAGATCCTTGGCCTGAGACCCCTTTAGCTGATGATGGGAAAAGCTATCATCCATTCCAGTACCTCTGGGGCCAGTCTCTGGATGGCCAAAGTTAGCGATCAGGGTGAGCTTGGTGCCCAGCCCAAATGAACTTCTTCAGCCCTATTATCTTGAACGGGGAAAAAGCAGCACCTTTGACAGGGACCGCCCCAATCAGTGAGAAGGCAGTCTATCATTACAAGTTCCTCTGGGGTCCGAGATTCACAATCTGTAGTTCTCCAACCTCTTGTTCCAATGGGTTCACAAAGAGGGGACTACATGGTCTCCCCCAGCAGCAGGAACCACAGCCTTTCGCAAACCTCCTGATGAAGGGACCATTCCGTGGGAAGAACTTGGTCTTTCCTGCTGAGCAGATCTCACATTCCTTTCTCCCTGAACAAATCTGGACTGAGGAGAACGAGGACCTCTCTCCCCGGAGCCCACAACAGAAGTTCCTTGCCAATGTACAGGAGAAGGAATGTGTCCCTCCTTGCTTCAAGTATAAGCCAGGGCTGTGGTGTTGTCGGAATTGACTAGAACTACTGATCCCTTGACCAGAAGTTCAATCTGGCAGAGCTAGATGAATGGCTACCAGCTCTTTCATGTTGATGTGCCAGGCCCTCTGATCCGTGTCCCAGGTGCCTGACACTTGGCTTCCGTTCGCCTGGTGGCATCCCGGAAGGACGCGACTCCGGCTGCCTGAGAACAACACTAGGCGATCCGGTTGCCAGACCAGCAAGGTCCTAGACCCAGTCTTTGGGTCTTTCCACCAACGGGAGATGTTCCACATCCATGTTGAGATGATATGTGGAAGGAATCCTTCCCCAAGTCAGGGACCCGATATCCCAAGATGATTTCAGGAAAAATGTAGATTTCTGAGGTAAGCTTCCCAGAAGAAAGATTTTTCTTTTAAAGTTAAATGGTCCCCAGCAGACTTCCATTCCTTGAAACAACTGTCTTTCTCTAGAAAGTCTGTCACCTTCCTTGAAAGGACCCTTCTTTCCAGGGGGGAAATATTGGATTGTAGAAATCCTTCATAGACAATTTCCTGCTGAGGAATCATCTGAGACTTCAAGATTTGAAGTAGTCCTAGTGATTGGACCAGGTTTAAAGTCCAAAAAGGTCCTACCAGACAAACAGTTGTTGGGACCACTTACCAGTCGAGATAGCAGCAAATCCAGCCTCCAAGTGCAACCAGCCCCTACATTCTGGAGAATGGTCTGCACTCAAGATAGTGGAGAGTCCAAAGCACAGAGCCCTGAACAAAGGTTCTGAACTCTACCATGAAACATGGAACTTAACTGTGGATGATGGTTTGGGAACGTGGAGAGTATGCATCCTGAAGGTCCAGGGACACCAACTCCCACCCTGATGAAGCTAGCAAGGCCTCAGAACTTAAGAGTGCTCCATCAAACTTCTTCAGTTTCATGGATTAACTTTCAGGAAAGCTGCACGTCAGCCTGTTTCCCGAGGATTTTGGCAAACAAAAAGTTTCAAATCCCGGTGCTTTGTTATACCAGTTGGGTAGTGGCATTGCTTTTGCATTTGTTCGATCATTGTCAAAAAGGCCCCATGAAAATCCTTTCCTTAGTTGTAGTCACTAGGTTTAAACTCAATTGAGTTAAAAGGTCAAAAACAGAGAGGACTTTTTTAATTTGCTTGAACTGTTTAAGGCTTGATCACAAGTTTAGAAGTTAACAATTTCTTAGAAGTAACTGGAACTTTTTTCCTTTGACTTATGGTAAGGGAGTTTTTCCTGAATGGCCTGGGTCTTCTCTGGAGGACAGAAAAGCATTTGGATCCACGAAAGGGCTGACAAAAAGTGGGCTGCCAATTTTAATAAAAATAATTAGGTCTCATCCTCTAATTAGCAGGTCCTAGTCTTTCCTTCCCATTCAAGAACGATTCCTTCACCTCTTTATAAAGATGTATTGTAAAGGAGCGTACAAGAGGGAAGACCTTGATGGAATATTGTTTTATTCAGTGAAGAATACTGACCTCTTCTTAAGCAGGCCAGTGCCAACAGGTGGCTCCATCGAGCCGCCTTCACAGCCTTGTCCAAGCAAGACAAAACACTGCCAGGTCCTCCATACTGACTGAATCCTCTTCAGACTGGATTGGCTGGCCCGGAGACCAGTCCATGAAGTTGAAAACTTCCAGCACGGACAGAAAAGGCCCTTGAGGAAATGGTCCAGTTCACAAAGTCCCCAAGAAGCCTTGGCACGCCTTAAGGGGAGTCTTCTGGAAGAATCCACCAGCCGCCAAAAGTCTGAGCCAGCAGAAGAGGAGAGCTAACCCCATCGGCTCCCTAGTCTCGCCCCACATTCCCGCTCTTCCCAAAGCCTAGAGGGAGGCAAGGAGAAGACAGTCTTGCCTGCATCCTTCTTCTGAGGACCACTCTCAAAGCTTTAGCGGTGACTTTCTTCATGGAGATCGTGGGAGCCCTCTTAACAAGAGAGGAAGATTCATGCCTTGGTGCTCGCCACAACATTGAACCAGTCCAGAGGCTCCAGAAGCAGGCTTGAGGGAATTCCATACTCCTGAACCAGCGGACTGTCAACCTCTTGTAATCGGAAATGGTGATATCCTCCTGGCCTGTCCTCCACCACCCAGGCCAGAAGGAGGAAGAACGTCCGAAGTAGAAGGGCACTTGCCAGAAGAAGGCCCCTAGAAGGAGAGGCCCTTTGTCCACTGGAGCAGAACATCCGGAGAGATTACAGCTGGCCATGACAGAAGGAAGGACGAACTGAAGAGGAGCCCTTGCTGAGGGGCGCCTAACAGGCCCGCCCTGGAGAGGAACTTGTCAACAATACCACAGGCCCCCGACTGTGGAGAAAGTATCTCCAGCAGGAGCCCACCCGGCAAGAAAGTCGCGTGGCGCCGCCTGGGTGGAAGCACCTGGCAGTGCCACAGCCAGCCACTCCCACCAGGAGAGGAGCCCCCAGCCAGGAGAAGAGCACCTAACAGGAGAGAACGCCCAGCAAGGATAGGAGCCTGGATTGAGAGGAGCGCCTGCAAGGAGATCCAGGAGAGAGCCTGGAAGGAGAGGAGCCCTGCTGCAACGGGTTTTCTAGGTGAACCTCCATTTTCTACAGAAGTGCCTTGCAAGGAGAAGAGAGTCTCTTAAACAGCCACTTTTTATCGGAAGAGAGGCATCCTTCCTGATTTATTTATGCCTCTTTGATAAAGAGCCAGCAAGAGTAGCTAGTTGAGCCTGTAGGCCTAACAGGATCTGCTTATGTGTACTTACCTGAACACCAGAAGAAGAGGAGGAAGATCTCAGGTCACTTCTTCCTAACAGGAGAGCCTTCAGGAAGCGCTCAGGGCTAGAGACCAAGCGCCTCCTCTAGGAGCCTTCCAAGTCCTCTTCCCAAGGACCAGCAGTACATGTCCACCTGAACTCAACCACGTTTAGGAGACGAAGAAGCAGAAGATGAGAAACACTTCTTTTGGATCCCTTTTCTCACTGGGTATCTAAAAGGCAGCCTGGGACCGTCAGCAGGCGCTGCCGGGTGCTCTGACTGTCCAAAGTCCAGCCCCCTTGTTCTGTGCTGTCTTAATTCCTCCTCCACTGGGTCTGGGAGTTTGATGATGTCTGGCCTAGGATGGAGTCATGTTTGTGTCAGACGCCCCTCCACTAACTGGGGACACTGACATTGCAAATAATGGCTATCACTTCTCACTTTCTTTTCCTCCATAGCGCCGCATCTGCAACTGCATCTATATGGATCGTAGCCTTCATAGCATATATATCCGATATATATAATCCACAGGTTATAATGAAGCTGAAACAACTGGAGGAATAGAATCTGGAAGCCTAGTGTTAGGTTCTAAATCTACCTTCTTGGAAAATGACCTATAACTAGCGCTTATAAAGAAGCCAAATCTGTCCTTCTCCATCCTTTAAACTAAAAGTTTAAACGCCTTCCATTCCAGTTCAGTGAAATTCTGACATTCAAACAAAAAATGTTCTACCTCAGACTATCATTCTCCAGAACACCTCTAATATCATTTCAAAGTGATGATTGCAGAATTAAGTTCAGTCTCACAACTGTTACAATTAGACCTCACACACACACGAAACACTTTGCAATAACTTTGATCAGACATTCTTTAAGAAAATACCAAAGTTCAAAAACAGTCCACAAAAGCGTTATGTATAAGCCAAAGATCAATATGTCACCAAAGGTCAGTCCAAATAATTTCAGCAAGCGAAAAACTGAAAGTCTACTGAAGGAACCAACAACAGATGTTGCTCCAACCAGCTCCAAAGAAAATCTGACATGAAAACGGGAATGGTTAATTTCCCATCACCCAGTATTTTATGGTAGATCACCTGACCTACCTTATGAAAAAAAATGTAAATTTGAATTTCTGTCTTGAACGCCGGAGACTATAGCTAAGTATTATTTGAAAAGGTAAGTTGCATGTACAAAATTATATTGTTAATATTATTTCAAAGTCATCTTCAACATTTTACCCTTAAAAGATATATATGTATGAGAGAGAGAGAGAGAGAGAGAGAGAGAGAGAGAGAGATTTCAGTATCATTTGTAGCTATTTTATTTAACCACCAAATGGGCAACATAATAATAATAATAATAATAATAATAATAATAATAATAATAATAATAATAATAATAATAATATACTGCAACTGAAAAATTTATGCATTTCTACCAATCTTTTTCAAAGAACACCACCATCAGGGCCTAAGTCAAGAGGGCCCTCACCCACTGTTCTTCCTGGCAGGACACTCACCAAGAACTCGACCGTGTCACCCAGATGCTCATCAATAATGGATACTCGAATAAGCAGATATCCAGAGAAGTACATATGGCACTGGATTGGTGGTACAGCAAGAGAGAGACCATGGCCCCACCCCCAGAACAAGGTCAAGCTGTTCTACAAGGCGAGAATGCACTGACGATACCAAGAGGACAAAGACATAATGAAGAGCATCATTATGGAAAATGTAACCCCTGCCGAAGTTGACACCAAACTCAAACTTATCATTAACTACCAGAATTGATGCACCATGGACCTAATTATGAAGAATAACCCGTCCCCGCTGATAAGAGACCCTCTGAAACAGATGAACGTGGTCTACCAGTTGTCATGCCTTGCCAATGGATGTCCCAGCACTTACATCGGAATGACCACCATGAAGCTGTCAAAGAGGATCTCATGTCATGCGCAAGAAGGTGCAATAAGGAATCATGCAAGAAACTCACACCATGAAGCCATCTTCCCTGACAAAATTATCCAGAACACCAAGATAATCAGGAGGGCCCTGGACCAGCGACATCTGAGCTTGCTAGAAGCTTTACTCATCCAGCAGGAGAACTACCAGTGAACACGACACAGGAAGTGCTCTTCCTCCCCACTAATTTGAGAAGAATAATACCTGGACAAGAAAGTAATACCAGAACCAGTGACATTCCCTACCTTGTAATACCCGACGAGACGAGCAGCCCCACAGCCAATGAGAATTCAAGCAACAGTGACGTCACGCACCACCCTGTGATGTAGCGCTCCATCCTTGTCAGTACACCAGACTGCAGTGACACAGCCTTCACGCCTGAGAAGTGGCTTACAGAGAACTTTCTCCAGCCAATAGGAGACCGGCATCGCGCCACCAGCCAATGAAACTTCAGCATGGGACCTGCCCCCTGCTGACCCATCAACTATAAAATGAGTAGACCCCACTAGTGCTGTCATTCTACTCCAAACCACTACCATGATCATATTCGGTTGATGTCAAATGAAACTCTGGTCATATCATTGATTTGACTAATACCCAAATTTGTCTATATTGTATAAGATATATAACTCTAGAGATCAAGGCCTCCTTATTTGACTTACTTTATAAATACATAACTTTTGACGAAATTCCCGTACATTGACTTCTCCCTTCGAAAGATGAATCACATAGGCACATTACTCACCAGATGTAGTATTATTATTATTATTATTATTATTATTATTATTAGATATAAAATAAATGGAGTAGTCCAAATCGAACGAAAAGTCAAATCAGAAGTAGCCCAAAAAGTCACAAGTAGAAGATTGTGAAATCTGGTTGCCCAAAGGTGTAAAAAGTAGCCAAATTTGTGATTTGTAGCCCAATCTGGCAACCCTGCGTGCGGCCTCAGGCACTGTTGTGTTTCTGGAGGTTTGCCAAGTACCCATCCAACATAAACAATATCCATATCCGTACGATGAGCTATGAAGGCGTGCAAATTTAAAAACTTAAGAATGTCATATGACATCGATAACCTGTGTGGGACGACTTCTGCAACATGTCATATGATGTGGTTAACTTTTTAAGGGTTAAACAATGTGGTCAGGTAGTTAACTGCCGTCCGACTGGTGGGAGTCCAACCTGCCCGGACTGTGAGCATTCACTTTGCTGTCAGCCGCCATGTGATGAGGTGCTGTGTTCCTGCTCTCTGCCTTGCTTGCCCTTTTGCTTTCTTTTTCCCCGATGGGATCTTTCTTTTGTTGCTTTTAAGGATATAATTTCTTGATTGTGTTTGTGTGCTTGTGATATTGAGATGCAAACCCACAAATCATCCAAGCCTGAGCGGAAAGGTGGTGCCCAGCTTGTATGCCGTGGTACAGCTACTAGACCATGTCACCATTACTACTCCCCTATTGATGTTGACCCTCATGTCCTCTGCACCGGTTGCAGGGGACATGACTGTAATCAGGACTCTGTGTGTGACGAGTGTCAGCTCTGGTCCCCTGTGCAGTGGGTGAAGTTTTCGAAGAGGAGGAAATACAGTAAGAAGGCTTCCAAGGCATCGTCCGGTGGTAATACACCTCCAACGAAACCCTTGGTTGCCAAACCTTCTTCCTCTTTCCTTCCTCCCGTGAAGCTTCCCCGTATTGCTGTCACTCATTCAGGACCGATCTCGCCTTCGTCGTCTTCACTTGCTTCATCAAGTGGAAGTCGGCTTTGGGGAGGCGGGTGATCTGGACAACTTCTGCTCGGTGGTCTCCGTTTACTCAGAAGGGGAGATTTCCCCTTTGGAGTGAGAGGAGACTGCTGCCCCTAACACAACCTTTTCCTCTTCAGGAGAGAATGAGGATCTCTGGGAGACGTGGTTCTCTTTAGGCCTCTCAGGTGTTCCATCTGTGCAGGGCCCTTTGAGTCACCTGAGATCTTCTTGAGCTCCAGTGATGCCCACAGCAACTATGCTACATGGTACCTGCTACCACTATGGCAGTTACAATGACAGCTTTCACCAAAATCACAACCTGTGTGACAACCCATCCAACCCTGACTACTTTTGCGGTTGTCTCCGCATGCCCTTACATGGGCTTACCAGGTGGTAACCCCTCCTTCTGCTATGCCTGCTGCTGTGTCTGTTGCCACTGTACCTGTTGCTGTTCTTGCTGCTCCCCCTTCATTGGGGACTAGCTTCTACAGGCGCTCCCGAAGATGTCCTGGAAGAAGAAGTCGAAGAAGAGGAGTTGCAAGGTGTCATCGTCATTATCGTCATCGTCTTCTTCTTCTTCGTCATCTGCCGCCTCTTCACCTTCTTCTTCTGAAGTTCCTCAACGGAAGAAGGTGGTCGCTACTCACCCCCCAACCCAAAGAAGTCCCATCATGGGGCTTCCAAGGGGCTGCCTGCCTCCAGGGGGAGACAGAGAGATCTCTCATTGGCTCTCCCTCGTCTACGGACTTGAGGGCCATTTCGTGGGTCTCACAGAGACTTTGCAATGTGGGAGCTTCGAGTACACGAGTCCCCCCAACCCGCGTGCTTGAAACCAGTTCCAGAAAGTTGCCTTTCAGGACTGGTGTAGTGCCTGCCTCTTCCTGGGTCTCTTCGGACACTCGGGTAGAGGTGGCTACCGTTGATCGACCTGATCGTGATTCAGGAGCTCTGGGTGCTCGGGCCTTCAAGCAGGACCAAGTCATCCAGGTACTCGGGGTTCTCCGAAACCTCAAGTTACCTATACCAGCACCGGGGGGTCTGCTCCATGGTCTAGGATGGGCACTACTAAAGAGAAGGTGACTAAGCATGCAAGTGCTTCTTCACCCCTTGCCAGTGCTTGCTCGAGTACTTGGCCTGGGTCCCTTCCAGGTGTTTCTGACTCGAGGGTCCGAGCACCTAGAGAAACTTTGAAGGGGTTCCCTCACACAGTCTTCTTCCCGTTAGGAGGCCACGGCCTCGAAGAAGACTAGGGCATGTCACAAGGACAGCCCGAGTTCACGCCTGAGCGTACATGATCACTCTCCTCCAGTCAGCCCCCATTTGCATTCGTGAGAATGGGTCCGCTCACCCAGCGACAGCCTTCGCGTGTACGTTCACATGCACCCGTGCGCTCTCCTCAGGATAGCACCCCATCACATCCGCGTGCACAAGGGCACTCTCCTAAACCTGTGTAGCTTTTGCCACCGAGGGGTTGGCAATCACCACGGCTTTCCTCTCCTGCCGGAGGTTTAGCCTCCAACAAAACAGGAAGTAGTGTTTGATCCCTCTCACCTATCCCCTCAACCTCCTGGGGTTATACTGGGAGGCGTGGGTTGGATAGGAAGAACTCTGATTGGGATGCCTCATCCCAACATAGCCCCAATGTGAAGGTTTACATTTTGGGTTCGGTCCTAGGATCAACTTGGATGTGGTCAAGTGGTCAAGAAGGAATCCGGGGGTTCTGCCGAGGTTCTCCCTCCTGCAGTGAGAGTACACCGGAAGGACCATGCCCTGGAAGGACTTGATGGTCCTCTGCCCCAGGACTTAGACACCCCTGAGACAGAGGACTCTTGCAGAGATCGTTGCACTGATACATCAGCACAACGATCTTAGGGAAGGGGCTATGGCCATATCCATGGATCGTCTGTCATGCCATGAAGCTTTTTGGGGACTGAAGAAGGAACCCAAGGCTTTGGTGAGTCCGTCAAGGTCCACACTTACCGAAGGGGTTTTAGAGCAGGTGAACACTCTGGTCTCCAGGTAGGAAAGCTCACTTCACTCCAACCATTCAGATAAGCTGCTTCCTTCTCCTCTGCCTCGACAGAAGCGCTACTACATGCCCTTGGAAGGGTCTCTGCTGACAAAACAGGTGGACCCAGACCTGGTCTCTAGGTCAGGGTCTCTCACTGCAGCAGCTTGGTGCAGAGTATCTCTCTCTCTCAGCAAGAGACAGCAAGCCTGGAAACCAACGCCATGGCAGCACTCCAGGCAGTCTCCTGGCTGGACCTGTGGTCATTCACAGTGTCCAGGGTTGCTGCCTCCTTGAGTGCCATCACTCCAGGGGAGGACTCTAACTCCAGGAGACTGTGCCAGTCTGGAGGAAGGGCAATTACCTACCTGGCCCACCAAATGGCTAACCTGTGGGCAAACTTGGTCCTGAAGCGGAGGGATGCTGTCCTTACTTGGATAGCCAAGTTCATGGGCCCTGAGTCAGCTGTGACCCTACAGAATGGACCATTGCTGGTTTCTGCCTCTCTCTTCCCTAGAGAGCAGGTAGATGCTGTGGGGGACAAATGTCGTGTCAAGGATAATGAGCGTCTTGTCCACCAGCCAGTGGCAAAGACCTCTGGGTCTTCGCGCACTACTGCGGCTTGACCTTTGGGTCAGGCTAGCATTTCCTCGCCGAAGAAATCCCAGGCTTTGAAGGGGCCCTGAGGAAACACCCAGCCTTCTTCTGCCCCTGCCAAGAAAAGTACACAGCCGTGAACCTTTCAACACTCTTTCCAGTCTGGAAAAATGGGCAAGGGAAAGAAGAAAAGAGGAGGACACTAGGGGCAGCGTTTCCCTCCGCATGCTGCCGTTGGTGGTGGGGGTGCCTGTCGAGCCATTGGGCAACATGGCAATGATACGGAGCTGAAACCTGGGTAGTAGATGTCCTTTGGGAGGGCTATCCATTTCCCCTTGAGTCTCGGCCACCCCTCCCAAACAATCCAGTCCATCTCTGAACTTACGTTCACAGCTCACCGAAGGACCTTGCCCTCTGAGAAGAGGTGCGATTGATGCTGAAGAAAGGCACTGTGGAAGTCGTGACAGATCAGTCCCCACCCAGGTTTTTACAGCCGAGTCTTTCTCACAGAGAAAGCGAAGGGGGGTTGGAGACTGGTCATAGACTTCTCTCCCCTGAACCAATTTGTTCCCCAGACTCGGTTCAAGATGGAAACGACATGCTCCGTGCTCGCGGCCATCAGGAAGTTTGACTTCATGCTTATGATAGAACCTGAAGGATGTTTATTTTCAAATACCCATCCATCGGTCCTCTCTCAAGTACCTACGCTTTATCCTCAGTGAGATGGTACTCCTGTTCAGGGCATTTTGTTTCAGACTCTCAACCACTCCCCAGGTGTTCACATGAGCGTTCACCCTTGTGTAAGCTTAGGCCCATTAGCACAGGATATGTCTGTTGAGGTATCTCAATGACTGGCTTGTCCTCGCAAGTTCTTGATCGCAGTTGCTCCAGGACAGGGATCAGCTCCTCAAGTTTTGCTGCATCCTTGGGGTCATGGTAAATTTCAAGAAGTCCGATCTCACTCCTAAGCAGAGGATAAAGTACCTGGGCATACTGATAGACATGGCAGCAGTAAGAGTCTTCCCCTCAGACTCGCATATCAGTAGGTTCAGGAAGGAAGCACAGTTGTTCCTGTCTCAGCAGGAGCAACCAGCTCAGCAGTGACAAGTCATTCTCAGCCACCTGTTGTCCTTGGAGGTGGAGAAGCTGGTCCCTCATAGAGAATGAAAGAGTTCTGGTCTCTGGCTTGGGACTCCCCGTTCCTTCCCATTCCTCATAGAGAATGAAAGAGTTCTGGTCTCAGGCTTGGGACTCCCCGTTCCTTCCCATTTCTCTCTTGGAGGGAACGAGACAGGACTTAGCCTGGTGGCTAGACAACAGGAACCTCGTAACAGGAGTGTCTCTGCACACTCCCCCCTCCTGAGATGCTTCTGTTCTCAGATGCTTCGAGCAAGGGATGGGGCGCACAAGGCGCACACCTGGAGGAGTTGCTAATTTCAGGTGTGTGGAACCGAGACCACAAGCACCTTCACATAAATATCAAGGCAGTCTTTCTGGCTCCCCAAGAGTTTCAGGACCGAGTGATGGAACACTCGGTGGTGTTCATGAACGGCAACACCACAGTAGTGGCATACATCAACAAGCAGGGAGGCCTAGTCTTTCTTCTGCTACACTTGTTGATGCTGCAGGTGCACAAGTGGGCAGCAGCACACTTGGTAGAGCTGTCAGCCAGATACATTCCAGGGAAGAGGAATGTAGTGGGAGACAAGCTCAGTCGCCAGGGTCAAGTGATAGGGACAGAGTGGTCCCTTCACACCGACATAACAGAAAGGTTGTTCGCTTTACGGGGTCTTTCGTCAATTGACCTGTTTGCCACCCGGCACAACAGAAAGCTTCAAGTATTCTGCTCCACTGTGACAGACCCATGGGCCACTGCAGAGGATGCCTTCCAACACACATGGGCAGCCTCAATGCTTATGCCTTTAAGCTGCTTAGGCAGTAATTTGTAACTCCTCTCATCTCCTCCTCACCGGTTGTTAGCATATTTGACATTTGTATTAACAATTGTTTTTGTTTTTACATGGTTTGAGGGTCCTTGTTCTCTCCCATGCAGAGGGGTGGTCGGAAGCTCTTTTGTGGAGGGCAGTCAATCTGTTTTCCTGAGCCGTTGAGAGAGGTTGATAAGGTTAACCACAAATTTACCTGCTGCCACCACTCATGCTGCCCTTAATTTTGAACTTCCTGCTTTTGTGGATTACCTGTCCTAGTGGATTATTATGTCCTGTAGGATTTTGCTCCACCAATATTGGAGTTGCAAGAGGGACATCACCTTTGCCCTTAGCTTAGTTAAGCTACCAAGGGGTTCTCTCTGTTAACCGGTAAGGTGCACATGACCTTTTGAAGTCATCACTTTGACAAGACCATGACTTTCTTGGGCATTACTGCCGTCTTGGCTGTTATCTCACGCTACCCGGGTTTTGCTCCAGACATGGAGTTTAACATTGAAACTATTGAGGAGACCTTTGGAACCTTAAATTATTTAATCATTAAATTGTGAAACGTTAGGTTATTCTTTCTTTTTTTACTTTCTCCTGCTATCTGGACCCCTGTGTAAGTGTGGATGTTTTGTTTTCTTTTTGTAGTAGTGTAACTGTTTTGGGTATTATTGTGTAAGGGTATCTTTTTGGATATTTATGTATTAAGAGGTTCAGGTGTTATTC
>NC_089752.1:82560105-82610105 GCF_040412425.1 Macrobrachium rosenbergii | reverse complement strand
GGATGCAGTAGCCAGTGGACCATCATGTTCAATACACATCTTCACATCTTGCTTATCATACGCACTTAGTGGCGTGCTGAACTACTCTCCAGTAGAGGTACACATTCAACGTCGGTATATCTTGTTATAATGGAACATGCAATCGACACAGATCTTATATCTTTAGTGGAGACGAAACCAGTGTTATGGGATAAAGGTCTCAAAGACACAGAGGTCGGAATTTGACTATATCTGCATGGAGGGAAGTTTGGAACACCAGGATACCATTGCACACAACCTTCCCCTCTGCATCCTTCAATGTCTAGTTCTTGTTCCAGCCAACCTTCTCCTGTGTACTATAGGTTACCCAATGCACAGTTCAAGAAACTGCAGAAAATTATGAACTGAGCTGCTAGTCTTATAAAAGGTGTTGCTCCGCAGGATAGGATTACCCCCGTCTTAACTGGTTTGCACTGGCTTCCAGTGAAAGCCAGAATAACATTCAAGCTATGTGTTTTGACCCATCACGTTGTAAAGACCAGCTCTCCTCAGTATTTGAGGGACCTATTATAAATTATATAACCAATAAAGTGACCTGGTACAAGACTAGTCACAGATGCTTTCATGTTGGTAGAGCCACATTTTTCCTCAGTCTGTGGCTGTAGAGCTTTTAAATATGCAGATCCTAGATTATATAACAAAACTTCCTCTTGAGCTGAGGCAGACTGAGGATTTGAAGTCTCTCAAAAAAACTCTTGAAACCTTTTTTGTTCAATTGATGCTATGATATGGAATATCAAACAGTGAATGTGGAATATGCAGTGCAATCAATACATCTGATGAATAAACTGCTAATTTAATAATGGAGATCCTCCAAGCCCTTTGAAAGTGGTGCAGGACCTGGATAAGCCATCAACAAGTAACAAGTAAAAATACATAAACTTTATGTGGATGCTTACCATAGACTGAGTGTTAAACAAGTCACAAATGTTGTTGATTCTGCATAGTGCAGCTGTGTGTGGCAACATTTAAAAAACCACTGCAGTTGCTACGGTGTGGCGAGCGCATCTATCTGCAGTAACAACATGCATAGTGTGACAGTAGCTTAATAGTTGAAGGTGTTATTAGATCTTGTTTGTATCTCTTGCCAAGGAAGCCATTAATCGAGGTCAAGAGATCAGGCGGGGAAAGGAAAGGCAGTTGTTCGCCCCTCTGATTGCCCCTCTATGGGTGTGTATGCATATATGCGTGTACTGTATGGGCTTGACGTCGCCCAAATTGTATTGTCACACACCACCAATTAATTCACTACATTTAACCAATATGTTGAAATTGTGCAATATTATATTTGGAATTTATCTTTGACAATGAACTTGAGAATTATCTTGAAGCTTTTCATGTTAATGTAAACTTAGTAACTCTGTTCTGTATTTGTGGTAATTGTCCAAGTTGTCTCTTTTTCCCCAATAAAACTGAATGCAGGACGGAACGTTACAGCTTCTTGGCTCAACTTTTGGAGTGACCTGTCATCTAGTGTTGTGTAGTAATGTGTGTATGGACTTAGAAAGGGTGATTTGCTCTTATCCTTTGAACTTTGTTGTAACTTGGTTCATCTGAGTGCCACTGAGTGGTAATCCCCTTCATGTAATTCATTTTACTTGTTTTATACATAATTATTATTCTATGTGTTTAACCTTTAGTTATTAAATTAATTTTAACTTTAAACTCAACAAATGCATTTCAATACCCTCCATTTTATTTCAATTTCCTGTGTTTCAGTTTTTAAGGATAGTGAATATAATTTGTAGCAGTCCTCTAAGGTCTGAAAATCAACCCGTGAGTACTCGCAAGGTTTAGAGGTTTAGAGAGAGAGAGAGAGAGAGAGAGAGAGAGAGAGAGAGAGAGAGAGAGAGAGAGAGAGAGAGAGAGAGAGAGAGAGAGAGAGAGAGAGGCGGTTACCTCTCATCGTATCTCACAGCGACTTATGATCTGAGTTCATGTCTATAGGGACTGCTCAGTAAGTAAAGGTACTTAGTTGTGGTACTAATCATTAATGATACTAGTGTGTTATCCTCATTAGCAATGAATTGGGTTGAGAGATATCTCCCCATAATTTAGAAACAAAGGGAGCAGTTTTTTGACCAAGTAACAACATTAAGCATACAGTCCACTTTGCCCATACAATCACTTTTTATGCCACAATATATATATATATATATATATATATATATATATATATATATATATATATATATATATATATATATATATATATCTATATATATATATATATATATTAACTTTATCACATACACAATTGTTTTGTGCATTAGTAGAATTACTAAAAAGGACCTCATTCAAACTGGATGGTATCTAACAGAGTTTTTTATTCAGAAAAAGTTACAAGCTTTCTTGGACAAACATTCCACATTATCAAGTATCCATTACAATGAGCAGACGCGTAGTCCAGCTGTATTTATATCTGTGTGCTGGGTAATTTTAATCCTATAATCGCCTAGCTCCTCCTGTGTGACCCCACCCTCGTGATCTTGGTCTTTCTCTGATCCCTTCTTCCAGGTGTCCGTTTTCCGTGCGTTCTCTTGCGTTTTTCCTTCGTTTCCTTTCGTTTCCGGTGTTCCCTGCCATCGTGTTGTTGGCGCAAGTTATGAAGGCGTTCTCTACAACCAGTCTAGATGTTTTGTTGGTGTTCCTGTACAGAAAACTCATATTTTCCCAGTCTATTCTGTGATCATTTTCCCAACAGTGTTTGGCAACTGCCAACGTCTGATTATAATGCCTTATGTTCTGCAGATGTTGGTTGCTTCGCTCTTTACATGATTTGCCAGTTTCGCCATAGTACCCTTCTTCACAGTCTAGACACGCTGCCATATATACCCCCGCCCCTCTACCAACCTTTTGTTTCTAACTATTTTATTCCTAATGGTGTTTTTGTAGCTGCCTATCAATTTGAAATTATTTAGCTTTCTGTTGATGGGTGCAATAGAGTTGTTATCCAGGACTGTAATTATTTTCTTTCCTACCAAATGTTCCTTTTCTATCCTTTCCCTCTCCCCAAAATAGTTTTTCCTTGCTTTGATGTGTGCCCACTCCCACCAATACTTAGGGTAGCCTAATCTCCTAAAACTCCCCCTCAGGTAATCCAGCTCTTCGTCTAAAAATTTGGGACTGCAAATCCTATAAGCCTTGATGGCCAACCCTGTCATTAATCCTATTTTTTTTCTTTCCTATGACTGGAGAACCTATGTATGTATGAATTGGTGTGTGTCTTCTTCCTATGTACCTTGAATTTTAAATTTTCCCCTTCCTTCTTGACCGGACATCCAAGAAAGGAATTTCTCCCTCCTTCTCTTCTTCTATTGTGAACTTGATGTGTTCATTTAGTTTATTTATGTTTTCTAAAAACTTGTGTAGATCTTCCCTTTCTCCCTTGTAAATAATCAAGATGTAATCCACGTATCTTACCCATTTTACAATATTTAAGTTCCCTTTATTTACTTTGCCCACCTCTTCCTTTTCAAACCATTCCATAAAGATATTAGCTACAATTGGTGAAAGACTTGAACGCATGGCCACGCCATTTTTTTGTATATAATGGTTTTCACCCAACTTGAAAACATTAACGCTGAGGGCTGCTGTTAGAAGTTTTATTAAAACGTCATGATCTATGTCGCATGTATAAACCCCCTCCTCCAAATTCTTTTTTATTATTTCCATCGTCATCTTTACTGGTACGTTAGTGAACAGGGAAGTTACATCCAAACTTGCAAATTTACAGTCTTTTACGTTAATTTTGGATAATTCATCTATCAGGTTCATGTTATGTTTTAAATGCCCTTCGGATACTAAGCCTACCCATTTTCCCATTATGTTGGAAAGAAATTTCTCCAGCCTCCTCTGCGGTGATCTCATCGATGCCACGATCGGTCTTAGCGGGCACCCTTCCTTGTGGATCTTAGGGCTACCATAAATATATGGGATCTCTGGACTTTCCACTGATTTTACTCTATGTTCTAATTCTTTTCTCTTGGTTTTGTCATGGATTTTTGTCAATGCTTCCCTTACTTTTTTGTTAAAATTGCACTGTAACCCCCTAATGTTCGGTTTTTTGTTGCAAGCCTCATATGTGTTTTCATCGTTTAGCAGTTGTTCTAACTTATTCTCGTATTCTACGGCATCCATTACTACAACCGCGCCTCCTTTGTCGGCCTTACAAATCTTTATGTCCTTGTATTTTCCTAAGCTATCAAGGGCCTTACGTAACCTCTCCGGAAACAAAAAGTCGGTAGAGGGGGAAGAGATTAGGGGGGGTTATATATGGCAGCGTGTCTAGACTGTGAAGAAGAATACCATGGTGAAACTGGCAAATCATGTAAAGAGCGAAGCAAACAACATCTGCAGAACATAAGGCACTATAATCAGACGTCGGCAATTGCCAAACACTGCTGGGAAAATGATCACAGAATAGACTGGGAAAATATGAGTTTTCTGTACAGGAACACCAACAAAACATCTAGACTGGTTGTAGAGAACGCCTTCATAACTTGCGCCAACAACACAATGGCAGGGAACACCGGAAACGACTTTGAAGACAGCATATCTAGAAAAATCGTATACTCCACAGTAGCAAGAGAACGCACGGAAAACGGACACCTGGAAGAAAGGATCAGAGAAAGACCAAGATCACGAGGGGGTGGGGGTCACACAGGAGAAGCTAGATGATTATAGGATTAAAAGTATCCAGCACACAGATATAAATACAGCTGGACTACGTGTACATGCATAAATATGATGCAAAGGTAATTTCAGCACATTCAGTTAGTGTACTTTTACAAGATGTGATACCCATTTGCAAAGTTACTGCACTTTTCAAAGATGATACCCCTGCAGAAAATGGTTGTTTAATGTTCGAAGTACATTTATAAGTTTTCATGCTTTTAACTGTAAAATCGATATGAAAATTTAGATTTATATTTCTGTACATAAATATCATACAAGTATTATGTCCATTTGCAAAGTCTTTGTCACAAGGACTTTACATGACCATGAGATGAGGTCGTTCAGTCGCGCTCATTTGATAAAATGAATTCGTTAATGTAATATCAGAGATGTAACTAAGAGTTGTATAAGTGTCATTCTTTGAAAATTACTCTGTTCACCTCAGAGAAAAGTGCTGGTGCAATCTGTATGTGCATGTAATTACAGCACATTCAGTTGGTGTACTTTTACAAGATGTGATACCCTTAGTTACTGCATTTTTCAAAGATGATACCCCTGTAGAAAGTGTGTATAATTTTTAAGTTTTCGTGTTTTTAGGTGTAAAATCAGAATGGCAAATTTGTATTTATATATTTGCACATAAATACGATACAAAAGCAGTACAGTTACTTTATTACAGTATCTCTCTCTCTCTCTCTCTCATTCGTAGTTAGCGTTCAAACATACTTTTACAACTTATTATTTCTCTGTACGTCATTACCTGTACAGTATATAATTTTAAATTGATTGAATTTTACCTGTACTGTACTACCTTCTACGAACATTATGTACATGTTTTCATGTTTTATGGAATTGTACTTTTGTTGACTGACACATGACGTTTTGCCTTGTGACACAAAGAAAACGGCTTTTACTCTAAGTGACAAAGAAAACGGCATCCCATGAATTAGGGGTAACATTAGTATATGTACGCACCTACTGTAAATGCGCTATTATGAAACTCTGCAGTACTCAATTTTTATGTCAACCATTTACTGTATTCCTTTTTTTAAGGGTAATAAGCTAAATTTTAAATAAAATTACACTAACTTTAGTTCATTTAAAAGTTAGCTTAATACTTTGGGAGCATGATTAGGGTCATATTTAGTACTTAAACTCTGGAAATAAACATTTATTAGCATTTTTAAAGACCATGCCAAACTTATGCGAAAATCACCTTGCACGAGGGCTCTGGAACCTAACCTCGCGTAATTTTGAGGTATAACTGTGTGTGTATATATATATATATATATATATATATATATATATATATATATATATATATATATATATATACATACAGTAAAACCCGTATTCGCGTTCTCACGATTCATGGACTCACGCGTTCAGGGTTTCTCTATGGAACATATCTACCCATTATTTGCGGAAAATTAAGCCCATTCATGGTATTTTTCACTGTGAAATATTCACTAATTACTGTATTTTCAGATAATTTTCATGAATAAATGCACTTTTTGTGATAAAATGATTAAAATACTCAGGTATAAGCATGTTTACAGGGTTTTTCTTGTGTTTAAACTATCAAAATGGGCAGTTCTAAGTGTTTTTAGAGGGGTTTTATGTATTAGCGGATTTTAGCTATTCACGGGGGGGTGTGGTACCCATCCCCAGCGAATACGGGGGGTTCACTGTATATTATAACTAACAAGAAGTCGCCATGTAGCAGACCACAGTTGACCTAGATACCAACACAAAATTATCAACACTCTGAACTGTCCCCTTCCTTTACCTGGGATAGACATTTGGATGGCTTGGTCGAAAGGGGCAAGGATAAGAGGCTAAGTGTCACTCCCTTAAGCAGCTTAGCCCAACTAAGCTGCTTAAAACAACTACTCTAAATGCAGATTGAGCTGGCTGAATTGTCTTTCCACAGCATACCTGGGGAGATACAAGCAGATGGTCGGAACACCTGGAAAATGACACATCTTCAGCCCGGTCACCACATGGGCCCGACATTGGGGGCCTACCCTTGGCGGTTGCCTTAAAAGGAGCTTAGACAGGAAGATCTTTGCAGTTAGCCAGAGACATGCAGGTGATCGCTACGAACGCTGAGAGGCCCCCACCCTCCGTCACCACCTGAAGCTCCTGATGCGGAATCCAGCCCCTTTGTCACCACGTGGACGGACTTCCAAGCGAACTAGTGCAGAGTTCCACGAGTGCAACCACCCGTCGTCATTCTTCGCCAGAGACCCGCTTCCCCTCACGGTAAAGTACAAGTGAAGGCTTTTCAGTCACAAAATTTTGCCCTTAGAAGTGTTTATAGAGTGCCAGTACGTCCCTGTATCCAATGTGCCATTTCCCAGTGCTATTCCAAGTGTTTGTCTCAGTGTTAAGTGTTCATTCATTCCTCAAGATCTTGGCACCATCAGTGCAGCCTCGAGTCATTGTATGTGTTATATTTTCTTTGCAGAGAGGGACCAATTTGCTGTGGACTCATCCCGGACTGCGCCTTGCCACCATTCAAGACTCCAGTAGGAAGATCATCAGGCTTTGCAAGCCTCCTAATAATTCATTTAACCATTTTCTTTGATTTTTTCTTGTAAATATAATTACTTAATTTAACCAAAGTGTTTACGTAACATTCCCTCATGAAGTTGAGCGCTAAGCTCATGTGAATCATCCCCTTTTTCTTTTCTTTTTATGATTTCCCTTACCGTAAAGTCAGATTTCCAAGGCCAAATAAATAAAGTTCCATTGCCAGCCTGTAAAAGTATTCTACAAATCTAGAAATCCAGGGAAATGCATAAAAATATATATATAATTATATATATATATATATATACATATAAATATTTATACATATATATAATCATGAAGCTATAAATGTCGCTTAACCCTTAAATGCCGACTGGACGTATTGTAAGTCGACTAAAATTGTCTGTTGGGTGATGAGTGGACGTACTGTACGTCAACTACAAAAAATTTCAACCTTTGGTCAACTTTGACTCAACTGAAATGATTGAAAAACGCAATTGTAAGCTAAAACTCTTACATTCTAGTAATATTCAATCATTTATCTTTGTTTTGCAACAAATTGGACGTCTCTAGCACAATATTTCAATTTATGGTGAATTTTTGAAAAAAAACTTTCTTACGTCTGCGCGGTAACTCAGCCGAACATCTCAGAAATTCTTTTGTCATTTTGTCGTAATTTTTGCACCATTTTATATTAGCCGTTACATAAAGTTTTATATATGAAAATGTGTGCAATTTCATGTAAAATACAACAATAAACAACCCATGGTTGTAGCTTTTATCAGTTTTGAAATATTTTCATATAAATCACGATAACTGCCAAAATTTCAACCTTTGGTCAACTTTGACTCGACCGAAATGGTAAAAAAACGCAATTGTAAGCAAAAACGCTTACATTCGAGTAATATTCAATCATTTACCTTCATTTTGCAACAAATTGGAAGTCTCTAGCACAATATTTCGATTTATGGTGAATTTTTGAAAAAAACTTTTTCCTTACGTCCGCGCGCGGTAACTCGGAGGAAAACATCTCAGAAATTCTTTAGCCACTTTGTCGTAATGTTTGCACTGTTTTATATTAGTCGTTACCTAAAGTTTTATATATGAAAATGTGCACAATTTCATGTAGAATACAACAAAAAATAATTCATGGTTGTAGCTTTTATCAGTTTTGAAATATTTTCATATAAATCACGATAAATAGAAAAAATTCGACCTTCAGTCAACTTTAACTCGACCGAAATAGTTGAAAACTACAATTTTAAGATAAAACACTTACAGTCTAGTAATATTCAATCAATTACCTTCATTTTGCAACAAACGGGAAGTCTCTAGCCCAATATTTCAATTTATGGTGAATTTTCGGAAAAAAAATTTTTTTACGTCCGCGTTACGAAGTCATGCATCATTTTGTGATAATATTTTCTGTGTTGCTTTGATCCTTTTACAATTTGTTATATACCAAAATCATTGCAATTTAGTGTACAATACAAAGAAAAAAAATAACTCATTAGCTTTAACCGTTTTGCTCACAGCGCGATTTGTATACAATTATATATGAAATTTTTTTTTTGTGCTGTCATATATTTCAATATTTATATATGATAATGATATTTTTTATCATTTCTGATGGTTGCATACTAAACCTCAGGCAATGGCAAAAAAAGGAGCCAAAAATGAACTCTTAATCTTAAAAACTAAGCGTGCTGTGATTTTTTGAAAAAACTTTTTTTCCGCTTCGGTGCTAACTCCTGAACGCTGCTGGCATACAGCAGACACTTTTGTAAATAGAGGCTTGGCACTTAAGGGTTAATATCAAATTTACGCAACCTCAGGAATATCCCCGATGGGGAATTATCACCAAAGGGGAATTTATAAGTGAAAAATGGATCTGCTGGGTCTCGATCCCTCGACACAGATACTTATCCAACGACCCCAATCAAAGGTCTACCCACTGAGCCATCAAGAGAGGTATAAATTAATGTCGAGTCTGCAGTACTTGTTTACCCGTCGAGAGCTGGGAAATTATACTTAGCTTCGGCATTAACCCACCTCCACCATGATAGTTCATTGGTACGTTTGGAACACGCAGCTCTTATTATGAAATTTTTTATCACAAAGTGATTTATATACAATCATGAAGCTACAAATGTCGCTTAACATCAAATTCACGCTACCTCAGGAATATCCCTGATGGGGAATTATCACTGAAAGGGAATTTATAAGTGATAAATGGATTGGTACTGCTGGGTCTCGATCCCTCGAAACAGATACTTGTCCAGCGACTCCAGTTGACGGTCTACCCACTGAGCCATCAAGAGAGGTATAAATTAATGCCGAGTCTGCTGTACTTGTTTACACGTCGAGAGCAGGGAAACTATACTTAGCTTTGGCATTAACCCACTTCCACCATGATAGTTCATTGGTACGTTTGGAACACGCAGCTCTTATTATGAAATTTTTTATCACACCGTGATTTATATACAATCATGAAGCTACAAATTAGGGAGTGTTCCCATAAAGTTTGAGACTTTCGGTGGTAGTACTTTTGACGACCAAGGCGTTATTTCATTTGGCCAAGATAGTCAGATGATTCATGGTCAGTAGCTAATGGCCAGTGCTGGTGTGAGTGGGTATGTGTGTTCATGAGAGCGTCGGAGAGTTTTTTTTCAGGTTGGGGAATTGTTCCCAGGTATTTTTGCAGCACAGAAGGTTTTGAAGACGAAAGGGGATATTTTTATGTGTTTTTTATGCTGGTTTATTGTTTAGCGTCTTAGAAGGGAATAAGCCGGCTCAAGGGCGAGCGAGTGTTTTTTCTAATGATGTTGCAAGTGACCCAGTTGCTGTGCAAAGTAATGTATTCGTGACGTAGTTAGTGGGTGGAGTATCCCAATTCCTTCCCATTCTCTAGAGCGTGTTTTCTATGTATGTGAGAGTAGACTGGGGTAGTTGGTTACAGGGCAACTTGTGTTTTTTTTGTGACTGGCAGTTCGCATCGGCGATTAGGAACTAACTGGGGATTACGGGATACTTTTTTTTATTATTTGGATTATTTTTTTGGGGAGGAGCTTGGGTTATTGTGTTGATAATTGCTTGACAGTTGTTGGGTTATTGGAAATAAATATTTCTTACACTATTGGGTAAACATTTCTTAGTTTTCTTGTTTTCTTTTTGCCTTTTTCTCTTTTTCTTTTTTTTCTCTCTCTGAGAATTTCCCATTTGTCTTCACGAAGATTTTCTTTTGGAATTTCTCTTAGTGTATGAAGTTGAGATCAGGTTGTGTTGTTGGGACTTCGAGTTTTATTGATCTTGACGATACGGTGGATTATTATTATTATTAAAACAGTTTAACCAGACCACTGAGCTGACTATCAGCTCTCACAGGGCTGGCCCGAAGGATTTGGATGAGATGACATAGGCTAGAAGCCTAGCACTGGGACCAAATAGGTTATTCGATATAGTGATGAATCAATGAGAATGAAATTAAAAACTGCACAGAGGCACACGCTCTCATACTGGAAGACACTCACATAATAAATACATACATACTTATGTTTCCATATATACTCACTAAAAAGGTATATCAAAATTTAAAATAAAATTTATTAAAATTTTAAAATTCAGTTGTTTTAAAATTCATTTGATTGATTGACTGATTATGAAATTGAGGTCTACCCCCTAAGGGTTTTTGTATTTCTACTACTTGCTTTTATATTTTATCAATTAAATCACAGCTCCACATGAACATTAAAATTGGTAATACTGAAAATGTAATGGGTTCTGATAAAATTTCCTTCATTGATCTGTTTCCAAAATTTGATAATCACTGCAGGTTATATTTGGACATTCACACAATACATGTTTCACAGTTATCAACACTTTGCAATCTGGGCATTTGGGAGGAGGGCCACATGGACAGTTCATTAAGTGTCCATGTGTCAAACGAGTATGGCCTACTTGAAGATGCATCAGAATTACTTGTGTGTGTGTCTCTCTCTCTGATATGATGAACTCCATTTTCCAACACTGGATTTTATGTTTTAATTTATTACTTTCAGCTTCTTCATTCCATATATTTTGCCATTTACTTACAATGATTGTTTTTGTATATCTTATATAGTCACTAATAGGGGTCTCTACTCTTGCTCTTGTTATATGGGCTGCTTCTTTAGCATGATCTCATTAATGGTACTGGAAATATTTGTGGCCCTTTCTTCATTATTATCCAATGCCTTTATCACTGTCTGCTGCTGCCTGACTTTCTTAATAAATTTGTGCAGACCATGAAATTGTTCAATATCCTGGTCCATTGGTGGGAAGTAAAGAGGGTGGCGAGTTCTGCAAGAATGGCCTCCCCAAGTATTTTACCTTGTTCATGCTCAATGTAGGTGACCGCACTTAATGTCACGCCATAATTGGCTGCTACTTCTCGGTGACTTTTGCCCTCTTTTAACATAACAATCATGTCTACTTTCTTCTCATCAGTCATTAACTGTAACGTCCTCTGGCGCTTAGGATCTTTGCCAGAGGTCTTAGAAGAAGAAGAACATTTAGAGGACATCTTAGTGCATGATTTCAAAAAATATTCTTGGTCCATAGTACTGTACTCGCAAAACACACAAACGAGAGATATCAATGATACAAGTTATACTGGGTCATTTGCCACTACGGTATACGCACAATACTACTGTGCGCACATACAGTATACTAACATTGATATTCTGCGCATACAGTACTGTACATTTTATGTTTTGTTGTAAGATGATTTTTAAATATTACAAATAAAAAGTGTTTTAGGATGATACATAGTACTACAGGTAGTACGTAGAGTATATCTAAAATACATAAGATAACATGAATAGGAGGGTATGCATGTTTACATCTGCAATACGTAGCATTTTCATGTACATACTAAGCATATATTTATGACTACTGTACACATATTTTGTATGATGAAAAAAGATTTACTAATTTTAAAATATTACAGTACTGTAATATATTAATGTAAACACAGCAAAATTTCAGTAACATATATTTTTCTTAAAAAGTGCTTCACCCACACCACCTCTCTGCAAATACAAAGAACTCGAGATGCTGGATGCTGTCTACTCAGGACCAATGATACTCGACACATGGCTGTCATCTGCAAAGCAGCCAATCCAGGAGCGCCATTCACCTTGGCGCTCAATGGCTGTTCACTTGGTGTTGATTGGCTGAACACTCAAGACCAACTCGCAAACAAGGAATTCTGGGAGACAGCATCTACGGCATCCTTCTCAGTTCATGCGTAGTATGTAGCATCTTCTGATCAGGTGAAATTGCAGACCTTTGTGTGTGAGTTCTTAATCTTCGTGCATCAGTGGTAGTCGGCCCTAGAATGCCTCCTAAAAAATGCCCTGCTCCTTCTAAGGCTTCTGGCAAAGAGCCTAAAAGAAAGAAGGTGGTTATGAAACATGAGGAGAAGGTGAAAGTTCTTGATATATTAAAGGAGGGCAAGAGTTTTGCCCTGGTTGGCTGCCATTTTAATGTTACTGAGAGCACAGTGGTATATCTAAAGAAGAAAGCAGCGGATATAAAAGTCTGTAAGCATGAGCTACTTCGGTGGTGCAAAAACAGTTGTGACAGTGCGGGATAAAACAACTGTGAAGATGAAATCTGCGCCAACGTTCTGGATAAAGGACTGCCGGAAGAAGAATGTGCCCCTCGACTCCAACATCATTCGCGAGAAAGCGCGACGACTCTACCAGCAGTTATCAACTGCTACGGAAGGCGACAATGTACTACAGGCAGAGGAAGGCATTGAAGAAGGGGAATTAGAATTCTTAGGCTTCAATGAACTGGCCTGTTCTGGAAGAAGATGCCTTCCCAGATATACCTCATGAAGGACGAAGCTAAAAACTTCGGATTCAAGGCCCAGAAGGATAGGGTTACCCTCCTAATGTGCAGGAGTGCGGCTGGCTTCATGCTCAAACCAGGCCTCATTTACAAGGTTGCAAACCCCAGGGCCCTCAAGAATACAAACAAGGCATTGCTGTCTGTGTTCTGGATGCATAACCCTAAGGCCTGGATCACCAAAGCCCCTACAGGTACTGGTTCCATCAGAGCTTCATCCCTCAAGTTAGGCAATACCTGAGCGACTTGAGCATGGAGTTCAAGGTGTTGCTGATCATGGATAATGCTGGTGGTCACCCTCTCGATCTTTATAACAAGGGAGTCCAGCTCGAGTTCCTCCCTCCCAACACCACCTCTCTTCTCCAGCCTATGGACCAGGGCATGAGCCATACCTTCAAGGCACTCTATACCAGGAACTCCCTCCAGTACCTTGTGAATACAATGGACACTGACCGTGAACTTACACTGAAAGACTATTGGCGTAAATTCACGATTGCCATGTCTGTCCGTCATCGACCAATCATTGAAGGACATGAAGAAGGAGACCCTGAATGTGTGCTGGAACAAGTTGTGACTGGAGTGTGTTCATGATTACAGGGGCTGTCTAGTTGGTGAGCATTCTAGGTGGAGAAGGCTTCGAGGACATCACTGAGGATGAAGTCAGCACCCTCATTGACGCCTACTCTGATCCCCTGACAGACCAGGATTTGGAAGACCTGAGGAAGTCTTCCAGTGAGGCAGAAGATACGCCAGGTTCAGGGGAGGAGCAGGAGGAGGAGGAGGAGGAGGGCCTGACTTTGGAACATCTGTCCCAAGTTAGGAGAATGATCAAGGATATGCAGGAGTTTGTTTCAACAAGGGATCCTTATATGGAAAGCTCCTTAAAGTTTTCAAACATCCTTGATTCAGCATTGAAGCCCCATAATCAAGCCCTCACCACCATGGGACAGCAGCTGCCTATCACCATGTTCATCAAACAGACGAAGAAGGCCCCTCCAAAGCCTCCCCAATCGCCTGAAGTAGTGCCTCCCAAATCGACTGAAGAAGTGCCTCCCAAAGTGCCCCCTGAAGGTGAAGAGTTGCCCTTAGATGAGTTGTAGCTCCTCTGCTTTGCTGTGCAATCATATCTTCGTCATTCATTGGACTGCACAGCTAATTCATCATCACCATCTTTAATCAACATTCATCAGTGGTGAGTACCTGTATGATTTACGTATGTAGTAATCTTAACCCTTAAACGCCGAGCCTCTATTTACAAAAGTGTCTCTCGTAAGCTGGCGGCGTTCGGGAGTTAGCGCCGAAGCGGAAAAAAAGCTTTTTTCAAAAATTCACAACACTCTTAGTTTTTAAGATTAAGAGTTCATTTTTGGCTCCTTTTTTTTGTCATTGCCTGAAGTTTAGTATGCAACTATCAGAAATGAAAAAAAATATCATTACCATATATAAATATTGAAATATATGACAGAGCAAAAAAAAATTTCATATATAATTGTATACAAATCGCGCTGTGAGCAAAACGGTTCAAGCTAATGAGTTATTTTTTTCCTTGTATTGTACACTAAATTGCGATGATTTTGGTATATAACAAATTGTAAAACGATCAAAGCAACACAGAGAAAATATTATCACAAAATGATGCACGAATTCGTAACGCGCAGACGTAAAAAAAAAATTTTTCAAAAATTCACCATAAATCAAAATATTGTGCTAGAGACTTCCCAATTTTGCAAAATGAAGGTAATTGATTGAATAATACTAGACTGTAAGTGTTTTAGCAAAATGAAGGTAATTGATTGAATAATACTAGACTGTAAGTGTTTTAGCTTACAATTGCAGTTTTTTACCATTTCGGTCGAGTTAAAATTGACCGAAGGTAGAATTTTTTCTATTTATCGTGATTTATATGAAAATATTTCAAACCTGATAAAAGCTACAATGAGTTATTTATGTTGTATTCTACATGAAATTGGGCACATTTTCATATATAAAACTTTATGTAACGACTAATATAAAATAGTGTAAACATTACGACAAAGTGACAAAAGAATTTCTGAGATGTTCGGCCGAGTTACCGCGCGGAAGTAAGGAAAAAGTTTTTTTTCAAAACTTCACCATAAATCGAAATATTGTGCTAGAGACTTCCAATTCACTGCAAAATGAAGGTAAATGATTGAATATTACTAGAATGTAAGAGCTTTAGCTTAAGATTGCGTTTTTCGATAATTTAGGTCAAGTCAAAGTTGACCGAAGGTTGAAATTTTGGCACATTGTGATTTATATGAAAATATTACAAAACTGATAAAAGCTACAGCCACGTGTTATTTTATGTTATATTCTACATGAAATTGGGCACATTTTCATATAGAAATCTTTATGTAACGACTAATATAAAACGGTGCAAATATTATGACAAAGTGACGAAAGAATTTCTGAGATGTTCGGCCGAGTTACCGCGCGGAAGTAAGGAAAAAGTTTTTTTTAAAAATTCACCATAAATCGAAATATTGTGCTAGAGACTTCCAATTTGCTGCAAAATGAAGGTAAATGATTGAATATTACTAGAATGTAAGAGTTTTAGCTTACAATTGCGTTTTTCGATCATTTCGGTCAAGTCAAAGTTGACCGAAGGTTGAAATTTGGGCACAGCGTGATTTATATGAAAATATTACAAAACTGATAAAAGCTACAACCATGAGTTATTTTTTGTTGTATTCCACATGAAATTGCACACATTTTCATATATAAAACTTTATGTAACGACTAATATAAAATGGTGCAAACATTACGACAAAGTGACGAAAGAATTTCTGAGATGTTCGGCCGAGTTACCGAGTGCGGACGTAAGGAAAAAGCTTTTTCAAAAATTCACCATAAATCGAAATATTGTGCTAGAGACTTCCAATTTGCTGCAAAATGAAGGTAAATGATTGAATGTTACTAGAATGTAAGAGTTTTAGCTTACAATTGCGTTTTTCGATTATTTCGGTCGAGTCAAAGTTGACCGAAGGTTGAAATTTTGGCACATCGTGATTTATATGAAAATATTACAAAACTGATAAACGCTACAACCATGAGTTATTTTTTGTTGTATTCTACATGAAATTGCACGCGCATTATCATATATAAAACTTTACGTAACCACTAATATAAAACGGTGCAAATATTACGACAAAGTGACGAAAGAATTTCTGAGATGTTCGGTCAAGTTACCGCGCGCGGACGTAAGGAAAAAGTTTTTTTCAAAAATTCACCATAAATCGAAATACTGTGCTAGAGACTTCCAATTTGTTGCAAAATGAAGGTAAATGATTGAATGCTACTAGAATGTACAAGTTTTAGCTTACAATTGCGTTTTTCGACCATTTCAGTCGAGTCAAAGTTGACCAAAGGTTGAAATTTTGGCACTTATCGTGTTTTGTATGAAAATATTTCCAAACTGATAAAAGCTACACAACCATAGGTTGTTTTTTGTTGTATTTTACATGAAATTGCACACATTTTCATATATAAAACTTTATGTAATGGCTAATATAAAACGGTGCAAAAATTACGACAAAATGACCAAAGAATTTCTGAAATTTTCAGCCAAGTTACCGCCGGACGTAAGGAAAAAGTTTTTTCAAAAATTCACCATAAATTGAAATATTGTGCTAGAGACTTTCAATTTGTTGCAAAATGAAGGTAAATGATTGAATACTACTAGAATGTAAGAGTTTTAGCTTACAATAGCGTTTTTCGACCATTTCAGTCGAGTCAAAGTTGACCGAAGGTTGAAATTTTTTGTAGTCGACGTACGGAACATCGACTCGTCACCTGAGAGACAATTTTAGTCGACTTACGATACGTCCAGTCGGTGTTTAAGGGTTAATATGTACGTAGTATTAAATTTTTAAAAATGTGCATATGTATTTTTTTTTGTCTCTCCCTTTGTGAATTATGTACAAATACCAATGTTTCCCCCTCTAAAAGAAAACAGGATGGCTTGTAACTGTATGAAAGAAAATATGCGTGGCAGAATACAAAGGGGGGACTGGATTATTTTCACCTACAGCTGTAAACCATATAATACGTACATATATTTTTAATGATAAAATGTTTAAGATTATTTGGAAATGATGTTAATAATATCATTTCAAAGATTAATACAGTAATACGATAATAGTTTAATGTATATCTGACGTAGACTGGTATTTTTAGGCATACTTTGGTGTTTGAACTTTCAAGACAGACAGTTATAAGTGTTTTTAGAGGGGGCTCTAAGTATTCACGGACTTTAACTATTCGCGGGGGTCATGGAACACATCCCCTGTGAATATGGGGTTTACTGTATATAAATAAATGTATTATACATATACACACACACATATATATATGCATATTTAAAATATATATACACATATTTATAAGTGCAAAAAATGACAGTACCTGCAAAATGCCAAACTTGGATGAGAGAATGTCTCCCATGCCCTCTAAGCCTATCAGCCTGTATTTAGGTAGATTCTTGTACACATAAGCAATGCTTATGGAAGGAAATGTTTTGTATTTCTTACAAACGGAATTTTTTCAATGTCTTGCAGTAACTGTTCATTTTGTTCATATATTACACTCAATATTCCATATCGTCACCCTCATAAACTAACTGCCTAAGTCATTTTTCTAACCAAGTCACAATCATGACTTAGGCATAGTGATAATAATGCCTAAGTCACCGAGTGACTTAGGAAGAAAGCTTTTTGGGAAATTTATTCCACTTACTTTCTACATCTGACTTCGGCAAGTATACCAGTAGGTGCGCCACATATTGGAGATTTGATTTAGGCAAAAATCCAAAAATCAATGAAAAATGACTTAGGCAGTTAGTTTATGAAGGTGACGATATGGTGCATATACAAAAACAAATGTAACCTCACCTTTGATACTGTATGAACGAACCACAACTGGTATGTCCCATTCTTTGTCAAAGTTTGGACCAGGATTGTCTGTGATGACTTTCAATGCACTCGCAGACACTACAATATTTGCACCATGCTTTCTGGCCAAATATATAGCATTTGGATCCTTACTTACTGCAATTAAAGAAACTATTTAGATGAAAACAGAATACTGTACACAAATATAAGTTCATCCAAAAATCTCAAAAAATCTTAAATGAGAAAAATCCATCCACAAAAACAATAAAAACAAATAAGAGTACAAGTCTACTAGTCTGTTAGATTGGCAACAAAGTTCAAAAACTATTTGAGAAAGTTCAAAGCCACAGAAATAAACCAAGTGTTAAAACTAAGTACAGTACAAACCAGTACCATGCTAGATCATATCTTGTAAACAAAATCATCAAATGTTGTTTGATATCTGCAAATTCCCTTCATTAAAACAGCACTGACAAAAATATTATGCATAAAAATGAACTAAGATGATAAAAGCTTTCATCTTCTTATGACTAACTTTTAATTTCAGATACCTCACTGTCCTCCATTACATAATCATAAACTCCAATAATCATCATCTTGAGCCAATAAAGAGAGCATCCCTTGTGATGGATCTACTAATTCACACATACCTTTTCTAAATTTTGTCTCAGGATTTTTACGCGAAGGAATGGTAAAAGGCTCTGTAGAATGAACACCAATATGTGAGATCTGAGTTTTGTGACAGTCTGTAACAAATGAGAGAGACCAAAAATATTCCCGCCTTTTGCGCAAGTAACTTTACCTGATAATTCATGAAGAATACTGGCATGATCCAAAATCTACATGCTAAAAGATTCAAATGATATCCTTGTTGAAACTTTTCAAAACAAAAAAATTTTATATCTGGGAGGCCAGAAAGACCTATTCTAGAGCGTGAAAATTCAGAAAAAGGGGGTCATTTTTAGGCTTTTCATCTCAACTGTGTTTTCCTTATGACTTCTACTGATTACACAAGTGAATCTGGGAAGTGTTGCTCACTTCTTTGTCTGCAGATGCTAATTCTCTGGTAATTTTCATACTTTTCAGGTTAAACTGATGTTTGAATCAATTTAACCACCCACACCTTGCTGCAAATGACTTGATTCCCTTTTTAACATAAGCTTTTCTACTGAATTTCTCATACAGACTTAAAACTTTCTGCCACAGAATGTCTTCTATCCACATACTTAGAGCTTTGATTGTTTACCAACACTATCCCATGCTGTTGAAGTAACTTAAGCATCTGTGGGGGGGCAACAGCCAACCTTTCACATATGCTCTAACATACACTTAAATTTCCCAAATAAACAATTTGTTCTACTAACTTCCTAGTTTGCTCAGCAAAAAATTTTGTTCTATTTGAATCATATCTAATACCTTCACTTTTTCTGCTAAAGTAGGGGTACATCATGAACCCTCTTGGGCTTGCTCTCACTAATACTGGAAACACTTCTTGCAAACTTTAGAGCCATTGCAAGGGTTAACTGAGGCTTCTTTGTAATACCGAAACAGTGCACACAGGTTGTATGGGAGTTAAGCTATGGTAGAGGGCTAAGTCTGAACTGAGTGTGAAGTGGTGCTGTAGTAGTACAAGCTGGAAGAGACAAAGGGCAATGTGTAGAGATGCTGGGCAGGACAAAATATGCATAGAGAGATGCTGGGCAGGACAAAGGATGCATAGAAGATGATGGCAGGACAAAAATGCATAGAAAGATGCTGGGCAAGACAAAGGATGCATAGAGAGATGCTGGGCAGGAAAAAGGATGCATAGAGAGATGCTGGGCAGGACAAAGGATGCATAGAGAGATTCTGGGCAGGACAAAGGATGCATAGAAAGATACTGGGCAGGACAAAGGTTGCATAGAGAGATGCTGAGCAGGACAAAGGATGCATAGAGAGATGCTGGGCAGGAAAAAGGATGCATAGAGAGATGCTGGGCAGGACAAAGGATGGATAGAGATGCTGGGCAGGACAAAGGATGCATAGAGAGATGCTGGGCAGGACAAAGGATGCACAGAGATGCTGGAGCAGGACAAAGGATGATGCACAGGAGAGATGCTGGGCAGGACAAAGGATGCATAGAGATGCTGGGCAGGAAAAAGGATGCATAGAGAGATGCTGGGCAGGAAAATGATGCATAGAGAGATGCTGGGCAGGAAAAAGGATGCATAGAGAGATGCTGGGCAGGAAAAAGGATGCATAGAGAGATGCTGGGCAGGAAAAAGGATGCACAGAGAGATGCTGGGCAGGACAAAGAATGCATAGAGAGATGCTGGGCAGGACAAAGGATGCATAGAGAGATGCTGGGCAGGACAAAGGATGCATAGAGAGATGCTGGGCAGGACAAAAGAGGCATAGAGAGATGCTGAGCAGGACAAAGGATGCATAGAGAGATGCTGGGCAGGACAAAGGATGCATAGAGAGACGCTGGGCAGGACAAAGGATGCATAGAGAGATGCTGGGCAGGAAAAAGGATGCATAGAGAGATGCTGGGCAGGAAAAGAGGATGCATAGAGAGATGCTGGCCAGGACAAAGGATGCATAGAGAGATACTGGGCGGGAAAAAGGATGCATAGAGAGATGCTGGGCAGGAAAAGGGATGCATAGAGATGCTGGGCAGGAAAAAGGATGCATAGAGAGATGCTGGACAGGAAAAAGGATGCATAGAGAGATGCTGGGCAGGAAAAAGGATGCATAGAGAGATGCTGAGCAGGACAAAGGATGCATAGAGAGATGCTGGGCAGGATAAAGGATGCATAGAGAGGCTGGGCTGGGCAGGACAAAGGATGCATAGAGAGATGCTGGGCAGGAAAAAGGATGCACAGAGAGATACAAAAATGGGCAGGACAAAGGATGCATAGAGAGATGCTGGGCAAGACAAAGGATGCTGGCAGGACAAAGGATGCATAGAGCGATGCTGGGCAGGACAAAGGATGCATAGAGCGATGCTGGGCAGGACAAAGGATGCATAGAGATGCGGGCAGAAAAATGGGCAGGACAAAAAGGATGCATAAGAGATGCTGGAGCAGAGCATAGATGCTGGCAGGACAAAGGATGCATAGAGAGATGCTGGGAAGGACAAAGGATGCATAGAGAGATGCTGGGGATGCAGGACAAAGGATGCATAGAGAGATGCTGGGCAGGACAAAGGATGCATGAGCGATGCATGGGCAGGACAAAGGATGCATAGAGAGATGCAGGACAAAAGATGGGCAGGACAAAGGATGCATAGAGAGATACTGGGCAGGACAAAGGATGCATAGAGAGATGCTGGGCAGGACAAGAGGATGCATAGAGAGATGCTGGGCAGGACAAAGGATGCAAAGACAAAAAAATGCAGAGAGATGCTGGGCAGGACAAAGGATGCATAGAGAGATGCTGGGCAGGACAAAGGATGCAGGAGAGAGATGCTGGGCAGGACAAAGGATGCATAGAGAGATGCTGGGCAGGACAAAGGATGCATAGAGCGATGCTGGGCAGGACAAAGGATGCATAGAGCGATGCTGGGCAGGACAAAGGATGCATAGAGAGATACTGGGCAGGACAAAGGATGCATAGAGAGATGCTGGGCAAGACAAAGGATGCTGGCAGGACAAAGGATGCATAGGAGCGATGGGGCAGGACAAAGGATGCATAGAGAGATACTGGGCAGGACAAAGGATGCATAGAGATGCTGGGCAAGACAAAGGATGCTGGCAGGACAAAGGATGCATAGAGCGATGCTGGGCAGGACAAAGGATGCAGAGAGAGATGCTGGGCAGGAAAAAGGATGCATAGAGAGATGCTGGGCAGGACAAAGAATGCATAGAGAGATGCTGGGCAGAAAAAGGATGCATAGAGAGATGCTGAGCAGGGACAAAAGGATGCTGCATAGAGAAATGCTGGGCAGGACAAAGGATGCATAGAGAGATGGTGGGCAGGACAAAAGATGCACAGAGAGATGCTGGGCAGGAAAAAGGATGCATAGAGAGATGCTGGGCAGGACAAAGGATGCATAGAAAGATGCTGGGCAGGACAAAGGATGCACAGAGAGATGCTGGACAGGACAAAGGATGCGCAGAGAGATGCTGGGCAGGACAAAGGATGCGCAGAGAGATGCTGGTCAGGACAAAAGATGCATATAGAGATGCTGGGCAGGACAAAGGATGCATAGAGAGATGCTGGGCAGGACAAAAGATGCTGGGCAGGACAAAGGATGCATAGAAAGATGCTGGGCAGGACAAAGGATGCATAGAGAGAGGCTGGGCAGGACAAAGGATGCACAGAGAGATGCTTGGCTAGACAAAGGATGCATAGAAAGATGCTGGGCAGGACAAAATATGCATAGAGAGATGCTGGGCAGGACAAAGGATGCATAGAAAGATGATGGGCAGGACAAAAAATGCATAGAAAGATGCTGGGCAAGACAAAGGATGCATAGAGAGATGCTGGGCAGGACAAAGGATGCATAGAGAGATGCTGGGCAGGACAAAGGATGCATAGAGAGATGCTGGGCAGGACAAAGGGTGCATAGAGAGATGCTGGGCAGGACAAAGCATGCATAGAGAGATGCTGGGCAGGAAAAAGGATGCATAGAGAGATGCTGGGCAGGAAAAATGATGCATAGAGAGATGCTGGGCAGGAAAAAGGATGCAGAGAGATGCTGGGCAGGAAAAAAGATGCATAGAGAGATGCTTTGGGCAGGAAAAGGATGCACAGAGAGATGCTGGGCAGGACAAAGAATGCATGAGAGATGCTGGGCAGACAAAGGATGCATAGAGAGATGCTGGACAGGACAAAGGTCGCACAGAGATGCTGGGCAGGACAAAAGATGCATAGAGAGATGCTTGGGCAGGACAAAGGATGCATAGAGAGATGCTGGGCAGGACAAAGGATGCATAGAGAGATGCTGGGCAGGACAAAGGATGCATAGAGAGATGCTGGGCAAGACAAAGGATGCTGGCAGGACAAAGGATGCATAGAGCGATGCTGGGCAGGACAAAGGATGCAGAGAGATACTGGGCAGGACAAGGATGCATAGAGAGATGCTGGGCAAGACAAAGGATGCTGGCAGGACAAAGGATGCATAGAGCGATGCTGGGCAGGACAAAGGATGCATAGAGAGATACTGGGCAGGACAAAGGATGCATAGAGAGATGCTGGGCAAGACAAAGGATGCTGGCAGGACAAAGGATGCATAGAGCGATGCTGGGCAGGACAAAGGATACAGAGAGAGATGCTGGGCAGGACAAAAGGATGCATAGAGAGATGCTGGGCAGGACAAAGAATGCATAGAGAGATGCTGGGCAGAAAAAAGGATGCATAGAGAGATGCTGAGCAGGACAAAGGATGCATAGAGAAATGCTGGGCAGGACAAATGATGCATAGAGAGATGCTGGGCAGGACAAAAGATGCACAGAGAGATGCTGGGCAGGAAAAAGGATAAAGAATGCACAGAGAGATGCTGGGCAGGACAAAAGATGCATAGAGAGATGCTGGGCAGGACAAAAGATGCGTAGAGAGATGCTGGCCAGGACAAAAGATGCATACAGAGATGCTGGGCAGGACAAAAGATGCATAGAGAGATGCTGGGCAGGACAAAAGATGCATAGAGAGATGCTGGGCAGGACAAAAGATGCATAGAGAGATGCTGGGCAGGACAAAAGATGCATAGAGAGATGCTAGGCAGGACCAAAGATGCATAAAGAGATGCTGGGCAGGACAAAAGATGCATAGAGAGAGATGCTAAGATGAGGACAAAAGATGCATGAGAGAAGCTAGGCAGGACAAAAAGATGCATAGAGAGATGCTGGGCAGGACAAAAAGATGCATAGAGAGATGCTGGGCAGGACAAAAGATGCAGAGATAGATACTGGGTGCTGGGCACAAAGATGCGGATGCAGAGAGGTACTGGGCAGGACAAAAGATGCAGAGATAGATACTGGGCAGGACAAAAGATGCGTAGAGAGGTACTGGGCAGGACAAAAGATATGTAGAGAGATGCTGGAGAGATGCAGGAAAAAGATGCATGGAGAGATGCTGGGCAGGACAAAGATGCATAGAGAGATGCTGGGCAGGACAAAAGATGCGAGAGAGATGCTGGGCAGGACAAAAGATTCAGAGAGAGATGCTGGGCAGGACAAAAGATTCTGGGGAGAGATGCTGGGCAGGACAAAAGATTCAGGAAAAGGGATTTACAGAGAGATGCCAGGACAAAGGCAGGACCGAAGATGCATAGAGAGATGCTGGGCAGGACAAAAGATGCATAGAGAGATGCTGGGCAGGACAAAAGATGCAAAGGATGCTAGAGAGATGCTGGGCAGGACAAAAGATGCATAGAGAGATGCTGGGCAGGACAAAGATGCATAGAGAGATGCTGGACAGGACAAAAGATGCAGAGTGAGATGCTGGGCAGGACAAAAGATGCATAGAGAGGTGCTGGGCAGGACAAAAGGTGCATAGAGAGATGCTGGGCAGGGCAAAAGATGCATAGAGAGATGCTGGGCAGGACAAAAGATGCATAGAGAGATGCTGGGCAGGACAAAAGATTCGTAGAGAGATGCTGGGCAGGACAAAAGATTCGTAGAGATGCTGGGCAGCACAGAAAATGCATAGAGAGATGGAGGGCAGGACAAAAGATGCATAGAGAGATGCTGGGTAGGACAAAAGATCAGGACAAAGGATAGAGATGCTGGGCAGGACAAAAGATGCGAGAGAGATCCTGGGGAGGACAAAGATGCATAGAGAGATGCTGGGCAGGACAAAAGATGCATAGAGAGATGCTGGGCAGGACAAGCGATGACAAAAGAGAGATGCTGGGCAGGACAAAAGATGCATAGAGAGATGCTGGGCAGCAGGACAAAAGATGCATAGAGAGATGCTGGGCAGGACAAAAGATGCATAGAGAGATGCTGGGCAGGACAAAAGATGCATAGAGAGATGCTGGGCAGATGCACAAAAAAGATGCATAGAGAGATGCTGGGCAGGACAAAAGATGCATTGAGAGATGCTGGGCAGGACAAAAGAAAGATGCTGGGCAGGGACAAAAATGCATAGAGAGATGCTGGGCAGGACAAAAGATGCATAGAGAGATGCTGGGCAAAAGATGCAAAGATGCAAAAGAGCAGATGCTGGGCAGGACAAAAGATGCATAGAGAGATGCTGGGCAGGAGATGCTGAGAGATGCTGGGCAGGACAAAAGATGCATAGAGAGATGCTGGGCAGGACAAAAGATGCATAGAGAGATGCTGGCAGAGATGCTGGGGCAGGACAAAAGATGCATAGAGAGATGCTGGGCAGGACAAAAGATGCATAGAGAGATGCTGGGCAGGACAAAAGATGCATAGAGAGATGCTGGGCAGGACAAAAGATGCATAGAGAGATGCTGGGCAGGACAGGACAAAAGATGCATATGCTGGGCAGAGATGCTGGATGCTGGCATGCAGGACAAAAGATGCATAGAGAGATGCTGGGCAGGACAAAAGATGCATAGAGAGATGCTGAGGACAAAAGATGCATAGAGAGATGCTGGGGAGGACAAAGATGCATAGAGAGATGCTGGGCAGGACAAAAGATGCTGAGAGAGTGCTGGGCAGGATGCAAGAGATGCTGGGCAGGAGATGCTGGGCAGAAAAAGATGCATAGAGAGATGCTGGGCAGGACAAAAGATGCATAGAGAGATGCTGGGCAGGACAAAAGATGCATAGAGAGATGCTGGGCAGGACAAAAGATGCATAGAGAGATGCTGGGCAGGACAAAAGATGCATAGAGAGATGCTGGGCAGGACAAAAGATGCATTGAGATGCTGGGCAGAGATACTGAGATGCAGGACAAAAGATGCAGAGAGATGCTGGGCAGGACAAAAGATGCATAGAGAGATGCTGGGCAGGACAAAAGATGCATAGAGAGATGCTGGGCAGGACAAAAGATGGACAAAGATGCATAGAGAGATGCTGGGCAGGACAAGAAGATGCAAAGATGCTGGGCAGGACAAAAGATGTAGAGAGATGCTGGGCAGGACAAAAGATGCATTGCATAGAGAGATGCTGGGCAGGACAAAGATGCAGATGCTTGGGCAGGACAAAAGATGCATAGAGAGATGCTGGGCAGGACAAAAGATGCATAGAGAGATGATGGGCAGGACAAAAGATGCAAAGATGGGCAGGACAAAAGATGCAGAGAGATGCTGGGCAGGATAAAAGATGCGTAGAGAGATGCTGACTGGGTGAGATACAGGACAAAAGATGCATAGAGAGATGCTGGATGCAGGGACAAAAGATGCGATAGAGAGATGCTGGGCAGGACAAAAGATGCATAGAGAGATGCTGAGATGCAGGACAAAAGATGCATAGAGAGATGCTGGGCAGGATAAAAGATGCTGGGCAGGAGATGCGTAGAGATGCTGGGAAGGACAAAAGATGCATAGAGAGATGCTGGGTAGGACAAAAGATGCATAGAGAGATGCTGGGCAGGACAAAAGAGATGCTGGGCAGGACAAAAGATGCGTAGAGAGATGCTGGGAAGGACAAAAGATGCATAGAGATGCTGGGCAGGACAAAAGATGCGTAGAGATGCTGGGCAGGACAAAAGATGCATACAAAGATACTGGGCAGGACAAAAGATGCGTAGAGAGATGCTGGGTAGGACAAAAGATGCGTAGAGAGATGCTGGGCAGGACAAAAGATGTGTAGAGATGCTGGGCAGGACAAAAGATGTGTAGAGAGATGCTGGGCAGGACAAAAGATGCGTAGAGAGATGCTGGGCAGATGCTGGGCAGGACAAAAGATGCATACAAATATACTGGGCAGGACAAAAGATGCGTAGAGAGATGCTGGGTAGGACAAAAGATGCTGGGCAGGACAAAAGATGTAGAGATGCTGGGCAGGACAAAAGATGAGAGAGATGCTGGGCAGGACAAAGATGCTGGATGCTGGGATGCAGGACAAAAGATGGGCAGGAGAGAGATGCTGGGCAGGACAAAAGATGTGGGCAGAGAAAAGATGCTGAGATGCTGGGCAGGACAAAAGATGCAGAGATGCTGGGCAGATGTGTACTGGGCAGGACAAAAGATGCATACAGATATACTGGGCAGGACAAAAGATGCGTAGAGAGATGCTGGGCAGGACAAAAGATGCGTAGAGAGATGCTGGGCAGGACAAAAGATGTGTAGAGAGATGCAGGGCAGGACAAAAGATGCATACAGATATACTGGGCAGGACAAAAGATGCATACAGATATACTGGGTAGGACAAAAGATGTGTAGAGAGATGCTGGGCAGGACAAAAGATGCAGAGAGAGATGCTGGGCAGGACAAAAGATAATGTGTGGGCAATAGCATTGCCTGACGCTCTGTTTTGATTATGTTTTAGCTTGTATGACACATGCAATTTGAAATCTGTTTGAAGTGTTCATTTTTTTTCTTTGGCTGCTCACAGATGAGCAGATCAGACGATATTAGTCTGATTGAGCTGGTTTCTATGCTGGAACAGCCAGGCTGTGGCAAAATATGAGTCTTGTCCCCATTTTGTTTTCATTTCTCCTCTTGCACATCTTTCTCCCAGTATTTATACATATCACGCTGATTTCATTGCTTCTAATATTACTATTATTTCCATAAGATTAGTTGGGTTTGCAAGTTTTCCTTCTGTTTGGTTGAAGGGAAACTGCTGTATTATTAAAGGGACTAAGTCTGTCCTCATGCTCCTCTGAATATAAGCCATTTCAATTACTTCTGCTTTATCTGAGGTTTTTGAGAAGGTACCCTCTTAGCATCTCTGTAGGTTTGTTGAAGATAATAACCTGCCACCAGAATTACAGTTTGGGTTTTGCAAAGGCCTTGGTAACTGTGATGCACTCTTGTCAATGTCTACTGTCTTGCATAGTGCTCTTTATGAGGCAGCCATGATCGGGTATAGATTTTAGAGCAGTCTATGAGAGTGAATCATGAAGCATTTATATATACAGGCTAAGACTATTGAGAATTGGTGGATCTTTTATTAATATCTTGAATGAAATGGTCTGTGTTAATGGCCCATATAGTAGCATTAGTAATGTCATTTCAGATGTTCTTAAAGGTAGTGTTTGGACCTTTGCTAATTACTATCTATAATTGTGACATGTGGCAAGGTCTGGAGAAAAAACTGATTGCATATCCAAATAATGCCACTCTTATAGCTGTTTTTACTTCATGCCTTAAGTTTGTGGGTGCAAAATCCCTAAATAGAGATCTGGCATGTATTCATGAATGGAGCAGGCTTTGGGGCATCAAGTTAGGTATATCTTAGTTTAACCAGACCACTGAGCTGATTAAAGCCTAACCCTTCTAAAGCTCACAGTATGATAGCAGATAATTCAGAACATTTTTGCCTTTGCATCCTGACTTACATTTAAATAGTACAGTTTTAAATCTCAGTGACTCTTTTAAGAGTTGCGGCATAACTTTGATAATAAGACTTTTGAGAAGCACATAAATAATACTGCTTCTTCTGTATTTCAGAAAGTTGGTATCTTGCAATAATGTTTTTGAATGTTTCATGATGAATGTTTTTGAATGTTTCATGATGTGCTCTCCCAGGGCTGACTCTCGTCTAAAGCTCTATGGCAGAGTTTTGTAACGAATCAAGTTTATTTTGCCAATTCTTAATTTTGACTTGCGGCACAAACATGCCAAGGGTCCGTCGAATATTGGCAAAGTCCAAATAATGGAGAGTAAACAGGCTAGAGGTGTTCAAGGACAACCCTTCCTTCCTCACCTAACCTTGCCAATACCACATAACTGTCAACACTCATTATGCTTATAAACAACAACCATCACACTTTACAAGCCCTTCGTTGGCTGAGTCGGTTGAGCTTCAGACTGTCACTCGATGGGCCGGAGTTCAATTCCCACGGCCGCTTGATGAAGAGTTAGAGGAATTTATTTCTGGTGATAGAAATTCATTTCTCGCTATAATGTGGTTCGGATTCCACAATAAGCTGTAGGTCCCGTTGCTAAGTAACCAACTGGTTCTTAGCTACGTAAAATAAGTCTAATCCTTCGGGCCAGCCCTAGGAGAGCTGTTAATCAGCTCAGTGGTCTGGTAAAACTAAGGTATACTTAACTTTTTATTACACTTTACACTGAAGACTTTGCAAAAGGCAATTATTTACATTTTCCCCATATTTGTAACAAAATATGCTGCATAAATACAATTAGAAAAAAATGCAACCCCTTCTTTTTCTGTCCCTAGTAAATGACAGTTCAGTAGGCAGGCAGCCTGCTTGTGTTTACCCACAGCCCAACATGGTTTTACGACCATTAATGTATTTCTGAGTTCAGTCCCATGTCAGCCGGTGAAATTCCATTACAGCACGAATTTCTAGGTATAAAAATGCTAGATATACCAGAGAAAAAGAGCTTTCAGGAAAGCTGGGGTTACTACCCCCAGTCGAGCGTCTTCTAGGAAGACGTCGGTATAAGGAAGGGTGAGTGAAATACCACTACCACGGAAACATACTCAAAGATCTCTCCTTATCAAAACCCCGAACAGAGCGGTGAGCTGTTACAGCCCCTACACTCAACACCCGCCAGGACGGCGACACCAGCGCCACCTACCTCATTCCATTTTCTAGCACGTGATTGCACCTTCATTTCCTTTTGTGTGCTCGTGCCCTTTTTTTGGATTTATTTTCATCTCGCCATGT
Source organism: Macrobrachium rosenbergii (assembly GCF_040412425.1). NCBI lineage: Eukaryota > Metazoa > Arthropoda > Malacostraca > Decapoda > Palaemonidae > Macrobrachium > Macrobrachium rosenbergii. Next base: position 82,580,352 of record NC_089752.1, on the reverse strand, counting down.
CATCGAGCAGCTTTACCATCTCAAGTTAAGTACCATCTTCTTGTGGGGTTTTGTTCTATTTTTTTGGCTGTTATGGTCTCGTCTTTTCATAAACATTGAGATCTTATTATGACGCCACGGCGTCCTCCGCCAGCCATGTCGATCATGAGGCTTACTCCCATCAGTTCTTTTCTGTTGGGGTTGTCTCCTTGTCGTTATAGATGTATTTTTGCCCCTTGGTTCCCATCCTGGTGGTTCCCTGCGTGGCTCCCCCTTTTTCTTGAATTTACATATCATTGGCCTGTCGGCCTTTGTGAGGGTGATGCCCCGTCCAGGTACTCCCAGGTTGGGTTCCTTATTATTTTTGGTCTCCATTAGGCTAATTATTTTATTCTTGGAGATGGTGCTCTCTTTTTATTTTATTTTATTTATTTTATTTACCTTTACCTCGTGGTGGCGGCAGCCTCAGATCTAACCGCTTCCCGAGGTAGGCTACGCACCCTATTGAGCACATTTTTGTTTCCATTTTTATGTGTGATGGTTATTTTGTGGAGTAGGCTTGTTTTGCTTCCATCCCCCTGCCCTGGGTGTGGGATCATCAGGTTGAGGGAGTTTTGTTGCTGTTTCCTCCGGGTCGTTTTTGGTGGGCAGAGTGAGCCCCTTAGTTCTCTTCCTTCATTTGGGGAATAGAGTTCTTTGGATGTGTTTCCTCTAGGCTAGTCGCCTCCTTGCCCCTCTTCTCGATCCCGGTTGGTTCTCGGCACAAAATTTCTCTCCCTGTTGCTTCCTCCTCCCCTCCGCACTCCTTCCATTTTCCTAGCCTATACTAGGTTAGGTCCCTATTAGGCTTCGCCTAGGTAGGAGTCGGGCATCGGGCTGGTAGCTTCCAGTAGTAGGCCACCCTCCCAAGTTTCATTTTTCTGGAGTGGAGTGTATGGTGCAGTTGAGCGGGTGATATTTTTCCCCCGTCTCCTGTTCCTTCCTGGTAGCCTACCCTCTCCCCTACTCCACCCCCCCCCTCCCCCTCCAGCCTTGCTCTACTCGCGCGGTGACGCTAGATGGCGTTTTCTCCGAGTTCAGGGACTCCTCCATTTGGTAGAGGGATTCGCCCTCCCATACAGTCCCTAGCATTGCAGTGTTGGTGTTGGTGGTTCGTTTGCTCGAACGTGTTCGACACTCTATCCCACACTTCTTTCTCCCGTCGGGTTACGTTGGCTAGGGTAATATATATTTGCTCCGGCTTATGTTATGAACATACGAGCATTTTGCCCACCTTGTTTCTCCGGCGGGGAAGTAAGTGAGAAGGATTTATATTATATAAGGAGCGGATCCCTCCGGTCTCCGGAGTATTTACCCTTACCATCACTTGTTTAATGTTATTGTTTTTGAATATATTTAGATAAGTGTGTTTATTTAATGGAGTACTCTCCTCATTTATATATATATACGTGAGTCCGGTTCTACACCAGGGGTTCCGCCGTTATTTTTACTGGCAGCCCTTATGGTGAGTTCCTGTTGTCTCATTCCTTTCATTCCCGGGTATTCGGGGTCTGGAAGCTTTTACCTTCCACTCTGTGTATTTTAGAGCTTATTGGCCTAGTTTATGATAAGGAGTTCTTCTCCGCCGGAGTATTCCGGTTGCAGTTGAAATTCCCGGCCTTGCCAGCTTTAGATTGCTTAGAGTGGTGGGTTCATGTACTTTTTCTACTTACAGACTGTTCGCTGTGAGGAGCCGGGTGTACCGCTTCACTCCAACAACCCTTACGGTCACGTGGTGTGCCGGACCCACGCTGGTTGTGCGGTCCGACTGGACGACCTGGTAGTTTGGCACCCTGATGGTTGTGAGGTTTGCTTCGCCTTGTGCGCAACCATCCAGGATGAGTCGGTAAGTGACAGTCTTCCTCCGCTTTACGCTCCTCATTTGTATATTGTTTACGAGGTTCCCGGACTGTTTTTTCGTTCTTGGCTAATTGTTGGTTTTCTTACAGGCGGACGAAGTCTTCCAAGAAGTCTGCCTTGGAATCCTCCGCCTGGGTGGCTGGGTTTGGCAGGAATGTTCCGTCGGGAAGCCCTACGCCCTCGACGCCAGGTTGAGGGACCTGCTCTACCCGGCGCACGGGTGGCGGCCGCAGTGCCAGAAGATCTTGCCACCCCATCATCCAGCAGATCCGGGATGAGACCCAGCCACCCCAAGTGGATATCCTCTACGCCGAGGTCTCGGAGGACGTCCGCCATTAGACTTAGACCTGGAACCGATGAACACTGAGAGCAGGACCAGGTGGTAAGTGGTGAGGTAGGTGAGGTTGTTGGGGCGGGCCCCTTTTTTGACTCCCCAGCTTCATCCATTTCTTCATTTGCAGGTTTTGTGAAGTCTTCCTCCTTGGGTGATAGAGCTCCATCTGCTATCCCCAAGTTGAAGTTGAAGACTTCATGGAAGGCGAAGGGCTATAAGTCCTCGTCCTCCAAGAAGGCATTGCCCTTTCCCCCCGTCAAAGGCTAAGGTCTCAGCACCTGTAGCCTCCGGGAGCAAGTCTGGTTCCTCCAGCAAAGGCGCGAGTAAGAGGGCTGCAAAACCAAGCCCTCCTCGCCAACCTGCCTTTGACGCAGAGGCCTTTGCCAACCAACTTTTCAAAAGTTCACGGAGGATTTGGACACGAGAATTTAACCAAAATCTCCGAAAAGTTGGCCAGTCATGATAACATACTGGCGGAATGGCTCACCCACCCCCAGCCGAACCCCAGTATGTCATCCCCGACACAGCGGACCTCCGCCTTTCGATCCTGTCGGTAACCCTTGGCGTTTTGCCTCTCAGGCCATCCAACATGATGGCAAACTGACATTGAAGGTCTTGGCACGAGACGGTTGGAGGAATTGGAGTTCTTCCCCGATCTTTTGCCCCCTACCCAGGCTTCGTAAGATTAACAGAGGAAGCTTGGGTTCGGTCGGATAAGGTTCCTAGGGAGACTGTCATCGTCCCTAGGGACCAAGCTCAGTCGGCTCTCCTGCGCACTCTGACGGAGTGGCAGGCAGAAAACACAAAGTTGACTCCTTTCAAGGGCAACTTCACCATGTTTGCCCTGGGAGACAACTTGCCCACCCCTTGCTTGAACAAAGTCGCCTGGCTACGGCCCGAGCGTGCTTTGATGGTAATCCGTTACCACAGCTGAGGGGAAACAGACCCCACTTCCCTGGTATTCCCAGGAAGTGATGAGTTCTGGATGGATGCTCCGTCCACTTTCACTGTCGGGAAACTGGACCCCTTCTGTGCTTCCTCACAGTTTAGTGAGCAGCTCCCCAAGCTGCCGGAATCTTTGCTAAAGGGAGTTTGATGCCCGGACTAAGTTAGCCCGGTCCTTGAACTCCGTCTGCCTTACAGAAGCCACTGCCGCCTCCTGCGCCGGACGAGCCATTTTTTTCAAGTCTTGGCTAAGTCCCTGTTAGCTGGCTTTCAGTCTGACCTGTTTGAATTCATCATGGCCAGACTGGAATGCAGAAAGTTCATTTTTGCCGATGCCACTATCCGTCACGAGCCTAACAAGCTTGTTAAGAAGCTCGATCTGGGGCCTAACCTCTTCCCAGAAGAAGAGGTTACGAATGTTATGGCTGAGGCTACACGGGCCAACCAGAGTCTGCGCTCGCTGGGGCATTTCTGCCTATAAACGCAAGACCCCAGAATCTGGCGGCCCCCAGACGAGGGAGGCAAACGTTTCAGGAGACATAAGAGGCCCCACCATCAGGCGGTAGTTCAAGCCGTCCCAGTCTCGGCAGTGGCACAGCCCTCCACCTCCAAGGCTCACCCCCAACAATATGTGCTGGTCCAACCAGCTCATTCCCTTGCTGCGCCCTCGTATGTTGCTTCGCCAGCATACAACCCCACCTATGAGGGCCGTGGATACTTTCACGGCCTTAATAGGATCGCAAGGGGAAAGAGGCAGAGCCCTCACAGAGGAAAACCCAACACCACCCCAAGAGGAAAGACCTGGACGTGGTAGAGGGAACAAACCCGCTCCCTCCCACTGAGAGAACACAGGTAGGTGGTCGCCTGTATTGGTTCAGGGACCAATGGACCTTCAGCCCTTGGGCACACAGCATTGTGTCCAAAGGACTAGGATGGAGCTGGATCAAGAACCCTCCTCCTCTAACCAGGTTTTACCAGCCACCCTCATCAATCCTACAGGATTATGTGACAGAATTGCTCAACAAACAAGCAATAAAGAAAGTAAGGCACCTAAAGTTTCAAGGCAGGTTATTCACTGTTCCCAAAAAGACTCCGATCAGCAAAGAGTGATCCTGGATCTGTCGCGTCTAAATCTCTACATAAAATGCGACAAATTTCGCATGCTTACGGTAGCTCAGGTACGGACTCTACTTCCGCGTGGAGCCGTCACCACCTCTGTCGATCTTTCAGACGCTTATTATCACGTCCGATTGCGCGGAACTTCTCTCAGTTCCTCGGTTTCAGACTCGGGAATCAAGCCTACTCCTTCAGGGTCATGCCCTTCGGTCTAAACATTGCGCCCAGGGTATTCACAAGCTGGCGGACACGGTAGTACAACAACTCCGGTCCCGAGGATATCCCTAGCAGCATATTTGGACGATTGGATAATTTGGGCACCAACAGTTCTGGAGTGTCAGAAGGCTACGCCCATAGTCATCAACTTCCTGAGTCGTTAGGTTTTCAACTGAACAGAGAGAAGTCCCGCCTGACTCGGAGTCCCGGTTTCAGTGGCTGGGCCTCCAGTGGGATCTGTCCTCTCACACGCTATCCTCCCGCCTCCCAAGAGGAAAGAGATAGCATCTCTCACCAGGAAATTTCTCAAAATCAATCAGCATCCCGCCGATCCCAAGAAAGAGTCCTTGGGTCTCTTCAATTTGCCTCAGTGACAGACCTGCTCTTAAAAGCGAAACTAAAAGACATAAACAGAGTGTGGCGGAGTCGAGCCAATGTCAAGCTCAGAGACAAGGTCTCCTCTATCCCTCAAATCTTAAAAACAAGACTGCGGCCTTGGACCTCAGTCAGAGGCCTGTCCAAATCAGTTCCGCTTCAATTTCCCCCGGCACTAGTTGTTCACACAGACGCTTCCCTAAGCGGCTGGGGGGGATATTCACCAAAACAAAAAGTACAAGGAACGTGGTCCACAATGTTTCAGCAGTTCCATATAAACACCCTGGAAGCTATGGCGGTCTTTCTAACTCTAAAGAAAATCCGCCCCCCCAACCGGATTCATATCAGGCTGGTATTGACAGCGCAGTGGTAGTTCATTGCATCAACAGGGGCGGCTCCAAATCAGGTCGAGTAAACCAAGTAATGGTTGCTATCTTCTCCCTGGCGAACAAGCACGGCTGGCACCTGTCAGCCACCCACCTAGCGGGGTGCGGGAACGTGGTGGCGGATTCCCTGTCAGGAGCTACTCCGTTGGAGACGGAGTGGTCCCTGGACGGGAATCTTTCAAATGGATTTGCCGCCAGGTTCCGGGTCTCCAAGTGGATCTGTTCGCGACGGAGAGCAACTTCAAGCTCCCTGTTATGTGGCCCCCAACCTGGACCCTCAGGCGTACGCCACAGACGCAATGACAGTAGATTGGAACAATTGGGAGAAAATTTATCTGTTCCTCCAATAAATTTACTGCTGAAAGTATTACACAAACTCAGGACATTCAAAGGTCAACCAGCCCTAGTAGCCCCTATTGGCCGAAGAGCAATTGGTTCCCTCTTCTTCAGGAACTGGGATTATGGAGTCTTCGGTTCCCAAGCCCATACTGACCCAGACAGTACAAACCAAGACTGTGTCAGCTTCCTCAAGAATTCAGAATGCCCTAGTTTTATGGACTTTATAAAATTGCAGCCCAAAAGGAGCAAACATTGACCCTGTCAACACTCTGTTTTTAGAATCAGATAAAAGAGATTCTACTCTTAGACAGTATGACTCAGCAGTCAAAAATTAGCCTCCTTCCTAAAAGCATCTGAAGCCAAAATCATGACAGCTAATTTAGGAGTCTTCTTTCTTTAGATCATTGTTTGAGAAAGGCCTTGCTCCAGCCACTATTACCACAGTCAAGTCAGCCCTGAAGAAAGTATTTCTATACGGCTTTAAAATCGACCTTACAGATTCCTATTTTTCATCTATCCCCAGAGCATGCGCTCGTCTGAGACCAGTATCACGCCCACATTCTGTTACGTGGTTTCTCAATGACGTCCTTAAGTTAGCATCAGAGATGGATAACTTTCAATGCTCTTATCAGGATCTGTTAAGGAAGACTTTATTTCTGATTAGCTTGGCTTCAGGTGCTAGAATCTCAGAGCTGTCGGCTCTCACTAGAGGTGATAATTTTGTGAACTTCCTCCCTTCTGGAGAGGTCCTCCTTTCCCCTGACCCTAGATTTTTAGCTAAAAACGAAGACCCACAAGACAGGTGGTCTCCTTGGAAGGTGGTGCCCCTTCCACAAGACCAGTCTTTATGTCCAGTTTATACACTTAAATCTTACCTTTTAAGAACTCCACAGAGTAAGTCGGGTCCTCTTTTTATCAGGGAGAAAGGTGGTACTCTTTCACTGAATGCTATAAGACAACAAATTCTGTATTTTATTAAACAGGCCAACCCAGATTCAGTTCCTAAGGTTCATGATATTCGAGCAGTTGCTACTTCCATTAATTACTTTCATAATATGGACTTCTCAGAACTTATCTAAATATACGGGTTGGAAATCACCTCTAGTGTTTAAACGCCACTATTTAAAAAATCGCTCAAGCCCTGAAATTTTCTACCATAGCTGTGGGAAGTGTCATCTCCCCACCTTAACTAATCATATCCTTATCCTCCTTTCCCCCCCGCCCGCCTGCCTCATTTACTTCTCTGCTTATCCTCCTGGTTGATCATGCCTCACTGCCTGGCTCCTCATATTGATGTATTTTGTCTCTTGTTGAGTGGAAACTGTAATCTGACATGTTATGATTGTTTTTTCTTGTGGGGTACTGGACAGTTTTTATTTTGCTCCATGTACCCCAGATATATGTATATGTACTGTATATTTTAATTTTCCATTGATTTTGTCTCTTACGTGTTTAGCCTAAGTTTACGTGTGTAGTTTAAGATTGTATATGCATTTATTTTATGCAAATTTCATGTTTCAATATGCTTTAGTAATTTTAAGTATTTTTGGGGCCTCTTCCCTGTCATGCCGGGGACCTCCCCACTCTTTCATAGTATTAAGTCTTTGATGTGCCTTAGGTTTAGTATTTTAGTCTTACATGTAAGAGAGAGATTCCCTGATTAAAATTATTTTGGTAATTTATGTTTTTTTCTTCAGATTACCCTCCATTTCCTCGTAGTTTGCAGCCTTGGCATGATTCTCTATCACTATTTCACCGGCTGACACGGGACTGAACTCAGAAAAGGGATTTTGACAAAGGAAAAATCTATTTCTGAGGAAGGTCCCGTGTCACCCGTGACCCTCCCTGACTCACCTATTGCTCCCCCCTCTTGCACATGCCAAGTCTGGGGTTAGTGCTAGCATGGAATGAGGTAGGTGGCGCTGGTGTCGCCGTCCTGGCGGGTGTTGAGTGTAGGGGCTGTAACGGCTCACCGCTCTGTTCCGGGGTTTTGATAGGAGAGATCTTTCGAGTAGGTTTCCGTGGTAGTGGTATTTCACTCACCCTTCCTTATACCGACGCCTTCCTAGAAGACGCTCGACTGGGGTAGTAACCCCAGCTTTCCTGAAAGCTCTTTTTCTCTGGTATATCTAGCATTTTTATACCTAGAAATTCGTGCTGTAATGGAATTTCACCGGGTGACACGGGACCTTCCTCAGAAATAGATTTTTCCTTTGTCAAAATCCCTTTTTTATACAGCAACTTCCTTATCAGTTATTACCATATTGTATTACCATACAAGAGGTAAAAATGTGTAGGCTATGCGTGAACTACAGACCTAGGCTACCCCAGGTGTTGCACTTATAGTATCCATTTGGAAAAGTCAAATAGACTATTACAACTGTATTTATGATAAAGGTAATGGTAACGAAACTGTTATTTTACTTACAGAATCCATTTATATTGTATCATTATACTGACATATAAAGAATTTTTTATTTGCAAAAAGAAAGGAATGTATTAATGGAATTAATGTTTGTACATACATGTAATATGAATATGAGTATACAAAGGTAACTAGCATACTTTATGTAAAAGTAAAATCCCTCAAAATTGAAAACCAGCTGTTTCCTGATTTGTTTGTTTACCTATGTAAATTCTGCCAATGCTGTCTCCTCTCTCTCTGTTCCAGGGTTTTTTGCTTTGCTTGATTTACCATTTTTATTACAAGTTTAGTTCACTCTAAGTATGATTATCACACATATAATAACAGTATAAAAGAGAATATTTTATCACTTGATGACCAAGGCAAAAAAATTCTCTCTGCCTACAGTACTTGTCTCTCTCTCTTTGTTTAGCTTGCAAATCTCTGAAAATCTACCCTAAAATGATTTATAATTACCATTGGTTTGAAAAACCAATTCAAAATAGGAGAATATTAGTTAGGAATAGTAAATACAAAATGAGAATGAATAATATAGTAACCAGGTAAGAGAACTGAAGAGAGAGAGAGTTTCTCCACTTGATGATAACCAGAGAGATTCTGAGATAAGAGCCCTGTCTCTAAATATCTAGTATGTAGAAATGAGCTACTGATTATTCATTAATGAATAAGTAAATATCAGGAGAGAAAATGACATTGATAAAGAAAAAGATTGAAGAGAGAGAGAGAGTAGAGAAGAGTCAGAGAGAGAATAGAGAAACAAGAGAGAGAGATTTAACAATCAGGAATTTAAAAGTATGTAGCCAAAACATTTTGTTTGAATAATCTAAGCACAACCATTAAAAACTTGCCTGGGCAATTTTAGTACTTGTGTCAGGATGCATTTGGAGTGTACATGACTGACTGAAGACTTCCAGTTAGGACCTCATTAGTCCCATGTCCACAAAGAGGGAATTAAGTCCATTAATCACACCCATAGGACGTTGTTAGATAATCTTTGATGACCAATAATTTCGAACTACAAGGCAGAACAAAGCAAAATTAGTACTGCCCTGGTGGGATGGACATTTCACAATTGAGAACCTTCAAAAGGTAAGTTTGAAGAGAGAAGATGAGAGAGAGAGCATACCCCTGAGAGAAGAGCCAAGAGTCAGGGGGAGTGTGGTTGGAGAAAGATCTCACCAGTTGTAGCTGAAGAAATAGAAAGGCTCATGGAAGATTTCTTAACTTGTATAAATTTTCCTTTGATCCTTCTGTTCAGCAACCTATTTCATATTTTACTTCAGAGTGTTAATGAAGCAAGAAAGCTCACCCCCATGTAAAGATTCCTCTATATACTCATAACAACTAACAACAAACAAGGCTAGAAATGATAAAGCAACTATAAAAGAAATAAAAAAAGAATATCATGACATTTGGTGGCAGCGGTGGGATCCGTGCCGGAAGTGAGCAGAAGAAGAACAAGTAAATACACCCATAATGTTGGCCTTGAATTGACAATCGAACAAGAATTTAATAAGAGAGCTGTGAAGTGAATCATAACATGAGCATAAAACATTCCTGCTAAAAACATCAACGGCAAAACAGAACAAAGTGATGGCAGAATTATAAACTGACCCCACTGGCAAACCCACAACTAAGAAATTTTATTCCCAAAGATAAACGAACTGACTCCTGCATAATGGCTAGTCATGAAACACAAGATTGTTACAGATTTAGGTACACAATTTGTTAAAACGGATGAGTGCATTTTTACATGTTCCTCATACAAAAAATATTACATTAAAAAACAACATTACTGGTGAAATCAAAGATTTATGACAATCCCCTGATGGTTGACAAACAAGAAAAGGATAGTTTTAGTCATTCAAAACCTGAAGTCATATCCTGTATGTATTACTTATACTTTGTAGGTCTTTTGCAAAAGAAAAGTGAACAGTGTAAAACCGAACCACAACAGAAATAAGTAAGTCGTGATTGGAAAGTTATTTTAATTCTTCTCTGTAAGAAATGTATGAAAAAAATTTTTAGTTGTTGTTCTCTCTCTCAAAATTATGAAACTTTTATGATTCTCTGTAAAAAACCCAATCTTTCTTATATTTTTTTGATAAGTTCCAGGTAAATCTTTAATAATATAACATTCCTTTGATGATATATGTTTTTGAATACTGTTGTGTATTTACATTCCTTTGATTATATATTTTTTTGGATGCTGTTGTGTATTTATGCATAAAATTTTTATGATACTGTTGTAATATCCAGAATCTCGTTTGACTTAACCAATACTATTAGAAATCGCTCTTATAATTTAAGACCAACAACAGTTAAATGACATAGTCGAATCTGCAAAAAGTTCACAAATATCATTAACTCAAGAAATGTTACTAACAGAAAGTGCAGGTCACTTTAACGCAAACAGCAATACAATAATAACACTAATAATACTAACACATTTTGCAATTTAGAACAATGGCACAATCAGCAATCACCCTTAAATATAGAATTACATTGATTCTGTGGAAGAGTTGAAAGTTTAAATCCTGACAAAAATAGGCTAGAATCATATTTTTGTGAACAGGTGGCTATTGATGCAGACCAGTCATATACCTGCAGGAGAATAACAAATGAAAAGAGCTAAAATTAACCTGATTCCTTGCTTCTGTATTAGTTCAGAAAGTGGTGATGCACATAAAACTTTGAATTCAAAAGATTCAACAAAATAACCTCATACACTGAATTTAAATGCATTTGTTTATCAATCTGGGAACCAGTAAGTCAAAGTGATGCATTATATAATATTAAAATAAATGGTTACAGCATTATGATGGAGAATCAATAGCAAATCTTCACACAGATGTTGAAGAATTGACACACAATGTAATAGAAGACATAAAGAAAAGAAACATCACCAAAAGAAATAAGAGGGATTTTGGTGATGAAGAAGATGATTTAGTTGGTCTATGTTTTGAATTACTTGTCATTGGAACTATGTACAATGCACTCAGAGAAAAAGAAAAGAAAGCTTTCAAGAAAGTTAAAATGAATCCTAAAAGTGATAGCCTTGCAGCTTTAATATCAATGAGGCAAGATATCCAAAAAAAGATAATTGATTTTTCTAAGGAATTGATTAATGTAAAACAGCTATAAACAAAAGTGAAAGGAAAGGCAGAAATACCAATGATTCATATAAAAAAGAAATAACAAGTTATACTGTAATGATAATTCCAGACAAGTATGGTTTAGACAAACTTAAGAAAAAGGAAAGATGCACAAAATAGTTAGGAGAAGATGGAATGCCAAACCAGAAAGGAAGACAGAATCAATGCTGGACCATTCCTCTCAAACCAAAGAAAGAAATCATAATGGTCAATATTCAAAAAACAAATAATTCCTAATACCAGAAGAGAATAATTCTGGCTCAAGAAGCTAGATCAAAAATAACATGTGAAACTGTGGGTATAAAATCATTCCACTAATAATGCTGCAGAAAGCCTAGGATCTGTGCAGTTTGCAAAAGATCATCAGGCATTCAACTAAAAACTGTTGGTTCATTAATAAGGAAGCCAGTACAGAAATTATAGAGATATGTAACAGTCACTCTAAATATAAATAAATCATCCAGTCTGTGACAATTAACCCCCTTTACAGAGAAAAGAAATGTAAATCCCTGCCCATCAAGGTGACGAATTAAAGGAGAAACAGTTACAATGGGAAATGAAGGTTCATCTGCAGAACTTTCCTATTTACTCCAACAAAGAAGTAATATTTTACATGAAAGATCAAGAAATAAACAGAAAGGATCTGCCTGTTTTAAAGATTCCAATAAATGGAAAGACATGTACTGTACTGATTGATTCATTTAGTACTGTAAATATGACTGATAAAATAACTTAACCAGATATTTAGGCATTGCAGAAACTCAGATTCAGGGTCAAAGTAGAGTAATAAAAGGAATATAAGGAAACATTAAAAGTCTGATCACAAATATATTTGTGATGACCCTAAAAGAAGCCTTTACCAACAACATGAAGTTTAGATGGTTCATTAGTGTATTAAAATTTGATAGAATTCAGATATATTCCAGGAAAATTTAACACCTATAAGAAGATATATTATCAGATCCCAAGAAGAAACAGAAAGATATTACCATTAATACCTTTTGTTTTAGCTGTCAAGTAGTAGATTTAGATCTATAAAGAATAAAATTACAACAAGAAAAAAATGCAGAAATCAGACAAAACTTAGAGTTAATATAGATGAATCCTCAAACCTGATTTTAAATTAATAAATGGATTGTTGTATAAAATTTAACAGAGTTAATGGTTTGTTTTCAGAATACATCCCAAAAACACTAATCAGATAAGTCTGAGAACCTGTACATGTCATTCTAAATTAGCAGGTCCCCAGGCCATTAAAAACAGACAGTCAGAATCATAACCAGAAGTTATTTTTGGCCAAACTGTATGAAGATGAAAAAAACTTTGTACAAAAAAAACTGTATAGTTTGTAATCCATCTCCAATGAAATCTGAAAGCTCCTCATCAAAGGGTTCTATGAGTATTATCGGTTTAAAACTTGTTTTAGTGTTTATAAATGTGTGATACAGTACAGTATATAATATATATATATATAATATATATATATATATATATATATATATATATATACATATGATATATATATATTTATATATATATTTATATCCATTATATATATACTAGTATTGTTAATACATTGAATGAAACATCCCCATATATATATATACAATTGTATATACACAATAGTATATATAAAATGTGTGTATATTTATTCTAAAAACATAAAAATGCTTTATGCAAACACAACAATATATATTTTGAAGGATTTTGCATAATACAGTCCCTGATGTTTCTTATTTATTTTGTAGGTAAGCAAAAGTCACTTGCAGGTGTGACAGGCAATTAGGTGGTTCATTTGTGGGGAGGGCAATCTTGTCCTCTGTCATAAATGACCGCCTTGTTTTCAGCTAAACTGTACATTAGCCTACTGTCAAAACCCCATATAAACCAATGGAATATTAGCTTGAAAATAGGGTGCTTAGGGATTATCCCAAGTCCTTTTGTAAGTTTCTAATTTGTTTCATTGACAAAGCAGATTTTGGAATCTTCCTTTGTTATTGGCAGCTAATATGAATTTCCTGGACTTTCCCCTGACTTTGACCCTGTACATCATCAATCAAACAAGGAATTGAATCTGTCAGAAGGACTTAAATCCTGCCCTTTTGAATGTGATTATAAGTGACCTGCATTTAGGCCCACAGTAACTCAACACAGGTGTTGAAGTTAAGCAAAAGCAGAAAACAAACAACCGGTCATTTGATTTTGTGTTTATCTCCAATATAAAACTTCGTTGCAGCAACCTGGATATAAATAAAGTTTCACCTAAATATCCATATTCACTAGTATAAACATATATTATTGCATCATGTAATTTCAGTTTAGGTGTTATGGAACTGGAACTCAATTTAGGTGTCTCTGTATTGATTAGTGTATATATATATACATATATATATATATTAATATATACATATATATATATATATTATATTTCTGAGTCCAGTCCTGTGTCAGCCGGTGAAATTCCATTACAGCACGAATTTCTAGGTATAATATGCTAGATATACCAGAAAAAAGAGCTTTCAGGAAAGCTGGGGTTACTACCCCCAGATCGAGCGTCTTCTCCAGGAAGACGTCCCGTATAAGGAAGGGTGAGTGAAATATCACTACCACGGAAACTTACTAGAAAGATCTCTCCCCTATCAAAACCCCGAGAAAGAGAGCGGTGAGCCGTTACAGCCCCCTCACACCAACACCAGGGAGGACGTCGGCGACACCAGCGCCACCTACCTCATTCCATTTTCTAGCACGTGATAATTACCTTTTCTTTTTGTGTGCTCGTGCCTTTTTGTGGATTTTTTCATCTTTCGCCATGTCATCGAGCAGCTTTACTATCTCCAAGTTAAGTACCATCTTATTGTGGGGTTTTTGTTCTATATTTGGCTGTTTTGGTCTCGTCTTTATATATATATTGAGATCTTATTATGACGCCACGGCGTCCCCGCCAGCCTATGTCGATCTGAGGCGACCCCATCAGTTCTTTTCTGTTGGGTTGTCTCCTTGTCGTTATAGATGTTATTTTTTGCCCCATGGTTCTCCTCCTGGCGGGTTTCCTGCAGTGTGGCCCCCCTTTTTTTTTTTTTTTTGAAATTTACATATTTTTGGCCTATCGGCCCTTTTGAGTGATGCCCCATCCAGGTACCCCAGGTTGGGTTCCTTTTATTTTAGTCTGTATTAGGCTATTTATTTATTTTATTCTTGGCGATAGTGCTCTCTGTTCATTTATTTTACCATTGTTTACCTCCTCGTGGTAGCGGCAGCCTCAGATCTAACCGTTGCCCCGAGGTAGGCTACGCACCCTATTGAGCACATTTTTGTTTCCATGTTTATGTGTGATGGTTTTTTAGTGGAGTAGGCTTATTTGCTTCCATCCCCTTGCCCTCGGCGTGGAGATCCATCAGGTTGAGGGAGTTTTGGTTGCTGTTTCCTCCAGGGTCGTTTTTTGGTGGGCAGAGTGAGCCCCTTAGTTCTCTTCCTTCCTTTGGGGGAATAGAGTTCTTTGGATGTGTCTCCTCTAGGCTATTCGCCTTCTTGCCCCCTCTTCTCGATCCCGGTTGGTTCTCGGCACAAAATTTCTCTCCTTGTTTGTTTCCTCCTCCCCTCCGCACTCCTTCCATTTTCCTAGCCTATACTAGGTTAGGTCCCTATTAGGCTTTGCCTAGGCAGGAGTCGGGCATCGAGGCTTGGTCGCTTCCCTCCCTTAGTAGTAGGCCACCCTCCTAAGTTTCATTTTTCTTGGAGTGGTGTATGTGTGCAGTTGAGCGGGTTATATATTTCCCCCTGTCTCCTGTTCTCTTTCTTCGTAGCCTACCACTCTCCCCTACTCCACCCCTCCAGCCTTGCTCTACTCGTGCGGGTGACGCTAGATGGCGTTTTCTCCGAGTTCAGGGACTCCTCCATTTGGTAGAGGGATTCGCTCCCTCCCATACAGTCCCTAGCATCGCTGTGTTGGTGTTGGTGGTTCGTTCACTGTAGCTCGAACGTGTTCGAACACTCTATCCATTCTTCTTTCTCCCGTCGGGTTACTCGGCTGGGTTATTATACTTGCTCCGGCTTATGTTATGAATATACGAGCATCTTGCCCACCTTGTTTCTCTGGCGGGGTAGTAAGTGGAGAAGGGATTTATTTATATATAAGGGGAGCGGATCCCTCCGGTCTCCGGAGCATTTGCCCTTTATACCGTCACTTGTTTAATGTTATTGTTCATGAATATATATATTTAAATAACTGTATTTATCTAACGGAGTACTCTCCTTATTTATAACGTGAGTCCGGTTCTACACCCGGGGGTTCCGCCGTTATTTTTACTGGCAACCCTTGCGGTGAGTTCTTGTTGTCTCATTCCTTTCATTCCCGGAGTATTCCGGGTCTGGAAAACTCTTACCTTCCACTCTGTGTATTTTGGAGCTTATTGGCCTAGTTTATGATAAGGGAGTTCTTCTCCACGGAGTATTCCGGTTGCAGTTGAAATTCCCGGCCTTGCCGGCTTTAGATTGCTTAGAGTGGTAGGTTCATGTACATTTTCCACTTACAGACTGTTCGCTGTGAGGAGCCAGGGTGTACCGCGTCACTGCAACAACCTTATGGTCACGTAGTGTGCCGGACCCACGCTGGTTGTGCGGTCCGGCTTGGATGATCTGGTAGTGTGGCACCCGATGGTTGTGAGGTTTGCTTCGCCTGTGCACAACCATCCAGGATGAGTCGGTAAGTGACAGTCTTCCTCCGTTTTATGCTCCTCATTTTGAATATTGTTTACGTGGTTTCCCGGACTGTTTTTTCGTCCTTAGCTAATTGCTGGCTTTCTTTCAGGCGGACGAGTCCTCCAAGAAGTCAGCCTTGGAATCTCTCGGGCCTGGGTGGCTGGGTTTGGTAGGAATGTTCCGTCGGGGAAGCCCCTACGTCCTCGACGCCAGGTTGAGGACCTGCTCTACCCCGCGCGCACGGGTGGCGGCCGCAGTGCCAGAAGATCTTGCCACCCCCATCATCCAGCAGATCCGGGATGCGACCCAGCCACCCCAAGTGGATATCCTCTACGCTGAGGTTTCAGAGGGACGTCGCCGCCTTGGACTTAGACCTGGAACCTATGGCTACAGAACAGGACCAGGTGGTAAGTAGCGAGGTAGGTGAGGTTGTTGGGGCGGGCCCCTTTTTTGACTCCCAGCTTCTTCCTATCTCTTCTTTTTCAGGTTTTGGGAAGTCTTCCTCCTTGGGTGATAGAGCTCCATCAGCTATCCCCAAGTTGAAGTTGAAGACTTCATGGAAGGCGAAGGGCTATAAGTCCTCGTCCTCCAAGAAAGCATCGCCTTTCCCCCGTCGAAGGCTAAGGTCTCAGCACCTGTAGCCTCCGGGAGCAAGTCTGGTTCCTCCGGCAAAGGCGCGAGTAAGAGGGCAGCAAAACCAAGCCCTCCTCGCCAACCTGCCTTTGACGCGGAGGCCTTTGCCAAACCAGATGTTTCAAATTTCAGGAGGATATCAACAGATGTCAAAAAGTTCAATAAGATATCCGAAAAGTTTGCCACTTATGACAACATGCTGGCGGGAATGGCTAAACCACCACCCCAGCCGAACCCCAGTATGTCATTCCCGACACAGCGGACCTCCTGCCTTTCGATGTCGGTAACCCTTGGCGTTTTGCCCCCTCCGGGCCATCCAACACGATGATGGCAAACTTACTGTTGAAGGTCTTGGCACGAGACGGTTGGAGGAGTTAGGAATTCTTCCCGCCGATCTCTTGCCCCCGTATCCAGGCTTCGTAAGATTGACAGAGGAAGCATGGATACGTTCTGATAAGGTTCCCAGGGAGACTGTCATCATCCCTAGGGACCAAGCTCAGTCGTCTCTCCTGCGCACTCTGACGGAGTGGCAGGCAGACAACACAAAGTTGACTCCTTTCAAGGGCAACTTTACCATGTTTGCCCTGGGAGACAACCTTACCAACTCCTGTTTGAACAAAGTCGCTCTGGCTACGGCCCGAGCGTGCTTTGAAGGTAATCCGTTACCGTAGCTGAGGGAAACAGACCCCACTTCCCTGGTGTTCCCGGGAAGTGATGAGTTCTGGATGGATGCTCCGTCCACTTTCATGGTCGGGAAGTTGGACCCCTTCTGTGCTTCCTCACAGTTTAGTGAGGAACTCCCCAAGCTGACGGAATCTTTGCTAAAGGCGGAGTTTGATGCCCGGACTAAGCTAGCCCGGTCCCTGAACTCCGTCTGCCTCACGGAAGCCACTGCCGTCTCCTGCGCGGACGAGCCATTTTTCCAAGTCTTGGCTAAGTCCCTGCTAGCTGGCTTTCAGTCTGACCTTTTTGAGTTCATCATGGCCAGACTGGAATGCAGAAAGTTTATCTTTGCCAATGCTACTATCCGTCACGAGCCTAACAAGCTCGTAAAGAGCTCGATCTGGGGACCTAACCTCTTCCCAGAAGAAGAGGTCACGAATGTTATGACTGAGGCTACAAGGGCCAACCAGAGTCTGCGCTCTCGCTGGGGCATCTCTGCCTACAAGCGCAAGACCCCAGAATCTGGCGGCCCCCAGACGAGAGGAGAGGCAAACGCGTTTTAGGAGGCATAAGAGGCCCCACCATCAGGCGGTAGTTCAAGCCGTCCCCGGTCTCGGCAGTGGCACAGCCCTCCACCTCAAAAGCTCACCCCCCCAACAATATGTGCTGGTCCAACCAGCTCATTCCCTTGCTGCGCCCTCGTATGTTGCTTCACCAGCATACAACCCCACCTATGAGGGCAGTGGATACTTTCACGGCCTTAACAGGATCGCAAGGGGGAAGAGGCAGGCCCCTCACAGAGGAAAGGCAAACACCACCCCAAGAGGAAAACCTGGACGTGGTAGAGGGAACAAACCCGCTTCCTCCCACTGAGAGAAACACAGGTAGGCGGTCGCCTGTATTGGTTCAGGGACCAATGGACCTTCAGCCCTTGGGCACACAGTATTGTGTCCAAAGGTCTAGGATGGAGCTGGATCAAGGACCCTCCTCCTCCAAACAGGTTTTACCAGCCACCCTCATCAATCCTACAGGATTATGTGGCAGAATTGCTCAACAAACAAGCAATAAAGAAAGTAAGGCACCTAAAGTTTCAAGGCAGGTTATTCACAGTTCCCAAAAAGACTCAGATCAGCAAAGAGTGATCCTGGATCTGTCGCGTCTAAATCTCTACATAAAATGCGACAAATTTCCGCATGCTTACAGGTAGCTCAGGCACGGACTCTACTTCCGCGTGGAGCCGTCACCACCTCTATCGATCTTTCAGACGCTTATTATCACGTCCCGATTGCGCGGAACTTCTCTCAGTTCCTCGGTTTCAGACTCGGGAATCAAGCCTACTCGTTCAGGGTCATGCCCTTCAGGTCTAAACATTGCGCCCAGGGTATTCACCAAGCTGGCGGACACGGTAGTTCAACAACTCCGGTCCCGAGGATATCCCTAGCAGCGCACCTAGACGATTGGATAATTTGGGCACCAACAGTTCTGGAGTGTCAGAAGGCTACGTCCATAGTCATCAACTTCCTGGAGTCGTTAGGTTTTCAACTGAACAGAGAAAAGTCCGCCTGACTCGGAGTCCCGGTTTCAGTGGCTGGGCCTCCAGTGGGATCTGTCCTCTCACACGTTATCTCTCCCGCCTCCCAAGAGGAAGGAGATAGCATCTCTCACCAGGAAATTTCAAAAATCAATCGGCATCCCGCCGATCCCAAGAAAGGGTCCTTGGGTCCCTTCAATTTGCCTCAGTGACAGACCTGCTCTTAAAAGCGAAACTAAAAGACATAAACAGAGTGTGGCGGAGTCGAGCCAATGTCAAGCTCAGAGACAAGGTCTCCTCTATCCCTCGAATCTTAAAAACAAGACTGCGGCCTTGGGCCACAGTCAGGGGCCTGTCCAAGTCAGTTCCGCTTCAATTTCCCCCTCCGGCACTAGTTGTCCACACAGACGCTTCCCTAAGCGGCTGGGGGGGATATTCTCCAAAACAAAAAGTACAAGGAACGTGGTCCACAATGTTTCAGCAGTTCCATATAAACACCCTGGAAGCCACTAACTCTGAAGAAAATCCCCCTGGCCGGATTCATATCAGGCTGGTATTGGACAGCCCAGTTCATTGCATCAACAGGGGCGGCTCCAAATCAGGTCGAGTAAACCAAGTAATGGTTGCTATCTTCTCCTGGCGAACAAGCACGGCTGGCACCTGGCCACCCACCTGGCGGATTCCCGGATTCCAGGACTACTCCGTTGGAGACGGAGTGGTCCCTGGACGCGGAATCTTTCAAATGGATTTGCCGCCGGGTTCCGGGTCTCCAAGTGGATCTGTTCGCGACGGAGAGCAATTTCAAGCTCCCCTGTTATGTGGCCCCCAACCTGGACCCTCAGGCATACGCCACGGATGCAATGACAATAGATTGGAACAATTGGGAGGAAATTTATCTGTTCCCTCCAATAAATTTACTGCTGAAAGTATTACACAAACTCAGGACATTCAAAGGTCAACCAGCCCTAGTAGCCCCTATTGGCCAAGAGCAATTGGTTCCCTCTTCTTCAGGAACTGGGATTACGGAGTCTTGATTCCCAAGCCCATACTGACCCAGACAGTACAAACCAAGACTGTGTCAGCTTCCTCAAGAATTCAGAATGCCCTAGTTTTATGGACTTTATAAAATTCGCAGCCCAAAAAGGAGCAAACATTGACCCTGTCAACACTCTGTTTCTTGAATCAGATAAAAGAGATTCTACTCTTAGACAGTATGACTCAGCAGTCAAAAATTATAGCCTCCTTCCTAAAAGCATCTGACAAAATCATGTGACTAATTTAGGAGTCTCTTTCTTTCTAGGTCACTGTTTGAGAAGGCCTTGCTCCGGCCACTATTACCACAGCCAAGTCAGCCCTGAAGAAAATGTTCTATACGACTTTAAAATCGACCTTACAGATTCCCATTTTTCATCCATCCCCAGAGCATGCGCTCGTCTGAGACCAGTATCACGCCCACATTCCGTTACGTGGTTTCTCAATGACGTCCTTAAGTTAGCATCAGAGATAGACAACTTTCAATGCTCTTATCAGGATCTGTTAAGGAAGACCTTATT
>NC_089752.1:82507605-82555105 GCF_040412425.1 Macrobrachium rosenbergii | reverse complement strand
AAAATAGGCAGTTATAACCATTTCTGAGGGGTCTCTGGCATTTGAACTATTAAAATAAGCAGTTATAAGCATTTTTTTGAGGAGGTTTAAACATCACAGAATTTCAGTGATAGCAGGTGGCTGTGGTCTATCCCCCACCAATGCTGCAGGGTCAACTGTGAGACATCAAATTCTTAATACTAGGGTGAAAGGTTGCATACCTGATCACAATGAAACCATATGCCAGAAGTTAAGGATGAGAGACACCAATGTGAGTGCAAAAAAGACTGTCTCAGTTTGAGCTGCTCTCCACGGTCTCTCATCAGCTCTCATGAAAGACAAGATGATGACCTGCAAAGATTAAATCTAGTTACATGAAGTGGGGCTAAAACATATAATGCAATTTTATACTCAATATCACCTGCTTCTCATACATCTGTGTAACAATCCACTTTCACTAACACAGAGTATACAATTACTGTACTAGTAAACTTCTAATACTATGTATCCATCTTCTTAAAGACCATCTTGACACACTAAAGACAAAACTGGTTGAGATCTATACCCATTCTTCATTTTTATCTTTAGTACATCTGAGCAATTAAGGGCATGAAAGAAATTGCAAATTAAAGATAACTTACGTTTACCTCAATATACAAACCTGAAGTCTTTTATATATACAGGCGGTCCCTGGTTCTGATGGGTCCAGCTACGATGTTCCGAGGGATTCACGGCGTTTTCAAATATATTCATCAGAAATTATTTCCTGGTTTCACAGCGCATGTTCCAGGGTTATAGCGCTTACAACACCAATCCAATGGAAAAATATGGCTCCAAAATGGTAGAATAATCAAAATTTGGAAGTTTTTATGAAAAAACACAATAAAAATGCAGATTACCTAGTTTTCAATGCCAAAGGCATTAAAAATGAGTTTCTTTGGATTTTGACGATTTTCGACGATTTTTGGTTTATGACAATTTTAGGTTTATGATCTTGGTGGAAGAATGTAACCCCATCGTAAACCGGGGACTGCCTGTACTTAACTTTGGCAAAAGAGGGTTTAGACAGCTAGGCTTGGTAACAGTGTAGTTGACTGTAAGGCAGGTATGTGAAGGGTGAAGGAACTGCCCATTTGCTTGACCATCCACCCCACTTTTCCTTTAGCAAACAGGGACAAATGCAAGGTTCCTTAAAGGTTTATATAAGGTTTGTATACTTAAGAAAAAAGTAAATTATTCAATTTGCAATTTGTTCCTATGAGGATACACCTTTATCTTGTATGCAAAGGTTAGTCTCATGGAACAAGACTAGCACTGTTCCATAAAATCAGAACATGAGGTTTTGAACCTCGGCCATATCCCATGTAGTCTAATCCTAAAGACAGAGATGATAGTTCTTCACTTCCAAAAATACCAGTTTCCTAATCAAGTGTATGGGCAAAGGAAGGCTGATTCAAGTAACCTCCTATCTGCCTGGAATCCAATGCATAAAGCTGATAGGGCAGCTTCATTTCTCATAAGTGGAGACTTTACTACACCAACAAGTGTTGCATCATAGGCATACTGAACAATCTTGTTTTCCAGGCCAAGAACAATACCTGTGGAACTCCAGACACAAAGGGTCTTGGTTCACTAAAGATCCCATTAACAGCAACTCACTGCTGCCAACCTGTAAGAAAATCTTGAAATAATCCTAAAACATATCCACCCACTCCAAGATTCTGAGGTTTATAAATAAGTGCCTTATGATTTACTAAATCGAAAGCAGCAATGAAATCTAATTCATTAATCTACAATCAGAACCCTTATCAAAGTTCTCTTGCAAATGAAATGTTAAGATCTAAAAGAGCATTGCATGTTCCTAACTGTTTCCTACATGCATACTGACTATCAGCTAACAATCCTTTAGATTCCACATGCTTGTATAGTGGCTTGCAAATAAGTTGTTCAGCAACTTCGGAGAGCTGAGGGATTACAGAAATTGGTCTGCAGTTACTGCAGTCTGCAGATATGCCACTCTCTAGAACAGGCACTTACCGTATTTGACTGCGTATAAGACGCACTTTTTTAATAAAAAAAGTGGCCCAAAAAATCCCCCTGCGTCCTATGTACATAATGTAGGCTCAAAATTTAAATTTTGGCCAGTATATACATGAAACGTCGCGTAGATGTTGTAGCCCTAGCCACAACATTCAGTGTTATCCTAATAACCTATTAAAAACCAGTTTATTATAATTGTTATCATTATCACACTTACCATCACCACAGTACTACTGCTGGTATTATAATAATTAATATCTCGTTATTATTATCGATATTTTTCATTAAAATGTTTTAATATCATTATAAGTCGTCTACAGCGCATACTTGCATTCCACATTTACAGACTTACATGCATTAATGCTGCCACCTACTGGTGATTATCTTGAGAGCATACGGATAACAAAGCTTCGTTCAGTTGGTGGTTGGCAATTCCTGCTAACATTCTCTTTACGCATAACAACATGGCTTCGATCAATTGGTGGTTGACAATTCCTGCTACCATTCTCTTTAGGCATAATAACAAGGCTTCATTTTACTGTACATCACCAATGTCGTCTGCATGCTTACAAACGATGGTGCTGCCACCTAACGGTATTCATATCAAGCCAAGAGGCAGCTTTCAGCTGCAGTGATGAAACGTAGTAAATGCCAGAGCTTGATTGCATACTTTTATAATATATAATGGATATATACTGTATATATTACCATAGTAACATCTTTATTAATGTTTTTGTTGATTCTGCCGGTAAGAAACAATGTTTATAAATGAATGTGTTGCAATCTATTGGTAAACCTATGAGGTAGCTTTCAGCAGCAGATGAAACATTCGATCGTAGTCAATGGGTGATTGTATAATACATATTTTGATAAATATAAATATGGTAAATAACGTCTTTATTAATGTTTTTGTTGATTCTGTTAGTAGAAACAATATACATATGATAACCTAATACTACAGTTTTACTTACTAAAATCATATGAGCATAGGCTAGGAAACATTTTTTCCCTCAATGTCCTGCTGAAATTGGGGTGCGTCTATGCAGACATGCGTCTTATAAGCCATAAAAATACTATGTCAGCCTAAAATCTACAGAGATCATACTAATCTTGGGAGACAACACACTGAAGCATTTTTAAAATCAATGGGACAGAAACCATCAGGATTTTTCTCCACCCCAGCTGTGAAGATTATCAATTTTCTTAACCTAGAGTGATATGTGCAATACCTATTAGCCTAAATGCAATCTAATTTAAGTTGTAACTGCTCTCTCTCTCTCTCTCTCTCTCTCTCTCTCTCTCTCTCTCTCTCTCTCTCTCTCTCTCTCTCTCTCTCTCTCTCACTTTGAGAATGATTATTTCATTAGAAGTCAACATCCTTTATTAATTGTGATTCTATAATTGTGTTTTACCATTAAGCATATCACATTACATGTTTAACCATTTCAACCAGTGATGCATGATTGTCAGAGTTGATTTTACTGTAATGTATTTTGGATGAGTAGGGATTTATAAATTTTTGCATGCCATACCATACAAATACAATGCAACTACATACTGTAGTTTACCTCAGTGTGATGCATATGTTTGCAATATACAAACTTGCACACAGACACTGATATCCTGATGGGCAAGAAAAATTCTGAAGCAACACTGCTGGGCAGTTTATGCCATATGTTAACCTGTCCAAGTTTTTCACTTCTTTGGTATTTCAACCTAAGAAAGTTTATTGTAAAATCAATAAACATGTAATAGCATGAAATAAAGTCATTTTAAATGAAATGAAATGGGAAAAAATTGCAAGAAACAGTTGAAGAAGACTAAGGCCTGCCACACCTTCACTACTTAGTCTCCCAGCAGCCCACCCCCAGAAAGCAAGGGTAGCGTCAAATCAGCCAAATTTCAAGGAATTATCGGTTTAGTTTTTATGGTTTTGGACTAGTACATGTCTAAATAGACATGTCTGAAATATTATTGCTAAATATCTATTTACCAGCATTTAGAAAATGACACTGAGCAAAAAGTTTCAAACTCTGTATGACTTTTTAGAGTGGAAGTGAAATGTAACGCTACTTTCCTACTAAATACATTATCAACGTTACAAACTGAAATATAATGCTCTCTCTCTCTCCAAAATATAACTATCTATGTATCTCAATATCACCCTGTGAGTGACATTGTGCGACAAATTGTTGTACAATGTCTGTATGTCTTGATAATTCTGGATAGTAGAAAGTGAGAAATTTACTTCAGTATCCTACTTAAACTAACCATTTTCTAAAATAAGTGCTTGTTCATTCTCTAAAAAATATCAAAAAAAGTAAATATATATCAATGTATTTCGATATTTTTGAACTCGTTATCTAGATGTACTATACCAGCTAGTATACATATAATATTTTATATTTGACATATTTTTTCGTATTTTCGGAAATATGAAATTATATAAGTGGGTAACAGTTCCAAACAAGCGTCGGGTTCTACCAGCCAGCATCTACGATTTGTGTGTGGTTCTGGTTCAAGCGTCTCCCAGTGCTCTGTGGCCTTGGTTCCTTTTCGGATTTACGTACCGTGTAGTGCATTCACACAATGCCATTGCCATAAGCAAATAAAGTACCACTCTTGTGAGGAGAAGTTTGAGCGATTGCATCTCGTGGTTGTTATAAGAGAGGGATAACAAGCAGGAATTGTCTACGCCTGGAGAACATCACTAGAATACGCCCATATCTACTCCATCACCAGAATGCCCATATCTAAGTAAGTGATTTGTTTTCCTGTATTAGTGATATTCTAATTAGCGATTACTATTTTTCATAATTATATAAGAAAACAAAGCTTTATTTTATGCAGTGAGTTGTTGTCTGACTCATGACTTGTGTAGGCTTAGTTGTTCAGCGTTTGTTTACTTTATCCTCCCCCATCCTCCCAGTTGTTTGTTTATTTGCTCTCCAATATCTGAACGGAAAACAAGTATAGTGGTAGCGTATATAGGTTATGTAGGAAATTTGTATTGATAGCAAATACTTTTATAGGTTATGAAGAAAACTTTAGGGTGAGTGTAAAACAAAGGGAACAAACCTTTCCTAGAATACCATGTCCTGGCCTAACCTCATTAGGGCATTTATTTTTATAATTATGAAAAAAATATAGCACTGATAGCATATAGCCTACTATTTTTTATAGGTAGCATATACTATTTTTATAGGTTATGGAGAAAACTTTATATTTATAGTGCATATATATATATATATATATATATATATATATATATATATATATATATATATATATATATATATATATATATATATATATATATATATATATATATATATATATATATATGTGTAGAATCTACTGGTCACTTTTAATAGACACATATGTAATTCTAATAGCCACAATGCCCTCTTAACTTATTTCGAATTCTTCGTTGCTTTTTTGGATGTGCTTGTCAAAAAGCGCCAAGAATTCGAGAAGATAAGAGGGCATTGTGGCTATTAGAATTACACACTATATATATATATATATATATATATATATATATATATATATATATATATATATATATATATATATATATATATATATATATATATATATATATATACAGTATATATATATATGTATATGTAAAAATCACAGTAGATGCACGTGACTTCAGTGTGTAACGAATCCCACAGGAAAAAGACAGGCAGAAGTTGAGTAGTACCAAGTGCTTTCACGTTCGTCAATAAACGTGAAAGCGCTTGGCACTACTGAACTTCTGCCTGTCTTTTTCCTGTGGGATTCGCTTATATATATATATGTATATATATATAGATATCTTTTACTGAGATACAGCAGTATAATATGAAGATAGAAAAAGGCCCATGAGCACTTCCTTTTGTCCCCCTGTTCACTGGTAAAATATGGGGAGATGATGTGTTACAAGTGTATATATATACTGCCATGCCTTCATATATTTTGTATATATACTCTTGTAACACATCATGTGTCCATATTTTACCAGTGAACATGGGCACAGAAGGAAGTGCTCAAAATATATGGTTGCAGCATTCAAATAATGTTTTATGGGGCTTTTGTATATATATATATATATATATATATATATATATATATATATATATATATATATATATATATATATATATATATATATATATATATGTATATACTCATATATATATATATATAAGATATATATATATATATATATATATATATATATATATATATATATATATATATATATATATATATATATATATATATATATATATATATATATATATATATATATATATATATATGTATATATCATATATATATATATATATATATATATATATATATATATATATATATATATATATATACAGTATATATATATACTATATATTGTTGATGTACGTGAAGACTACTGAAAGTCCGTGTCCGTAGTCATCAGGGCATCAGTTATAGGACGGGATGCAGATTGTCCAGGCCTGAATTATCAAATATAAGAAATCACTCTGCAATCTGCAAAACGCAGATTGATATGAAAAACTTTGAAATAATAGCCTCAGCCCAACACGAGAACGAGCTTACGACTTTAGAGTCAGTTTTCATTAAAGCACTCGTTCCCTCGTTAAATGCCCAGACGTCTTCCACACCTTTGTTTATTTTGTAATTTCTCTGCTGTTCTATTTGCTTTTGACTGGTTTTACCTTTTTCTGTTTAGTCACTTTTTAGCCATGTACTGGGTAGGTTTGTTTTAAGATATTTTAAGAAATGTATATATTTTTATTTAATTTATTTTTTATTTTTGTTTTATGTAGCGATGCCCCTTTTTTTATTAAACAAAATTGTGTCATTGCAGCCTTGAAAATGCAATGGATTATTGCGAAATGCCGTCGGCCACAATAAAAGCTGTTGATTGTCTGTGTGCCTCTTCCTCTGCCGTTGGTCTCTGTATATTACTGTATATATATGTAATAATATATATATATATATATATATATATATATATATATATATATATATATATATATATATATATATATATATATATATATATGTGTGTGTGTGTGTGTGTTTGTGTGTGTTTATGTGTATATAAATGCAAATTTTAGGTAACATATAAATCAAAAAGGGAGCACATTTCTATTCATTTGATTATATTGAAAATTTCAGGGCATGTTTCTTATATGACAAAATAGTTTTTGTGCAAAAATCAGCCTTCTAACTGTCATAGTTTCATAGTTATTACAAAATAACATTAAATTTTTTCCTTTGCCATTTTCTCAAAACTTAGTTTTTTCAAAAATAAAAGCTTATAACTCCAAGAAGACTGAACCAAGTTCGATGAAACTTCTACAGAGTATAGTATAACTATATATCTTGATTTTTGGTGTGGGAAATTCGTTTTTTGAGTGAAATTTTTTTTTGCATATTTTTAAAAAGCTTTGAAATCTTTTATCAATGCAAAAAAAATTAACTTAGAAGTCAAATTCCTAAATTTCCACGATGAAAATTTTCATCATTAGTTGAAGAATAATTGGTAAAAATTTGAAGCAAATCCCTTCATTCGTAAGGTAGTTATCAGCACTTACTTTATAATGAGGTCTAATGGAGTCAGTGCTCCCCTTAAGTATTTGAGGTTTAAGGTCAGATTTTCTTGATCGCCAGTTGTGCCCATAACTGCGATGTAATGTTTTATCTGAGGTGCTTGTAAATCAAAGGTTGAGTTTTTAATCCTAGGGTTTGATGGCCCTGAGTTATTTATCGTCGTAACATCCCACAGTTCAAGATATGGCTGTATACACTGGGTCTGAACAACCTATTTATCGTCAGAAAAAATGAAGTGTAAGTTGCAGTGAAGTTCTTTTTTTTAAGATTTCTTAATAAGTTCTAGAATATTAATGTATTTCCTTTTTATAGTACAGTTGACCCATGGTATTTGCAGGAGATGCATACCACTAACCCCCGCAAATAGCTAAAAATCCATAAATACTTAAAACCCCTCTAAAAATGATATTATTACTGCCTATTTTGATAGTTGAAAACTCCAAAAAACCCAATAAAAATGCTTATACCTGAATGTTTTAATAGTTTTATCACAAAAAGTGCATTTAGTCATGGAAGTATGAAAATACAGTAATTTGTGAATATTTCTCTATGAAAAATACCACAAATAGGCGAATTTTCCACGAATAATGTGTATACAGTATATGTTCCACAGAGAAATCCATGAATAGGTGAAGCTGCGAATCCGGAACCGCGAATGGCTGGGGGTCCACAATAATCCAAAAATTGATGACTCTTGGCTGAGTCACAGGATTCAAAAGCTTCATTTGTTAGAGGAAGTTGAATGAAATGCTGATGGCTATTTTAGTAAGGTATGTCCCTTGAAAAGTCATCAGGGTCAGGATAAATTGTACATATAGACTAGCTTACCATGTCAAACAGGCCAAATCCAACTCATGGAGACAATATCATTCACAAGAAAATGACACCATTTTTGTTGAGTCTCTCCATGCTGCAAATAGAATTTACTTGGTATATAGCTGAGAGAAATCACAATAATTCCTTAAAAAGGAAACTTGAAGGAAATACTCAGCCACATCTGTGGTGGACCAAACTGCCATCTTCTATCTTTAGTTGAGGCCTGTCTTCCATTCTACCACTACTAACAGGTGATGATGATAGATTGGTTACTGGCCCCAATAAAAAGGCTGCTTCATCAAGCTTTTGAAGTTAAGAAGTCAGCTGAAGATGTCCCTCTCCCAGATGCTTGTCATCCTGAACCTATTCTTACAAATGTGCATTTCACATTAGAGATGTTAAGAGAATTCTTGATAATCTTGATAGGAAGCTGGAGCAGAGAAGATCATGAAGGTTTCTTTCCTTTGTTGTTTAAAATGGTTGCTAGATTAGTAGATTGTATAGGTTTGTATATCAACATAGTATCTTGCTGATGAGTGCAAGCTTAGTACAGTAATCCCTCAGTTATCCGGATTGCCATTACAGTAACTGGAACTCAACATTATCCGACACACCCAGACCAGGGATCAAGGCCCCAAAGATATATGATACATATAAATTTTAAAAAATTCGAAAAACTGCCCTCCAATGGGTGGCAATGCTGTGCAGCCACAAGAAGACAATGGTAACACTGCCGATGCTTGGACTTTCTGGGAAAGGGTTTTGGGAGGTGGGAGAGGCCTTGAAAAGTTTCTATGGTGGTGGGGTGGGTCGGAGAGGAGGGCCAGTAAGGCTGGGAAGAGGAAGGCTCAGATGTGTTGTTTTAGAAGGTGATTGGAGTTGGGGAGCAGTTTCTATGGCTGGGAGGGGGTGGGGATGCAGTTTGGATGGGTAAAGTGGACTAGGTAGACCTGACTTGATAGAGCTTGTTTGGTTTCATGTTTTTATGCTTGTGGTATAGTAATTCACATTTTGTTAAAGGATATGTACAGTACTGAGATACAGAGAGAGAGAGAGGTATGTTTACATTTAAGTCAAGTACAGTAACACACACACTCAGTTTTTTACTTATATTTTTTGCTACAGTATTTTTGTTTATATTTTTCACTGTATTTTCGTATTTTTTGTTCTTTTAGACCAAAAGAAAAGTGCAATCATGTGCAGAAAGAGAGAGAGAGAGAAACAGCTGAGATGAAATATTAATAATGATGAAATATTCTCTTGTGTACTGTTATGATATTTATGATAATCATACTTATTATCAACTAATCTTGTAATGAATTATGGTACGTTAAATTGAGCAAAGCAAAAAAAAAAAAGGTGGGGGCCAACACATACATATGCACATATTCCATGGTGTGGGTAAACTTGATATAGCCTGTTTGTTGTTCTCATACCTGCATATGTAATTGGGACTTTAACCCTTTAACGCCAACTGGACGTATTTTACGTCGACAAAAATTGTCTGTCGGGTGCCGAGTGGACGTAAAATACGTCGACTACAAAAAGTTTTTTAAATATTCGCGGAAAAATACTTATAGGCCTAGATTGCAAAAAATTTTAAATCACATGCCTTGAGGGATGCTGGGAGTTAACGGATCACACTGTTGTTTTGTTTTCAAGCATGACCCAGCTGCGCATGCGCAAATTTCTTTCTTCTCCCAAAAGAAAGCATCAGCTAACTCTGCTGAAAATCTCAGAAATTCTTTAGTCACTTTGTCATAATTTTTCCACCGTTTTCTATTAGCTGTTACATAAAGTTTTATATATGAAAATGTGTGCAATTTCATGTAGAATACAACAAAAAATAACTCATGGTTGTAGCTTTTATCAATTTTGACATATTTTCATATAAATCACGATAAGTGCCAAAATTTCAACCTTCGATCAAATTTGACTCGACCGAAATGGTAGAAAAATGCAATTGTAGCTAAAACTCTTACATTCTAGTAATATTCAATCATTTACCTTCATTTTGCAACAAACAAAGTCTTAGCACAATATTTCGAAGTATGGTGAATTTTTGAAAAAACTTTTTCATCCGCTAACTCTGCTGAAAATCTCAGAAATTCTTTAGTCACTTTGTCACCTCGTTTTCTATTGGCCATTACATAAAGTTTTTTTTGAAAAACAATTTCATGTAGAATACAACGAAAAATAACTCATGGATGTTGCTTTTATCAATTTTGACATATTTTTATATAAATCTGCCTGACGAAATGGTCGAAATTGCAATTGTAAGTACATTCTACTAATATTCAATCATTTACCTTCATTTTGCAACAAACGAGAAGTCTCTAGCACAGTATTTCGATTTATGGTGAATTTTGAAAAAACTTTTCCTTACGATAACTCTGCTGAAAATCTCAGAAATTCTTTAGTCACTTTGTCGTAATTTTTGCCACATTTTCTATTAGCCGTTACATAATGTTTTATATATGAAAATGTGTGCAATTTCATGTAGAATACAACAAAAATAACTCATGGTTGTTTTAATCAATTTTGACATATTTTTATAAATCAGATTTGCCAAAATTTCAATCATTTACCTTCATTTTGCAACAAACAGAAGTCTCTAGCACAGTATTTCGATTTATGGTGAATTTTGGAAAAAACTTTTTCCTTACGCCTGCTTGCGCTAACTCTGCTGAGTTCATGGATCACGCTGTTGTTGTGTTTACAAGCGTGACCCAGCTGCACATGTGAATTTCTTTCTTCTCCCAGAAGAAAGCATCAGCTAACTCTGCTGAAAATCTCAGAAATTATTTAGTTACTTTGTCAACTTTTGCACGATTTTCTATTAGCCGTTACATAAATTTTTATATATGAAAATGTGCACAATTTCATGTAGAATACAACAAAAAGTAACTATATTGTAGTTTTATCAGTTTTGAAATATTTTCATATAAATCACGATAAGTGTCAAAATTTCAACCTTCAGTCAACTTTGACTCGACCAAAATGGTAGAAAAAGCAATTGCAAGCTAAAACTCTTACATTCTACTAATATTCAATCATTTACCTTCATTTGCAACAAACGGAAGTTTCTGTACAAAATTTACAGTGAATTTTGAAAACTTTTTCCTTACATCCGCACTAACTGCTGAAAATCTCAGGAATTCTTTAGTCACTTTGTCGTAATTTTTGCACCGTTTTCTATTAGCCATTACATAAAGTTTTATATATGAAAATATGCGCAATTTCATGTAGAATACAACGAAAAATAACTCATGGATGTTGCTTTTATCAATTTTGACATATTTTTATATAAATCACAATAAGTGCCAAAATTTCAACCTTTGGTCAACTTTGACTCGACCGAAATGGTCGAAAACTGCAATTGTAAGCTAAAACTCTTACATTCTAGTAATATTCAATCATTTACCTTCATTTTGCAACAAACGAGAAGTCTCTAGCACAATATTTCGATTTATGGTGAATTTTTGAAAAAAACTTTCCTTACGTCCTCGCTAACTCTGCTGAAAATCTCAGAAATTCTTTAGTCACTTTGTCGTAATTTTTGCCACATTTTCTATTGGCTATTACATAATGTTTTATATATGAAAATGTGTGCAATTTCATGTAGAATACAACAAAAAATAACTCATGGTTGTAGCTTTTATCAATTTTGACATATTTTCATATAAATCACGATAAGTGCCAAAATTTCAATCATTTACCTTCATTTTGCAACAAACGAGAAGTCTCTAGCACAATATTTCGATTTATGGTGAATTTTGGAATAAACTTTTTCCTTACGCCTGCTTGCGCTAACTCTGCTGAGTTCACGGATCACGCTGTTGTTTTGTTCACAAGCGTGACCCAGCTGCGCATGCGCAAATTTCTTTCTTTTTCCAAAAGAAAGCATCAGCTAACTCTGCTGAAAATCTCAGAAATTCTTTAGTCACTTTGTCGTAATTTTTGCACCGTTTTCTATTAGCCATTACATAAATTTTTATATGTGAAAATGTGCGCAATTTCATGTAGAATACAACAAAAAATAATTGATGGTTGTAACTTGTATCGGTTTTGAAATATTTTCATATAAATCACGATAGGTGCCAAAATTTCAACCTTTGGTCAACTTTGACTCGACCGAAATGGTCGAAAAATGCAATTGTAAGCTAAAACTCTTACATTCTAGTAATATTCAATCATTTACCTTCATTTTGCAACAAACGAGGAATCACTAGCACAATATTTCGATTTATGGTGGATTTTTGAAAAAACTTTTTTTTACGTCCGCGCGTTATGAATTCATGCATCATTTTGTGATAATATTTTCTCTGTGTTGCTTTGATCATTTTACAATTTGTTATATACCAAAATCATCGCAATTTAGTGTACAATACAACAACAACAAAAAATAACTCATTAGCTTTAACTGTTTTGCTCACAGCTCAATTTGTATACAATTATATATGAAATTTTTTTTTTGCGCTGTCATATATTCCAGTATTTATATATGATAATGATACTTTTTTCATTTCTGATGGTTGAATACTAAACTTCAGGCAATGAGAAAAAAAGGAGCCAAAAATGAACTCTTAATCTTAAAAACTAAGCGTGCTGTGAATTTTTGAAAAAGACTTTCTTTCCACTTCGGCGCTAACTCTCAAACCCCGCTGGCATATGCGAGACACTTTTGTAAATAGAGGCTTAGCGTTTAAGGGTTAATGTGTTTTACTGAGAGCTCTTTTATCTTTTTCTTAAAATAGCAGCTAGTGAAGTTCGTTCCATAGTCCAACTGTAAAACTTTATGAATATTTTACTCTGTGAAGAACCCCACCAGCCCTTCTACAAATTTTTAACTCTTAATCCTTCTTAACCCTTAAACGCCGAGCCTATATTTACAAAAGTATCTGTCGTATGCCGGCAGCATTCGGGAGTTAGCACTGAAGCGGAAAAAATGTTTTTTTCAAAACATCACAGCACACTTAGTTTTTAAGATTAAGAGTTCATTTTTGGCTCTTTTTTTTTGTCATTGCCTGAAGTTGAGTATGCAACCATCAGAAATGAAAAAAATATCATTATCATATATAAATATTGAAATATATGACAGCGCAAAAACAAATTTCATATAATTGTATACAAATCGTGCTGTGAGCAAAACGGTTAAAGCTAACGAGTTATTTTTTCTTTGTATTGTACACTAAATTGCGATGATTTTGGTATATAACAAATTGTAAAACGATCAAAGCAACACAGAGTAAATATTATCACAAAATGATGCATGAATTCGTAACTCGCGGATGTAAAAAAAAAATTTTTTTTTAAATTCACCATAAATCGAAATATTGTGCTAGAGACTTCCCGTTTGTTGCAAAATGAAGGTAATTGAGTGAATATTACTAAACTGTAAGTGTTTTAGCTTACAATTGCAGTTTTCGACCATTTCGGTCGAGTTAAAATTGACTGAAGGTAGAATTTTTTCTATTTATCGTGATTTATATGAAAATATTTCAAAACTTTTTAAAAGCTACTACCATGAGTTATTTTTCGTTGTATTCTACATGAAATTGCGCACATTTTCATATATAAAACATTATGTAACGACTAATATAAAACGGTGCAAACATTACGACAAAATGACGAAAGAATTTCAGAGATGCTCGGCCAAGTTACCGAGCGGACATAAGGAAAAAGTTTTTTCAAAAATTCACCATAAATCGAAATATTGTGCTAGAGACTTCCAATTTGTTGTAAAATGAAGGTAAATGATTGAATATTACTATAATTTAGGAGTTTTAGCTTACAATTGCGTTTTTCGACCATTTCGGTCGAGTTAAAGTCAACCGAAGGTTGAAATTTTGGCACTTATCGTGATTTATATGAAAATATTTCAAAACTGATAAAAGCGACAACCATGAGCTATTTTCTGTTGAATTCTACATGAAATTGCACACATTTTCATATATAAAACATTATGTAACGACTAATATAAAACGGTGCAAACATTACGACAAAATGACAAAAGAATTTCTGAGATGTTTGGCCGAGTTACTGCGTGCGGACGTAAGGAAAAAGTTTTTTTTTTAAAATTCACCATAAATCGAAATATTGTGCTAGAGACTTCCAATTTGTTGCAAAATGAAGGTAAATGATTGGATATTACTAGAATGTAAGAGTTTTAGCTTACAATTGCGTTTTTCGACCATTTCGGTCCAGTTAAATTTGACCGAAGGTTGAAATTTTGGCACTTATCGTGATTTATATGAAAATATGTCAAAACTGATAAAAGCTACAACCATGAGTTATTTTGTGTTGTATTCTACATGAAATTGTGCACATTTCCATATATAAAACTTTATGTAATGGCTAATAGAAAACGGTGCAAAAATTACGACAAAGTGACTAAAGAATTCCTGAGATTTTCAGCAGTTAGTATGGATGTAAGGAAAAAGTTTTTTCAAAAATTCACCGTAAATCGAAATATTGTGCTAGAGACTTCTCGTTTGTTGCAAAATGAAGGTAAATGATTGAATATTACTAGAATGTAAGAGTTTTAGCTTACAGTTGCGTTTTTCGACCATTTCGGTCGAGTCAAAGTTGACCAAAGGTTGGAATTTTGGCACTTATCGTGATTTATATGAAAATATTTCAAAACTGATAAAAGCTACAACCATGAGTTATTTTCTGTTGTATTCTACATGAAATTGCACACATTTTCATATATAAAACTTTATGTAACGACTTATATAAAAACGGTGCAAACATCACGACAAAGTGACGAAAGAATTTCTGAGATGCTCGGCCGAGTTACCGAGCGGACGTAAGGAAAAAAGTTTTTTCAAAAATTCACCATAAATCGAAATATTGTTCTAGAGACTTCCAATTTGTTGCAAAATTAAGGTAAATGATTGAATATTACTAAAATTAAGGAGTTTTAGCTTACAATTGCATTTTTCTACCATTTCGGCCAAGTCAAAGTTGACCGAAGGTTGAAATTTTGGCACTTATCGTGATTTATATGAAAATGTCAAAATCGATAAAAGCTACAACCATGAGTTATTTTTTGTTTTATTCTACATGAAATTGCACACATTTTCATATATAAAACTTTATGTAACGGCTAATAGAAAATGGTGCAAAAATTATGACAAAGTGACTAAAGAATTTCTGAGATTTTCAGCAGAGTTAGAGCGGACGTAAGGAAAAAGTTTTTTTCAAAAATTCACCATAAATCGAAATATTGTGTTAGAGACTTCTCGTTTGTTGCAAAATGAAGGTAAATGATTAAATATTAGTAGAACGTAAGAGTTTTAGCTTACAATTGCAGTTTTCGACCATTTCGGTCGAGTCAAAGTTGACCAAAGGTTGAAATTTTGGCACTTATTGTGATTTATATAAAAATATGTGAAAATTGATAAAAGCAACAACCATGAGTTATTTTTCATTGCATTCTACATGAAATTGCTCACATTTTCTTATATAAAACTTTATGTAACGACTAATATAAAACGGTGCAAACATTACGACAAAATGACGGAAGAATTTCTGAGATGTTCGGCCGAGTTACCGCATGCGGATGTAAGGAAAAAGTTTTTTCAAAAATTCACCATAAATCGAAATATTGTGCTAGAGACTTCCATTTTGTTGCAAAATGAGGGTAAATGATTGAATATTACTAGAATGTAAGAGTTTTAACTTACAATTGCGTTTTTCGACCATTTCGGTCGAGTTAAAGTTGACAGAAGGTTGAAATTTTGGCACTTATTGAAATTTATATGGAAATATTTCAAAACTGATAAAAGCTACAACCATGAGTCATTTTATGTTGTATTCTACATGAAATTGCGCACATTTTCATATATAAAACTTTATGTAACGACCAATATAAAACGGTGCAAACATTACGACAAAATGACAGAAGAATTTCTGAGATGTTCGGCCGAGTTAGTTATCGCGACGGACTTAAGGAAAAATTTTTTTTTTTAAAAATTCACCATAAATCGAAATATTGTGCCAGAGACTTCCAATTTGTTGCAAAATGAAGGTAAATGATTGAATATTACTTGAATGTAAGAGTTTTAGCTTACAATTGCATTTTTCGAACATTTCGGTCGAGTTAAAGTTGACCGAATGTTGAAATTTTGGCACTTATCGTGATTTATATGAAAATATTTCAAAACTGATAAAAGCTACAACCATGAGTTATTTTCTGTTGTATTCTACATGAAATTGCGCACATTTTCATATATAAAACTTTATGTAACGACTAATATAAAACATTGCAAACATTACGACAAAGTGACGAAAGAATTTCCAAGATGTTCGGCTGAGTTACACATGACGGACGTAAGGGAAAAGTTTTTTCAAAAATTCACCATAAATCGAAATATTGTGCTAGAGACTTCTTGTTTGTTGCAAAATGAAGGTACATGATTGAATATTACTAGAATGTAAGAGTTTTAGCTTACAATTGCGTTTTTCGACCATTTCTGTCGAGTCAAAGTTGACCGAAGGTTGAAATTTTGGCACTTATGATTTATATGAAAATATTTCAAAACTGATAAAAGCTACAACCATGGATTGTTTTTTGTTGTATTTTACATGAAATTGCACACATTTTCATATATAAAACTTTATGTAATGGCTAATTTAAAATGGCGCAAAAATTACGACAAAATGACGAAAGAATTTCTGAAATTTTCGGCAGAGTTACCGAACGGACATAAGGAAAAAGTTTTTGTTAAAAATTCACCATAAATCGAAATATTGTTCTAGAGACTTCCAATTTGTTGCAAAATGAAGGTAAATGATTGAATATTACTAGAATGTAAGAGTTTTAGCTTACAATTGCGTTTTTCGATCATTTCGTTGAGTCAAAGTTGACCGAAGGTTGAAATTTTTTGTATTCGACGTATGGTACGTCTACTCGGCACCCGACAGACAATTTTAGTCCATGTACGATACGTCCAGTCGGCGTTTAAGGGTTAATGGAATGGCCATGGGTACCTTGATATCCTATCAATAATGGTTAATAAATATACATTCCCTCCCCGAGTGCCAGGCAAAGTACCAACTACATCAATAATAACTTCTGTGAATGGCTTGCCCACAGAAGGTATAGGGATTAAGGGAGCTTTTGCACTTTCTGGTAGGGTTTCCCCACCAGCTGACATGCCTAACAAGATAATACGTGTCTTTCAACATCCCAGTGCATTTGGGGCCAGTAGGTATTTTCAGCCACTTTTTTTAATGTCTTAGAAACACCCATATGCCTCAATAAATTATTTCATAAGCCAAAAGCATCAACCAATTCTTATATTTCTCAGGAATAACTTGCTGCTCTCTGACCTCAGCCATCTTAGCAGGATGTACTGCCCTGCTGAAACGGTAAAGCAAACCACCTTGTTTGGCAATATAGGTTTGTTAAAGTTATCAACCCCCTCCTCTGTTATATGACCAAACTCTGCCTCTTGGGCACCCTTAAAGGAATCAACTTGCCATTTGATGTCCCCATTACCCAGAATTTTAATAATACCTTGATCCCCACTTGTCCTTGTGTCAGTTGTCTGTCTGTCTAAAACATCTAAATCTAGATTTAACTTGTTAAGGTTAAGCTGTCACACCAGAGAGCACATAACTGCTCAAACAGAAGCATCTAATAAAACACCATTACACATGTCAACCTGATTATTTTCATTGTTTAAATTTGTAAAAATCAAAATAGAAGACAAATCTGGTTTTCCAGCTGCAATATCATTTGTAAAAATCACATGTATTTTTGGCATTGGCAAGTTGTTGACCACTGCCAACTTAACCATGCCTAACATGTCAGGAGAGTCCAAGTAAAAGGTTTCTTGTAGATAAGATGGGACTGTATTAGGGAATCCACCTAATAAAATAAATTCTTGTTGGTTTAGGATGTAATTGTCAGGTAATGACATACTCAAAATCAAAGACTGTGCAGCCCTGTATCATGCAGAATTGTTATTTTCTTCCCATTAACCTTGTCAGAATTGGGATAAATCATCTCCTCCAAATATATACTCCCTAAATTTCAGTCATTGTGGAGGCACTTTGGTCTCTGTAGATACCACACTAACAAGTTCCCTATTCTTATTTTCTAATTACAGGTAGTACTATTTTTGTGCCAGACACTGTTTTAACACACTGTCCCTTTTTATTTCACCAAAAGCAACTCACACTGGAACATCTTTTTTGGAGACTTATCATAAACCCTAAAATTCTCTGTACCATTACCTACATTACTATTGCCAGCCTTATTTCTAAAATTCTATGTACCATTACCTGCATTACTATTGCCAGCTCTAAAATTATCTCTTTTACCATTACAATTATGTACTACATTCTTACTACTAATATATTCCTTGTTACTACAGGAGCTATTATTCCTATTTACATAATGAGACAATCTCCCTGACAAGGACCATTGGCCATTGACATCTTTTGCACTAGAAATACTTTTATTCACCTGTTTATGGATCAGTATATCTTGTGAGAGGCAATTGCCACCTCTTGCAGAGAGTCAGGCTTAAGCTCCTCTACGTGAATCTT
The DNA here is from genome assembly GCF_040412425.1 of Macrobrachium rosenbergii. Taxonomy (NCBI): domain Eukaryota; kingdom Metazoa; phylum Arthropoda; class Malacostraca; order Decapoda; family Palaemonidae; genus Macrobrachium; species Macrobrachium rosenbergii. The sequence continues at coordinate 82,536,100 of NC_089752.1, read as the reverse complement.
AAGCGCCCTAGACAGAGTCCTTAAATCCTTCAATGAGAATCAGCTCTTGCAACCTATGCATCTTCTAAATTTCCTTTGACTTCCACCATTCGTCAAAGTATTGCTCCTACCTGCGAGCAAACTTGACAAATGTCATGTCACTAGTTTTCCTAAGATTTCTAAATTTCTGGTGATATGCCTCAGGGACTAGGTCATAAGTTTTGAGGATGATGGCCTTGATAGAATCATAATCAAAGCTAAGGTCTTCCTTTAAGTTTGTGTACACTCTTGGAGCCTTCCCTTTAAATTGACACTGTACCAGTGGTACACATATCTTTAGGCCATTCCAGTTTTTGGGCTACTTTCTCAAAGGCACAAAAGAATTCGGATACATTTGACTCATGGAACAGAGGGACAAGTTTCAAAGCACCATTCACGTTGAACTTACTTTCTATCCGTATATATTCCTCATGCTTCATCTCATCTGTAACATGAGCACTGCCAACTCATGCTCACATTCAAATGCTTTAAGCTTTGCTTCTTCCAGATCTAGCCCCCATAACTGTTTTTTCCCTCAAGATCTGCAATTTCAATGTGCTAATTTCATTATTGTCACAATCAGTTTTACCCTTTTTAAGAATTGCCCCCTTTTGCAGCTTGAGCCACTCTCAACACTATGAATCACTAGACCTTTTTTAATGTCAGCTAAGATATTTAATTCAAAATGCTCAGCTAGTGTAAACAGCTGTTCCTTTTTTAACTCAAACACATTCTCCTCCCACTGAAGATCAGTCAAAAAGTGGATGACTGCCTCAGTTTCAATCCTCAAAATATTGTGTTATAAAAACAGGAGAAAACAGATGAGGAAGCTATCCAAAACCAACAAAACCTAACCCCAGTGAATTACAAGAAAAGGGGAAAGAGAGATTTTGTGATAAAGAATGAAGAAAGAAAAAGAGAGAGAGAGAGAGAGAATATGAGAATAAGGATGAAGAGTATGAGAAGGAAAGAGAGAAAATATTAATTAGAAAACTTGAAATTTTTTGTAATTTTATGTAACCTATTCACTCATTTGCTGGAATGAACACCTGGAGAAGGAGAAAGAAGAGAAAAAGAAAAAAGCCATTAATGAAATAACTTGTCAGGTATAAAATAGTTTTGTGACGTAACATTTGATCCACCTTGGATAATTTATAGGTAACTTTTGATAAAGGTCAGGGAATTTTACTGTAAGATTAGACCTAAATTTTAGAAAATCATAGATGATTTTTAGCCTAAAGCATTCTCCACTTTGGAATGAAATGTTGACAGGTTTCAGCTTATGTTTTTGTATCTTTCTAAGAAATATCTGGCTTTTGTTCTCCAGAGCCACATTGGTTAACTAATTATAAATTACCAGTAATAGATGTACTTTTAACATTGAATGTCAATAGCATATGATTAAAACCAAAGTGGTCTTTATTATGTACATTAATGGGAGTATTCAGAAGTTTATTAGAATCACTTTGCTATTTAGTGTACTAACTACATTACTATACTTTCATTATATTTAAGTTCTTGTTTTGTTTACAGGGAGGTGTTCCTTGGATCAAGCTTCCTAATCCTCACTTGCTATGTCAGGTTCCAATAGATGATACTGTCAGGAAAAAGGAAGTTGTAATTTCACCAAGTGAAGAGGGAAAGTACCTTCATGAAACACCAGGTGTGTTATTTGCTTTTTGATAATTCTTTCATAGAATCTCCAGATTTTTTTTATCTGGTTCTGTCATCCTTAAGAAGTGGTTAGAATATGTTTAGCATTAATGTCATTTATTTGTAACCATAACAAAATATACTGGGTCTGCTCTATCTAGCTTTGAATACTTAGAGCAGTTTTTCATATTTTAGGAATCAGCATGAAGAAAACTTTAATCTCTCCAAAAATCCTTTTTAAGGTATTTTGTAAGGGATGCTGCTTGCAGTGTCTGTAAACTTATACTTTTCATCCATTCTCTTTGGTCTCTTCTCATGACCTGTCCAGTTTCTCAACCACTTCGGATACATTACCAGATTCCCAATGATTCTTGCTTTTGTAGGCATATGTAAAATAACTGCTAGCACTTGATTTGAACACACTCTCTTTTTCACTCTTTGAATGCTTGGAGCAGAATTTTATCTTCTGGGAATCATAACATGAAGAAACTTTAGGAGAGATTAAAGTTTTCTTTGTGTTATGATTCCTTTACGGTGTCCCTTAAAAAGCATTTTTGGGTGTGTCAGGATCCAAGAAGTATATTTTCAAGTATTTTTTATATATGCTGAACAAAATTCTTGGATAACAAATGTGGAAATTTGTGCATTTTTTTATTCCAGATAAAAAAGGTTTCATAGTTGTCATTGGATTTCATAATCAGAACTAATGTTGGGAGCTGTGATGATACAGTAAAACTTTAAAGATCCATGTAGGGAGATCTTTCAAGTTTGATAATGAGCTAGCATAAGGGCTACTAGCTGCTGATGCAGAGACCTTTCAAGTTTGATGATGAGCTAGCATAGGGGCTGCTAGCTCCATGATGCAGAGATCTTTCAAGTTTGATAATGAGCTAGCATAGGGGCTACTAGCTGCTGATGCAGAGACCTTTCAGGTTTGATGATGAGCTAATGAGCTAGCATAAGATCTTTCAATTTTGGGCTAGCATAGGGCTACTAGCTGCATGATGCAGAGATCTTTCAGGTTTGATAATGATAGCATGGGCTAGCTGCATGATGCAGAGATCTTTCAATTTGATAATGAGCTTAAGGGATAATGCAGAGCTAGCATAAGGGCTACTAGCTGCATGATGCAGAGATCTTTCAATTTTGATAATTTGATGCAGAGATCTTTCAATTTTGATAATGAGCTAGCATAAGTTTGGGCTACTAGCTGCTAGCTGATGATGAGATCTTTCAATTTTGATAATGAGCTAGCATAAGGGCTACTAGCTGCATGATGCAGAGATCTTTCAATTTTGATAATGAGCTAGCATAGGGCTACTAGCATGATGCAGAGATCTTTCAATTTTGATAATGAGCTAGCATAGGGGCTACTAGCTGCATGATGCAGAGATCTTTCAATTTTGATAATGAGCTAGCATAAGGGCTACTAGCTGCATGATGCAGAGATCTTTCAATTTTGATAATGAGCTAGCATAAGGGCTACTAGCTGCATGATGCAGAGATCTTTCAATTTTGATAATGAGCTAGCATAAGGGCTACTAGCTGCATGATGCAGAGATCTTTCAATTTTGATAATGAGCTAGCATATGGGAGCTGCATGATGCAGAGATCTTTCAATTTTGATAATGAGCTAGCATAAGGGGCTACTAGCTGCATTTTGATGCAGAGCTCTTTCAAGTTTGATAATGAGAGCATAGCTACTATGATGCAGGATCTTTCAATTTTTGATAATGACTATAGGGGCTGCTATGCATGATGCAGAGCAATTTTGATAATGAGCTAGCATATGGGGGCTACTAGCTGCATGATGCAGAGATCTTTCAATTTTTTGATAATGAGCTAGCATAAGTTTGATGATGGGCTACTAGCTGCATGATGCAGAGATCTTTCAATTTTGATAATGAGCTAGCATAAGGGCTACTAGCTGCAGTTTTGATGAGGGGAGCTCTTTCTTTCAAGTTTGATAATGAGCTAGCATAGGGGCTACTAGCTGCTGATGCAGAGGGCTGATAATGAGCTAGCTACTAGCTGCATGATGCAGAGATCTTTCAAGTTTGATTTCAGGTTTGATAATGAGCTAGTAGGGGCTACTTGAGTTTGATAATGAGCTAGCACAAGGGCTACTAGCTGCTGATGCAGAGATAGGGGCTACTAGCTGCATGATTTCAAGTTTGATAATGAGCTAGCATAGGGGCTACTAGCTGCTGATGCAGAGATCAAGTTTGATTCATGGGCTACTAGCTGTTTGATAATGATGAGCATAAGGGCTACAGCTGCTATGCAGAGATCTTTCAAGTTTGATGATGAGCTAGCATAGGGGCTACTATGCATGAGAGACCTTTCAAGTTTGATAATGAGCTAGCATAGGGGCTACTAGCTGCATGATGCAGAGACCTTTCAAGTTTGATAATGAGCTAGCATACTAGCTGCTGATGCAGAGACCTTTGTTTGATGAGCAGAGAGCTGCATGATGCAGAGATCTTTCAAGTTTGATAATGAGCTAGCATAGGGCTACTAGCTGCATGATGCAGAGATCTTTCAAGTTTGATAATGAGGGCTACTAGCTGCATGAGCAGAGGTCTTTCAAGTTTGATGATGAGCTAGCTAGGGCTACTAGCTGCATGATGCAGAGATCTTTCAAGTTTGATAATGAGCTTTGATGAATGAGCTGCATGATGCAGAGACCTTTCAAGATTTGATAATGAGCTAGCATAGGGGCTACTAGCTGCATGATGCAGAGACTTTTCAAGTTTGATAATGAGCTAGCATAGGGGCTACTAGCTGCTGGGCTGAGCTAGCATAAGGGCTACTAGCTGCTGATGCAGAGACCTTTCAAGTTTGATGATGAGCTAGCATAGGGGCTACTAGCTGCATGATGCAGAGATCTTTCAAGTTTGATAATGAGCTAGCATAGGGGCTACTAGCTGCATGATGCAGAGACCTTTCAAGTTTGATAATTGCATAAGGGCTACTAGCTGCTGATGCAGAGATCTTTCAAGTTTGATAATGAGCTAGCATAGGGGCTACTAGCTGCATGATGTAGAGATCTTTCAGGTTTGATAATGAGCTAGCATAGGGGCTACTAGCTGCTGATGCAGAGATCTTTCAGGTTTGATAATGAGCTAGCATAGTGGCTACTAGCTGCTGATGCAGAGATCTTTCAGGTTTGATAATGAGCTAGCATAGTTTGGCTACTAGCTGCTACTGATGATCTTTCAGGTTTGCAGCATAGGGGCTACTCTGCTGATGCAGAGATCTTTCAGGTTTGATAATGAGCTAGCATAGGGGCATAGCATAGGGCTACTAGCTGCATGATGCAGAGATCTTTCAGGTTTGATAATGAGCTAGCATAGGGCTACTAGCTGCTGATGCAGAGATCTTTCAGGTTTGATAATGAGCTAGCATAGGGAGCATGAGAGATCTTTCAAGTTTGATAATGAGCTAGCTACTAGCTGCTGAGAGATCTTTCAGGTTTGATAATGAGCTAGCATAGGGGCTAGCTGCATGATGCAGAGATCTTTCAGGTTTGATAATGAGGGGCTACTAGCTGCTGATGCAGAGATCTTTCAGGTTTGATAATGAGCTAGCATAGGGGCTACTAGCTGCTGATGCAGCTGCTGAGATCAAGTTTGATTTCAGGTTTGAGAGATCTTTCAAGTTTGATAATGAGCTAGCATAGGGGCTACTAGCTGCTGATGCAGAGATCTTTCAGGTTTGATAATGAGCTAGCAGGGGCTACTAGCTGCTGATGCAGAGACCTTTCAAGTTTGATGAGCTAGCATTTGCTACTAGCTGCATGATGCAGAGACCTTTCAAGTTTGATAATGAGCTAGCATAGGGCTACTAGCTGCTGATGCAGAGCAGATGATGCATGATGCAGAGATCTTTCAAGTTTTTGATAATGAGCTAGCTGATGCAGAGATCAGTGGCTAGCATAGGGGCTACTAGCTAGCTGCTGATGCAGAGATCTTTCAAGTTTGAGCATAATGAGCTGCATGATGCAGAGATCTTTCAGGTTTGATAATGAGCTAGCATAGGGGCTACTAGCTGCTGATGCAGAGATCTTTCAGGTTTGATAATGAGCTAGCATAGGGGCTACTAGCTGCTGATGCAGAGATCTTTAGTTTGATAATGAGCTAGCATGAGCTGCTGATGCAGAGATCTTTCAGGTTTGATAATGAGCTAGCATAGGGCTACTACTAGCTGCTGATGCAGAGATCTTTCAGCAGCTGCTGATGCAGAGATCTTTCAAGTTTGATAAAGGAGAGCATAGGGCTACTGCTGCTGATGCAGAGATCTTTCAAGTTTGATAATGAGCTAGCATAGGGGCTACTAGCTGCTGATGCAGAGATCTTTCAAGTTTGATAATGAGCTAAGCAGAAATCTTGATGCAGAGATCTTTGTTTAATGAGCTAGCATAGGGGCTACTAGCTGCATGATGCAGAGATCTTTCAGGTTTGATAATGAGCTAGCATAGGGGCTACTAGCTGATGATGCAGAGATCTTTCAGGTTTGATAATGATCTGCAGCAGAAATTTGCATAGGGGCTATAATGAGATCTTTCAAGTTTGATATGATGAGCTAGCATAGTGGCTACTAGCTGCTGATGCAGAGATCTTTCAGGTTTGATTGAGCTAATAAGGGAGCATGATGTAGAGATCTTTAGTTTGAATGAGCTAGCATAGGGGCTACTAGCTGCAGAGATCTTTTCAAGTTTGATAATGCATGGGTAGAGATCTTTCAGGTTTGAAAATGAGCTAGCATAGGGGCTACTAGCTGCATGATGCAGAGATCTTTCAAGTTTGATAATGAACTAGCCTAGTGGCTACTAGTTGCTGATGCATGAGATCTTTCAAGTTTGATAATGCTAGCATGGGGCTACTAGCTGCATGCTGATGCAGAGATCTTTCAGGTTTGATAATGAGCTAGCATAGGGGCTACTAGCTGCTGATGCAAGATCTTTCAGGTTTGATGAGATGAGGCTATGCATAGATCTTTCAGGTTTGATAATGAGCTACTAGCTGCTGATGCAGAGATCTTTCAAGTTTGATGATGAGCTAGCATAGGGGCTACTAGCTGCAGAGATCTTTGATGCAGAGATAGCTGCATGATGCAGAGATCTTCAAGTTTGATAATGAGCTAGCATAATGAGCTAGGGGGGCTACTATGATGCAGAGATCTTTCTACTAGCTGCTGATGCAGAGATCTTTCAGGTTTGATAATGAGCAGCATAGGGCTACTAGCTGCATGAGACTGGCATTTCAGAGATCTTTGAGTTTGATGAGCTAGCATGATATAGAGCATAGGCTACTAGCTGCTGATGCAGAGATCTTTCAAGTTTGATAATGAGCTAGCATAGGGCTACTAGCTGCTGATGCAGACACCTTTCAAGTTTGATGATGAGCTAGCATAAGGGCTACTAGCTGCTGATGCAGAGACCTTTCAAGTTTGATGATGAGCTAGCATATCAGGTTTGGCTACTAGCTGCTGATGCAGAGATCTTTCAAGTTTGATAATGAGCTAGCATAGTTTACTAGCTGCATGATGCAGAGATCTTTCAAGTTTGATAATGAGCTAGCATAGGGGCTACTAGCTCAGAGATCTTTCAAGTTTGTTTGATGATGATGAGCTAGCATAGGGGTACTAGCTGCATGATGCAGAGATCTTTCAAGTTTGATAATGAGCTAGCATAAGGGCTACTAGCTGCATGATGTAGAGGTCTTACAGGTTTGATCTTTCAAGTTTGAGCTAGCATAGGGGCTATCTAGCTGCATGATGCAGAGATCTTTCAAGTTTGATAATGAGCTAGCATATGGGCTACTAGCTGCTGATGCAGAGATCTTTCAGGTTTGATAATGAGCTAGCATAGGGGCTACTAGCTGCTGATGCAGAGATCTTTCAAATTTGATAATGAGCTAGCATAGGGGCTACTAGCTGCTGATGCAGAGATCTTTCAAGTTTGATAATGAGCTAGCATAAGGGCTACTAACTTCTGATGCAGAGATCTTTCAGGTTTGATAATGAGCTAGCATAGGGGCTACTAGCTGCTGATGCAGAGATCTTTCAGGTTTGATAATGAGGTAGCATAGGGGCTACTAGCTGCTGATGCAGAGATCTTTCAGGTTTGATAATGAGGTAGCATAGGGGCTACTAGCTGCATGATGCTGAGATCTTTAGGAGTTTGATTATGAGCTAGCATAGGGGCTACTAGCTGCTGATGCAGAGATCTTTCAAGTTTGATAATGAGCTAGCTTAGGGGAAACCTGCTGCTGATGCAGAGATCTTTCAAGTTTGATAATGAGCTAGCAGAGTGGCTACTAGCTGCATGATGCAGAGATCTTTCAAGTTTGATAATGAGCTAGCATAGGGGCTACTAGCTGCTGATGCAGAGATCTTTCAAGTTTGATAATGAGCTAGCATAGGGGCTACTAGCTGCTGATGCAGAGATCTTTCAAGTTTGATAATGAGCTAGCATAAGGGCTAGTAGCTGCTGATGCAGAGACCTTTCAAGTTTGATGATGAGCTAGTGTAGGGGCTACTAGCTGCATGATGCAGAGATCTTTCAAGTTTGATAATGAGCTAGCATAAGGGCTACTAGCTGCTGATGCAGAGACCTTTCAAGTTTGATGATGAGCTAGCATAGGGGCTACTAGCTGCATGATGCAGAGACCTTTCAAGTTTGATAATGAGCTAGCATAAGGGCTACTAGCTGCTGATGCAGAGACCTTTCAAGTTTGATGATGAGCTAGCATAAGGGCTACTAGCTGCATGATGCAGAGATCTTTCAAGTTTGATATTGAGCTAGCATAATGGCTACCAGCTGCATGATGTAGAAGTCTTTCAGGTTTGATAATGAGCTAGCATAGGGGCTACTAGCTGCTGATGCAGAGGTCTTTCAGGTTTGATAATGAGCTAGCATAGGGGCTGCTAGCTGCTGATGCAGAGATCTTTCAGGTTTGATAATGAGCTAGTATAGTGGCTACTAGCTGCTGACGCAGAGATCTTTCAAGTTTGATAATGAGCTAGCATAGCAGCTACTAGCTGCTGATGCAGAGATCTTTCAAGTTTGATAATGAGCTAGCATAGGGGCTACTAGCTGCATGATGCAGAGATCTTTCAAGTTTGATAATGAGCTAGCATAGGGGCTACTAGCTTCTGATGCAGAGATCTTTCAGGTTTGATAATGAGCTAGCATAGGGGCTACTAGCTGCTGATGCAGAGATCTTTCAAGTTTGATAATGAGCTAGCATAGGGGCTACTAGCTGCTGATGCAGAGATCTTTCAAGTTTGATAATGAGCTAGCATAGGGGCTACTAGCTGCTGATGCAGAGATCTTTCAGGTTTGATAATGAGCTAGCATAGGGGGTACTAGCTTCTGATGTAGAGATCTTTCAAGTTTGTTAATGAGCTAGCATAGGGGCTACTAGCTGCTGATGCAGAGATCTTTCAGGTTTGATAATGAGTTAGCATAGGGACTACTAGCTGCTGATGCAGAGATCTTTCAGGTTTGATAATGAGGTAGCATAGGGGCTACTAGCTGCATGATGTAGAGATTTTTCAAGTTTGATAATAAGCTAGCATAGGGGCTACTATTTGCATGATGTAGAGATCTTTCAGGTTTGATAATGAGCTAGCATATGGTCTAATAGCTTCTGGTGCAGAGATCTTTCAAGTTTGATAATGAGCTAGCATAAGGGCTACTAGCTGCATGTTGCAGAGATCTCTCAAGTTTGATAATGAGCTAGCATAGTGGCTACTAGCTGCTGATGCAGAGATCTTTCAAGTTTGATAATGAGCTAGCATAGGGCCTGCTAGCTGCATGATGTAGAGATCTTCCAAGATTGATAATGAGCTAGCATAGGGGCTACTAGCTGCTGATGCAGAGATCTTTGAAGTTTGATGATGAGCTAGCATAGGGGCTACTAGCTGCATGATGCAGAGATCTTTCAGGTTTGATAATGAGCTAGCATAGGGACTGCTAGCTGCTGATGCAGAGATCTTTCAGGTTTGATAATGAGCTAGCATAAGGGCTACTAGCTGCATGATGTAGAGATCTTTCAAGTTTGATAATGAGCTAGCATAGGGGCTACTAGCTACATGATGCAGAGATCTTTCAAGTTTGATAATGAGCTAGCATAGCAGCTACTAGCTGCTGACGCAGAGATCTTTCAAGTTCGATGATGAGGTAGCATAGGGGCTACTAGCTGCTGATGCAGAGATCTTTCAGGTTTGATAATGAGCTAGCATAGCGGCTACTAGCTGCATGATGTAGATATCTTTCAAGTTTGAAAATAAGCTAGCATAGCGGCTACTAGCCGCATGATGTAGAGATCTTTCAAGTTTGATAATGAGGTAGCATAGGGGTTACTAGCTGCATGATGTAGAGATCTTTCAGGTTTGATAATGAGCTAGCAAAGGGGCTACTAGCTGCATGATGTAGATATCTTTAAAGTTTGATAATGACCTGGCATAGGCGCTACTAGCTTCTGATGCAGAGATCTTTCAAGTTTGATGATGAGCTAGCATAGGGGTTACTAGCTGCATGATATAGAGATCTTTCAAGTTTGATAATGAGCTAGCATAGGGGCTACTAGCTGCTGATGCAGAGATCTTTCAAGTTTGATAATGAGCTAGCATAGGGGCTACTAGCTGCATGGTTAGAGATCTTTCAGTTTTGATAATGAGCTAGCATAAGGGCTACTAGCTGCTGATGCAGAGATCATTGAAGTTTGATGATGAGCTAGCATAGGGACTACTTGCTGTATGATGTAGAGATCTTTCAAGTTTGATAATGAGCCAGCATAGGGGCTACTAGCTGCAGATGTAGAGATCTTTCAAGTTTGATAATGAGTTAGCATAGGGGCTACTAGCTGCATGATGCAGAGATCTTTCAAGCTTGATAATGAGGTAGCATAGGGGCTACTAGCTGCATGATGCAGAGATCTTTCAAGTTTGATAATGAGCTAGCATAGGGTCTACTAGCTGCATGATGTAGAGATCTTTCAAGTTTGATAATGAGCTAGCATAAAGGCTACTAGCTGCATGATGTAGAGATCTTTCAAGCTTGATAATGAGGTAGCGTAGGGGCTACTAGCTGCTGATGCAGAGATCTTTCAAGTTTGATGATGAGGTAGCATAGGGGCTACTAGCTACTGATGCAAAGATCTTTCAGGTTTGATGATGAGCTACCATAGGGGCTACTAGCTGCATGATGTAGATATCTTTCAAGTTTGATAATGAACTAGCATAGGGGCTACTAGCTGCTGATGCAGAGATCTTTCAGGTTTGATAATGAGCTAGCATAGGGGCTACTGGCTGCATGATGTAGAGATCTTTCAAGTTTGATAATGAACTAGCATAGGGGCTACTAGCTGCTGATGCAGAGATCTTTCAAGTTTGATAATGAGCTAGCATAGGGGCTACTAGCTGCATGATGCAGAGATCTTTCAATTTTGATAATGAGCTAGCATAGGGGCTACTAGCTGCATGATGCAATGTAAAAAAAACAGTATATATTAGCTTGCTTGACTCCCAAGAAGTTAATAGCAATAATAAAAGGAATGTGTAAGTAATACATAGGTATTTATTCATATTTTTTAAATAATTACTTTGCAGGGTTATAAAGAAAGATGTATAATCATACAAAAATAGAATATTAGGAATGAATCGTACTTACTGTTAAAGTTAGCTTTTATCTTTGCACCATTAGGTGAGATCAGCATTCAAAATAAAACAAAATAAAACTTGGCTAACCCGCCAGGACTGTGTCTATGACCACCTGTTTCCCACCAGGTGGCTTTGTAATGTTTATATTCATGTGAGAATTCTTTCTGCTGTGTCCTTGTGCAGACAGTGATGAACCGGTGTTAGTAATAATTTTGACAATTTCTGGGTGATTTTCTCCTGTGCAGTATTGTGCTTGTTTTTTGTTTTTGCATTATGTCATTTACAGCAAGCAGAGTTGAAAGCATTAGGCTGTATAGGAAAGAGTGTGTGTAAACCGAATGTTTCAGTTGTGCATGATGGCAGTGTACAGTGTGTTAGCGTATCTGTTGAGGTACAAGTGTGGTTTTCTTTTCGTTGTGAAGAAAATAAGGGGTGATCTGAAGAGAGGAATAATTTTATGAAGTACGGTATTGGAAGGTGCAATAGGCCGATACATTATGTAGATAATTCGCTAAGGCAGGCCATAAGCCTACTCAGTCTTTTCCTTTTTCTTCTGGTGTTGCTTCTCCTCCCCTCCTCTATTGCCTAATAGCCTAGGTTAATTCATCTCACTGCTGCTCCACCTTCTTTTGCTCCCTATGTGGTTCAGTAGGAAAATAATAGTTAGTAATTGAGAAATATTCTTCAGTAAGCCCCCCATTTTCACGTTCTCACGATTCGCGGACTCACCAATTTACAGGATTTTCTGTGGAACATATCTATGAATTCTTTGCGAAAAATTCAGTAATTCACAGACATTTTCGTAGAGAAATATTCACTAATTAGTGTATTTTGATGATATTTTCATGACTAAATACATTTTATATGATAAAAAAGTGATTTACTAATTTTCAAGCATTATGATTAATATTATTAATTGAAAAGAGGAACCGAAAAAGTTTCTGAAAGCTATCTATGTTGATTTATCTTTAAATATCTGTACATATTATACATAACTTCGACAGTGGTTTTTATAGTATGGGTCTCTCTCTCTCTCTCTCTCTCTCTCTCTCTCTCTCTCTCTCTCTCTCTCTCTCTCTCTCTCTCTCTCTCTCTCTCTCTCAGTAATTGTATTCGACAGTGGTTTTTATAGTGTGGAGTTCTGGGTTGCATCTTGCCACCTTAGGAGTCCGTCACTTTTCTCACTATGTGCACTGTTTCTAGTAGCACACTTTTCTGCATGAGTCCAGGAGCTACTTCAGCATCTGGTTTTTCCAGATTCCTTTTTAGGGATCTTGGGATCGTGTCTAGTGTTCCTATGATTATGGGTACAATTTCCACTGGCATATTCCATATCCTTTTTGTTTTGATTTTCAGGTCTTGACACTTACCGACATTTTCTCTTTCTTTCTCATCTACTCTGGTGTCCCATGGTATTACAACATCAGTGAATGATACTGTACTTTCTTCTTGATTTTGTCAATCAGCATCACATCTGGTCTATTGCCACTTATCACCCTATCTGTTCTGATACCATAGTCCCAGACAATCTTTGCCTGATCGTTTTCTGTCACTCCCTCAGGTTGGTGTTTGTACCACTTATTACTGCAAGCTAGATGGTGTTTCTTGCACAGGCTTCAGTGGAGGGCTTTTGCTACTGAGTCATGCCTCTTTTTGTACTGGTTCTGTGCAAGCACCGGACATTCACTTGCTATGTGGTTTATGGTCTCGTCTTTCACTTCCTGCATTTGGTGAGATGTTATTTCCATCTGTTGTTCTTTGGACATATCTGGTTCTTGGGGCCTGATCTTGTGCCGCTGTAAGCATTCCTTCTGTGTCCTTCCTGAGTTCTTCCCTCTGTAGCCATTGCCATGTACCATCACTGGCCAGTTCTTTTGTCTGTCTCGTACTGTCCGTGCATTGGTTTGTTGTGCCATTCCTCTGTTCTGTTTTTGATTCTCCTGTCTCTATATTTCTGGGTCTTCATCTACTTCTATCAGTCCTTCTTCCCATGCACTCCTTAGCCACTTGTCTTCACTGGTTTTCAGATATTGCCCCAGTGCTCTGCTCTCAATGTTGACGCAGTCCTCTGTGCTTAGTAGCCCTCTCCCCCAACTTCCTTTATGTTATGTATAGTCTGTCTATATTTGGTCTTGAGTGTAGTGCTTTGTGTATTGTCATGTGTTTTCTAGTTTCTGGTCTATGCTGCGGAGTTCAGCCTTCGCCCACTTCAGTACTCCTGCAGTGTATTTGATTGCTGGTACTGCCCATGTGTTTATGGCTTTTGCCTTAAGTCTCTGCATATATTCTTTCCCGATCGTGTCCTTCATCTCTTGGTGTTTTATATCCTCTCCTTCTATTATTCCCAGGTTTGTATCCTGTCTCATCTATGTGTTTGATGCTATTCCCATCTGGTAGCTTTATCCCTTCAGTCCTTGTTACTTTGCCTTTTTGTATGTTGACCAAGGTGCATTTTTCTATTCCAAACCCCATCCTCATGTTCCCAGATACAATCCTTACAGTCTGGATTAGGGTATCTGTTTCCTTGATGCTCTTACCATACAGCTTGATGTCGTCCATGAGCATCAGATGGTTAATTCTGTTGCTTCCTTTCTTGAGTTGGTACCCAGCATCCATCCATCTGCAGTATTTTTGTCATGGGAATCATGGCTACTACGAAGAGTAGTGGGGACAGTGAGTTGCCTTGAAAGATCCCTCTCCTGATGTTAACCTCTGCTAGTGTTATCCCAGAGCTTGTAAGTACTGTATTCCAGTTGCGTAATATATTTTTAAGGAAGCTGATGGTGTTTTCCTCTGCCCCATATATTTTCAGGCATTCTCTTGGCCATGTGTGTGGTATCACGTTAAAGGCTTTCTTGTAGTCAGTCCATGTCATGCTTAGGTTGGTTCTCCTTCTTTTACTATTCTGCATTACCATTTTGTCTATTAGGATTAGGGTTGTGAAAAAAAGTTTTTTTATTTCGTGTTTTTTTTTTTAGGAAAGATTTTTTTTTTTTTTTCATTTTTTTTTCACTTTTCCCTCAATTTTTCATGTTCTGGACCTTTCTGGTGATCCTGCTAATACTTAATATGGACATATATTTTTTAAGACTTCCACCTTCCTAGATTAGAGGAATCATTAAAATATTGATATTAAGGGTAAAAATGCTTCTTTAATTGATAATTAGAACCTGAGATATATGAAATATTACTAAGAATTTCACTTACAGTCTCAGTCTCAAAATATAATGGTATTTTCTTCATCAGGGTCTGGGCCTTTTTCTTCATTAGGAGGCTGCTTTTGTCAGTCTCGGTGAACCTTCTTCTTCTTCTTCTTCTTCTTCTTCTTCTTCTTCTTCTTCTTCTTCTTCTTCTAAATACTCATAATAGAATGATTCTTAAAAGGGAGAAGCAAATCCACAATTATGTATTGAAAGGAAATCTTGAAGATTCTCGAAAGGTCCCTGTTTGGGTTTATACACATTTGTACACATTCATAGCTGTGGATTTATTTTTCCATTATTATTATTATTATTATTATTATTATTATTATTATTATTATTATTATTAAACACAAAATTCAAAGGGTAAAAGTGATGATTCATCGAGCCAATGAACCAGGAAATGATTTTTTTCAGAAGCACCGCGATGCCAGTAAAAATAGCAACTAAAAAACTACGCACAAATGCATTCTTTATTCCCGGAAAAACCATATTGCCAGAGTTTTCAAACTCAAGATAAAAACGACGATATTTTTAGTCAGGTAGGTCTGAAAAATACTGTGGTTATTCCTGCTGATTTAAATGAAGGTGGATTTGATAACTATATATATATGTATGTGTATATATATATATATATATATATATATATATATATATATATATGTGTGTGTGTGTGTGTGTGTGTGTGTGTGTGTGTGTGTATGTATACATATTTTATCTACTGTTAATAGGATTTTAGTATTTCCTTACTATAATCCTATGAATGAAATTCACAAAGTGTATTTTATACGAAATAACATTATTTATATATACATGCGTGTGTATATATGTATATATGTATGTTTGTATTTATGTATGTATGTAGTATGTATGTATGTTTGTATATATGGACGTATGTATGTACAAAGGTCTTACCCTTTCAGGACGGGTAACTACAGTGGATACTAACCCTTGGAATCCCATCAAATCTTTTGATAAAAGATCACTACCTTCTCTACTTTCTCCATTCTGGGTTCGACCCACCGCCACCGACTGTAAAAATTATCCAGGCTCACTCGACAATGGAAGCCTGGGTATTCATTGGTAGGGTGAATCTTCTAAGGAGATATCAACTCAATATTCAGTACAATTACAAATAGCTTTATTATTATTATTATTATTATTATTATTATTAATTCAGCAGATGAAACCTATTCACATGGAACAAGCACACAGGAGCCATAGACTTGAAATTCAAACTTCCAAAGAAAGTTGGTTTCAACCTTCCACCGCGGACTCCACACTGCGGCATTAACAAAAGCCTTACTCTGAGCACAGAAAAATACATATATATATTTTTGGGGGAAAACAAAACAACTTGAATCGAATCATTTCTATCTTCCAAACCGTAATATTTGACTGTTACACCAAATACTGCATCC
Source organism: Macrobrachium rosenbergii (assembly GCF_040412425.1). NCBI lineage: Eukaryota > Metazoa > Arthropoda > Malacostraca > Decapoda > Palaemonidae > Macrobrachium > Macrobrachium rosenbergii. Next base: position 82,520,139 of record NC_089752.1, on the reverse strand, counting down.
TGAATTCATTTTTCTTGCATTTTTGTTATGACGCACAATGTCAAACCTTAGAAAAAATCAGTTTCACAAGAGACAGCATCACATGTATAAACTTATTCCATCGTTTCTAACCCCACGTTCCGAAAATAATCATTGCTTCACATTCCTAACTATTTCTGTCGTGTTATGGTGGAAAAAGAATGAGCAGATATTTCTCTGAACCCTGGCGGAGATATCGAAAAATATTTTGAGAAGTTCGCCATACCCAATAGGATGTTTCGCATCCTGCTCTCAAAAATAGCCCCGTCGTCATGGAGAAGCTGAAACTCGCGTAAATATTCTCAGAATTCGTGCCTATTGGATCTAGGAGAAGAAACGGCCTGCATTAGTTCGTTACAGCATCATGTGGAGGTTGAACACCAATGTATTCTTTGTTATTCATTTTAGCAGAAAATAAATAACAAACGTCTATTATGTCAATAATCATATCAGTAATAATAATTATATATATGTTAGTAATTATATAAAAAAATGATAAAACTTTTTATTTCAAACAACTGTCTATTATATTAATAATCATATCAATACTAGTAATTATATATATACATATATATATACTGTATATATACAGTATATATACAGTATATATATATATATATATATATATATATATATATATATATATATATATATATATATACATACATATACGAGTATATACAGTATATTAGTAATTATTGAATAAAAGTAGTAAAACTTTTTATTTCAAACAATTGCTCATTATATTAATAATCATACCAGTACTAATAATTATAATATATATACATACACACATATATATATATGTATATATATATATATATATATATATATATATATATATATATATATATATATATATATATATATATATTAGTGATTAAATAAAAATAATAAAGTTCCTATATTTCAAACAAAATATCTATTATATTAATAATCATATCAATAATAATAATAATTATATATATATATATATATATATGTATATATATATATATATATATATATATATATATATATATATATATATATATATATATATATATATATTATTAGTAATTAAATAAAAAATAGTAAAACTTTTTATTTCAAACAATTGTCTATTATATTATTAATCACATCAATACTAATAATTATATATTTAATAATAAAAGAAATAATAAAGACTTTTATATCAATTAGGACACCATCACAGTACTCATCCCTTAGGGAGGTAGCACCATCATTGCACCTCACATGGTGCACTGTGGCATTACTAATGGGTGTTTGCAGTGTCCTTTCATTCCCCAGCCACACCAACTCTTAGCCCTTACTTTTCCCCTCTATGCCCTCTTCCTTCCTTCCTTCCTTCCTTCCTTCAAGTCTTGCTGTCCAACAACCACTTTTTACTGTCCTAAGAGATGATTGGCTTGACAGCTTAAATTTCATAGTAATAAATAAAACAAAATGAAAGTAATCAACATAAGTTAGGTCCTAATGGGCAATCATTTAATAGAAAATGAACACTTATAAATTATCTTCAAGTTAATTATCTCTTTACAAGAAAATAATTTTGGTTCAGATGAGCCCTGTCACGTATATGGATCTGTACACCGTCTATTTTTGTATCTCTATACTGTCTATTTTTCTTTCTAAACTCGTTACTGTTTCACTCCCATCAGCTGAAATTAATATAGAGGAAAAAACTTCTCTGGTGCCTACGTCACTAATAAAAAAATCCTCTCCGTGAAAAATGGTCAGATAAAAATGAAAGGATGGTCCAACAGCGTCCTATCATCAAAATGGTTCCGCAGCGAAACTTACAATATTCGTGTGAGTAATGACAGAGGGATCTGCGCACAATAAGTGAATAATAGGCAATTTCCGGCAAAACTCATAAATCGCATGAAGTGGTTGTCCAATATTATTGTATATTTGTATGACGTGCCCGGAAAAGCGATTTTTTGTTATTACGTGTCTCTTCATTTGCCATGGTTCTTACCAACAAATCAAAACCCCCCCAACGCCCCCACCCCCCGCCATACCTTGACAACTTATATAGAATTTCAATAATCAAAGAAAGGAATGTGTTTTATCTCTGAAAATCTATAAAGAACAGGTATATCTCTCCTGATCCTGGTCTATTGATGCGTGTTAATCGTTGGACCCCATCTCTCCTGATCCTGGTCTATCGCCGCGTGTTAATCGTTGGACCCCTATCTCTCCTGATCCTGGTCTATTGCCGCGTGTTAATCGTTGGACTCCTATCTCGCCTGATCCTGGTCTACTGACGCATGTTAATCGTTGCACCCCTATCTCTATTGATCCTGGTGTACTGACACATGTTAATCATTGGACCCCTATCTCTCCTGATCCTGGTCTACTGACGCGTGTTAATAGTTGGACCCATATCTCTCCTGATCCTGGTCTACTGCCGCGTGTTAATAGTTGGACCCCTATCTCTCCTAATCCTGGTCTACTGCCTCGTGCTAATTGTTGGACCCCTATCTCTCTATTGCCGCGTGTTAATCGTTGGACCCCTATCTCCGATCCCAGTCTATTGCCACTTGATAATCATTGGACCCCTATCTCTCCTGATCCTGGTCTATTACCCCGTGTTAATCGTTGGACCCCTATCTCTCCCGATACCAGTCTATTGCCACATGTTAATCGTTGGACCCCTCTCTCTCCTGGTCCTGGTCTATTACCATGTGTTAATCGTTGGACACCTATCTCTCCTGATCACGGTCTATTTCCGCGTGTTAATCGTTGGACCCCTATCTCTCCTGATCCTGGTCTATTGCCGTGTGTTAATTGTTGGACCCCTATCTTTCCTGATCCCAGTCTATTGCCACGTGTTAATTGTTGGACCCTATCTCTCCTGACCCCGGTCTATTAGCCTGTGTTAATCGTTGGACCCCTATCTCTCCTGATCCTGGTCTATTGCCATGTGTTAATTGTTGGACCCCTATCTCTCCTGATCTCGGTCTATTGCCCCGTGTTAACCATTGGACCCGTCTCTCCTGATCCTGGTCTATTGCCGTGTGTTAATCGTTGGACCCTTATCTCTCCTTATCCTAGTCTATTGTCACATGTTAATTGTTGGACCCCTATCTCTCATGATCCTGGTCTATTTCTGTGTGTTAATTGTTGGACCCCATCTCTCCTGATCCCGATCTATTGCCACGTGTTAATCGTTGGACCCCTATCTCTCCTGATCCTAGGCTATTGCCGTGTGTTAATCGTTGGACCCCTATCTCTCCTGATCCTAGTCTATTGCCGTGTGTTAATCATTGGACCCTATCTCTCCTGATCCCGGTCTATTTCCGTGTGTTAATCGTTGGACCCCTATCTCTCCTGATCCCAGTCAATTGCCACGTGTTAATCGTTGGACCCCTATCTCTCCTGAACCTGGTCTATTGCCCCGTGTTAATCGTTGGACCCCTATCTCTCCTGATCCCGGTCTATTGCCGTGTGTTAATCGTTGACCTCCTATCTCTCCTGGACGGTCCATTGCCGTGCGTTAATTGTTGACCACTACTCCTCCCGATCCCAGTCTATTGCCCTGCGTTAATCATTGACCGTCTCTCCTGGATCCTGGTCTATTGCCGCGTGTTAATCGTTGACCTTCTATCGCCCTGACCCCAGTCTATTGCCGTGTTAATTGTTGACCCTATCTCTCCTGATCACGGCCCATTTCCCTGTTAACGTTGGACCCTTATCTCTCCTGATCCCGGTCTATTGCCACGTGTTAATCGTTGGACCCCTATATCTCCGAATCCCCGTCTATTGTCGCGTGTTATTTGTTGGACCCCTATCTCTCCTGATCCTAGACTATTGCCGTGTGTTAATCGTTGGACCCCTATCTCTCGTGATCCCGGTCAATTGCCGCGTGTTAATCGTTGGACCCCTATCTCTCCGAATCCCGGTCTATTATCGCGTGTTAATCGTTGGACTCTTATCTATCCTGATCCCAGTCTATTTCCGCATGTCAATCGGTTGGACCCCTATCTCTCCTGATCCCGGTCTATTGCCGTGTGTTAATCATTGGACCCCTATCTCTCCTGATCCTGGTCTACTGCCGTGTGGAAGAAGAGTTTTACATTTCATTTCTAAATTCGAAACCAACGTTTTCCTTGAAAAGCTCATCAAAATTATAAAGGAATCGAGAAATTACGAGTTCTATGCATGTAAACAACTGCAAACCATTTGCTCAAAGCTGTAATCTGCTTTCCTTCACAAACTAATAAACAACATTCAGCAAACGCTGCTTTTACCGTCTTATTTGTCCCTCCAACGAAATATAAACAAATTAATCCATTTTATACCTGTTATCATAGTATTTATTTTTATATATACTGAATTATATTGCATATGGAATTTAGGTCATCCAGCTCTGAAACGGAAACTGGCAGTAAAAGTTTGAAAGGTGTAACAGGAAAATCTCGCAGTTGCACTATGAATCAGTCGTTAGGAGAGGGTGGGAAGTAAGATGGAAGAAAAAGTATATGAAAGGAGGTACAGTAAAAGTAACGAAAGGGGTTGCAGCCAGGGGCCGAAGGCACGCTGCAAAGAACCTTAAATAATGCCTACAGTGCACCGCATGAGATGCACCCCACCCTGCGGAGTTTATATATATCACGTTCAAACATTTTCGTTTAACTATACCAAAGACCTTATATTTCGCTGACCTTTCTGTGTTCTGCTTTATCAAAGTCAGCAAGAACGAATCACTCTCTTTGATCAAAAAACCCTTATATCTGTCATTAGAAAACTTTTAGTCGGATCTTTTATTACCTCATCTTCCTCATTTTCCCCCATTTGAGAGCCATTACTATCAATAAAGACACTTCTCCTATTACCTTTTTAAATAGTACCCAAATCTCTTAATTAAGTAGTTCATATTCCTTCCCTCGATTCAAATATGATTCACAGTCATTAGTCACACTTTTCGCTCCATCTTTTCTTTTCTAGTCGCTAGAGCCCAAAGAGCACTAAATCAATCTCTCTTCCTTCCATCTTTCTCGATTTGCTGTGCGAATGGATCATCCATCCCCTTTAATCATGAATAATTTGAGACTGGTTTTTCTTTCTCGAACTGGTAAAGAACACAACTATTGAAACTCGCCTTGTTCGGGCGACTTCTTTCTTTATTTTTTCAGCGTGGAAAATTAGGCCTTATGAACGCAGCTTGGTATCTTTTTATTTTTTTATTGGTTATTTTTATTTATATTTATAGCAAATTAAAATAAGTTGCTTCACATCTTTGCATCACTTGAAACTCATTTTCACCTCCCATTATGACGAGATTTATGGAAAGAGTTCAAAAGAAAGCACTATTTGAAGGTCCTGCTGTGCAGTGGATAATAAAAACAGCTGAACCTTTTAACCAAGTTCCTTTTAAACAGTCACGACAATAATTGCACTGGATGTCTAAATTTCCATTCTGGTCTTGCCAGAACTTTATAGGTAACTATGGAGATTCAACAGGGTGCTATTCCAGATCTGTCAAAGTCAAGTGAGTCACTTACGTTCAGGATATTATTCCTAGATAGTTAAAGCACAGAAGGCATTGTCTTTGATTATCTAGGCCATATTTTAGGTGTCTGAAATCTGACGGCAATTGAATCAGCTTTTTAAGGTCCTATGCTAGATTTGCAATAGCCCATTGGATGACTGCATATGTTTTCCTTCGTGCAGTTCCGCGTACAAGTCCAATGGTTAACCGATATAGTTTTCTAGGATATAATACTCTGTATCCCAGAGTCCTTTATATTTTAGATCCTTGAATGTCCTGTGGGTTATTGCATCTGTTTTCCAAGTTTTTTTCTAGGCCTGTATGATTCTAATTTGTATTTATATAGCCTTCCAAGTTTTTAAACCTCCTGGTGGGTGATCAACTCCGGTTTTTCAAGGGATGTCTTCGAGATCTGAACATATCCAGTTCTTAACGGCATCATCTTCCTGGAGTCTCGCTAAGTGGTTGGGGAAATTTCAATGAATTGCCGGCACCACTCAATTTTATTTACTATTTTTCTTGCCTTTCAAGAGAAAAATAAATCACTGAAAGGTATACTTTAGCAAAATACCGACATATTCTTTGTCCTTCATTATTTAATGTTCTCGAATAATATTGATTATAATGGTTGCATAATAATTTTTAACTGACTTAAACAGTAATAAGATTATCAAAGCCCATTTTTCCTGAAATGTACGTGGCCTGTGACTCTTCAGAAATGTTTCCCAAATACTGTTCCGGAGCATTTAAGAGCATGACTATGCCTAAGCTGCCTTTTATCGGACATCACAAGCATGAATAAGGCTTTCGGAAATTCAGAACAAAAATGGTAAAGTGTTTTCCTCTGTTGGTACGAAAAATATTGAGTCGTTTTCTTGCTGTTTTTGAAATCTGAATTTAAGTATGGAGAGAGAGAGAGAGAGAGTATAGAGAGAGAGAGAGAGAGAGAGAGGGCAAACCCAACCAGGCAATTAGTTTGACGGAGGAAGCTGCTATAACAAAGCATAACTTCTCTCTCTCTCTCTTATGCCAGTGTAAAAAAGCTAACCCGACTGAAATCCATATTTTAAAAAATCTTGATTATCTACTTTGAAAGTGAATTCAAGAGTTATGAAACGCTCTAAGGTCATTGCAAAAGGTACTGACATCCTATAAACCTTTATAACTCTTATATAAGTTCATATTTCGTCTTTTGCGCTCAAAGAGTACCCATATAAAACAAAGTAATGCTCTTGCTTCATCAGTTCATCTAACAACATTTTTCATATCAAGAAAGCGTTAGCCTGGATGAAGGAAAATGTGACACACGCACACACACACACACACACACGAGGCATCCAAATATGATGCGCTTATAATAGTGTCATTCTTAATGATTTTGGCGAGTCATCTGCAAGCCGTTGCCATGGCAACGTAAAGCGTTGCGACTTCCCATCTCATCTCATCAATATTAAAGACACGCTGTGTCTGCCAGAAGCAAAACCTCCGTTTTGTGTTCGTTCTTACGTTGGGCGAAGGTTCTTTGCTTAAGGCCCGTAACTGACGGCTGTTTTGACGTACGAGTGATATGGGCGTACGAGAGAAATATATGTATATATGTGTATGTATATGTATGTATATATATGTATATATATATATATATGTGTGTGTGTGTGTATAATGTTAACAGTTAAATGTCCCTGAAACGAATGCACCCAAGCCACTTCCTCCTTTCCAGCTTAGCGTTATATTTGGCACTCATTAGGAAAGATTCGAACAGGCTGGTGAGTTTGGATCCAAAGCGCCATTAGAGATGCGTCGTCCACGACAAGTGACCTCCTTTGCCCTTTTACGCAATACGAACAGGGCATCTCTCCTCAATACCCCTAGCGAACAACTGAATTAACTTTGATGCATCCCACAGCTGAAAATCGTAGATTTCAGTATCAATAAAAAATATTTTCTTTATTCATCATGTTTTTTTCTATTATTTCTTCACGTTATTTTATTTTAATCAAGTGAGCAGCTCCCATTTAACTGTGTCTAAATTATCTTGTTCAGCAATTTCGAGATCTACCAACAGCATCATGCCATTTCTGATGTCTAACGAATTTGGCTTTGCTTACTAAATTGATCATTATTTTCAAAGTTAGCTATTCTGAATTCAAGAAGACTAACAACACTAAAGAGACTCATTTATTAATTCAAATAAACTTACTTTTTGTTAAAGTTAGAGACTGAAAACTGCCGTTTGAGACGAGAAAAAAATTAAATATTTGTTACCCTGTAAATGTTAAGCAGTTAACAACAGGATTAGAAATATACTTAACTAAAATTATATCTAGTTTTTCTGATAATTTTATTTCACTATTTTTCATCCTTTAAGGCAATGACTCCCCTTGTGGGGGATAGTGCTGCAGTGCACCTCACGCGGCACACTGTAGGTATTACTTAGGTTCTTTGCAGCGTCCCCGCAGGCCCCTAGCTGTAACCCCTTTCATTCCTTTTACTATACCTCATTTCATATTCTCTTTCTTCCGTCTTACTTTTCAGTCTCTCCTAACAATTGTCTCAACACTATTTTCAGCGCTGAATATGTACTAATATGTTATGAAAGCACAGGATTTCCCATTGTCTTAATGGAAAGGAAACTGAAAGCAATCCAATGTTTTTCTGTTTTATGGGAAGGGGGAAAACCCACAACCAAACAGAATGCGGAATTTGACCTACGCGTTTTGACTGAAGGACTCCGACGCTTTAGCGATACAGGAAAGAAGAAAAACCTACAGCCAAACAAAATAAGGAATTTCACCTACTCAGTTTGATCGAAGGTTTCCTACGTTTATGCGCTTTGTGGGAAAGGGGAAAACATACCACCATAACGGAGAAGCCACAATCAAACAGCATATGGAATTTCATTTACTCAATTTGATTGAAGGACTCCAAATTTTTGCGTTTTATAGGATTGGGAAAACATACAACCAAACAGAATACAGATTTTCACCTCCTCAGTTTGATTGAATGACCCCAACGTTTCTGAGTTTTATGGGAAGGGGGAAAACCCACAACCAAACAGAATAATGAATTTAACCTACTCAGTTTGACTGAAGGACTCCAAAGTTTTTGCGTTTGATGGGAAGGAGAAAACATACAATCAAGCAGAATACGGAATTTAACCTACTCAGTTTGATTGAATGACTCCAAAGTTTTCGCGTTTTATGGGAAGGGGAAAACATATAACTAGACAGAATACGGAATTTCACCTACTCAGGCTGATTGAAGGATTTATATGACCCCAACCATGAGCATTTAATGAGTGGTTTACCCTCGCGAAATTTTTACTGCCTACGTTTGATCATGAGGTCACGTGATAGCCTCAGTAACGACTTTAAACCTCGAATTGCCAAGACCAGTAAGGCTTTAAAGGCTACCCATAAAAGCAACTTTACTGCCGTAAAGATCCATTGATGCGATAATAAAAGGCATTAGTACGGGTTCTCCCAGGAAAACAGAAGCTTCCTGCGTTTGCTGAGACGGAAGATTTCGAGAATCGGATGCGAGTGAGAGAGGCCAAATTCACCTGTGCCTCAAGTTATGTAAAAGATGAAGAAGCTATCTGTTATGTTCCCATCAATATGGTGATAAAATGTTCCTCAATTCTACAGACTGCTTAGTTTCTTACGGAGGATAAAAAACTTCTGACTGGGCACTGAAGTTTTTTTTTTTCTGGGCAGGGTTTGGAATATTTATTAATGTTTTTTTTATCAGTGTGTCCCAGAAAATTAGTGACAAGAGTTGTGAATGTAAAACTGAATGATTCTCACTCCAGCAAAGGCACAAGGAAATATCAAAAGCAGCACCGCGTTGCTGTTTTATTTTTATTTTTTTCTGCCAATGATGACGTGTTTACCTGCCATTTTCTTCAACCATTAAATCGTTTGGTATTGAAACTGGATGACGTCAACCTTTAAAACAGCAGGTTCTATGATAAAGATTGCTAATCATTTTCTCAGTGTGTGTGTGTGCTTGCGTCTATCTTTATGCCCTTTACGTTCCATGTACGAACACCAGGCCACTTGGAAATGTATATATCTCACTCTCTCTCTCTGTTCAACCTCTTCTCAACTCTCCGATTTCTTTCTTTCTTTCTTTTAAACCAAATGTCTTTTATATTCCCATGAAATCCATCTCAGCCTCGTGTTTCATGAAACTCAGCATTTTAAACTTCAGCTTTTGTTATTTATTTATTTTTTCGGCTATTATCTGTTAAGAGTTGGTGGAACTCTTTTGGGGAGAAGTCCTAGACATTCGAAACAACTTAAACAAACGAGGAGGGAATTCACCCTCTGATCCTCCCAATCCCCGCCCTCCCCCCATGCCTTGTGTATGTGTGTATGTCAGTCAGGACGTCTGTTTCCTAACACCGAAGTTGAAGATTTTTTAAGTCGCGGTCAGACACAACAAAAACACGTAAGCATTTTCTTTCCGAACTAACTTCAAGTTTAAAACAATTCGGTGCGGGAAAGAGAGCGAGAGTTTATGGAGGTTTCCTAATAAAGTTTGATGCAACTGCTGTTTTGTTTGTTTACGTAAAGATATATATGGAGCGATTATTCAGCGAAACTTTTTTATTTCAAGGTTTGAAATGTTTCCAGGAATTATATGCATCTTTTCGGTAATAGCCCTTTCAAACTTCACGGACTTGTTAATTTATTGCTATAGAATATACGGTCAATACAACGCACAGTTTACCCGTCTGGTTCCCATGATAAGATTATTTAAAAACAAGCAAAAAATGCGCCGAAGTTTCTTCGGAGCAATCGCGTTTTCTGTACTGCCGCTACAGCGTATAATCGAGGCCACCGTAAATAGATCTATCTTTCGGTGGTCTCGGCATAATGCTGTATGAGCTGCAGCCCATGAATCTTTAACCACGATTATGGCTAACTTTAACCTTGAATAAAATACTACTGAGGCTAGAGGGCTGCAATTTGGTACGTTTGGTGGTTGGAGGGTGGATGATCAACAAACCAATTTGCAGCCCTCTAGCCTCAGTAGTTTTTCAGATCTGAGGGCGGACAGAAAAAGTGCGGACAGAGTACAGTGCGGACAGAGTACAGTGCGGACAGACAGACAAAACCGGCACGATAGTTTTCTTTTACAGAAAACTAAAAAGCTGAATTAAGATATTAGATTATATTGGCTCGAAAAGGAGCAGTGGAAAGCGAAATAGCTGCCAATTTCTTTCTGTCATTTCGAAGGTAGTTTTATGTCATACGTTTTTCTCGCAGTGCATAGTTTCTGCAATACAACCTAATCCATTCTTATAGATTTAATCAAATTTTGACAATCCAGACACAACAATCAAACAGATCAAACTCAGCAATTTTTGTGAAACATCTTAGAATCCCTTTATTTATATTCATTTCTCTCAGCGCCACTTTCATTCTGGGAGACCATAGTACTGACTACAAAGGTCAACAGAATTATTCAGTCGTTGCTAGTCCCTCTCGACAGAGGAAGAATCATTTACTGAAAAAAATAGCTCTCCTGGTCAACGAGATCATCTAGACAAAGAACTGTTTTCCCCGGTATATTTTTAAACTTGATTTAAAAAATGACAAATATTTTTTGTCTAAACAAAAGCAGTGATGATAAAAAGTTTTTTTTTTTTTTATCAGCTCGTGCGTGTTGCCTCGGGAACATTAACCTACACACTAAAATATAAATGCATTGGGACAAAGAACTGTATTTTCTTAATTTTTTTCCCTAGATTATTCAGATTAAATATTATGAAGGAAAAAAGGGAAATATTTCGCGCATTTAATGATAATTTCATTGTGTCTGTAATTATAAATTTATACACCCAGGTAGCCATAAGTGGCTGGAATTCCCTTTTAGGGCCAAAAAAAAAGGAAGATTAAGACAAGAAACTAAAGTTTAAATTGGAGGGACACAACAGGTCTGTCTTTTAATGATGGAAGGTCTGCGGCTTTGGGATAAAAAGAGGAAGGTAGAGAATTCCAAAACTTGGCGTGGATGGACAATAAACCATCACATAACTGGGCAATATGATGAGTACTGACACTCTGAGAAGGAAATATGATAGGAAGTTGTTTGGAGGGAGATACGACATCGCCTGAAAAGAAATACTATCTAAATAAGCTCTGCGAAAGTGTTTGAAGTATGACCCAGAGAAGTAAGACCTGAGAGCGAGATAGCAGTGGAGTACAAAAAAAGAGAAAAAAACGAAAATATATGTGAGGACAAACCAAGTAAACTGCCTTAAATGCATTCTTATAACAGAGACACAAAAGATTAAACATTGTGAAGATGTAACTAATATTCAAAAGGTTATTAAAACTTTTTTTTTTTTTTACCCTTTCATATTTTGAATAAGAGTGCGTAGGAGGTAACCTGTTTAATTAATGTCCTCGATTTTACTCGTTCTCGCGATCTGCTTTTTTCTTTAATCTATTACTGGTACATATTGTACAATGTTTACAGACACCTTATGAAATTAAGAATTTGTGCCTTAAATAAACTTATCCAGTAATTCGAAAGCGCTTACATGTCTTCAAGAATGAACGGACGTCAATTACACCAAACGCCATACTCGTATTAATCGTCGAAATCCTCAGGCAATTCCTACTATGCATCTCAAACGTATGCACAAACATCCTGTGGAATAGCTTCGGGGCTAAGGTGTTCCTTAATCGAATTTGCAAGGGAAGCAGAAGGAAGGAAGGACGAGAAGGAACAGGCCATCATACCTCAGGGCAATTGCATCTCGAATTTCGTGTTTATTTAGGCTTGGCCCCGCTTTCCTCTCGGGTGGTCCGTAGGGCCAACTTGTGTCTTGTATCCAACGCTCGGTGTTGAATTAGTGGGAAATTCCCGGACGGGCCTTGCTCTGAAAGCAATTCTGACGGCTTGGGTTATCCTCTTCCTCTTCCTCCTCCGTCAGAGCCTCCTATATTTCCTTCTTTTCTCCCCTGTCCTTTGGTATTTGGTCCTCTTACCTTATTCGCTCTTTGGCG
>NC_089752.1:82485105-82505105 GCF_040412425.1 Macrobrachium rosenbergii | reverse complement strand
GAGATCTGATAACATAGTGATGATTAGTATCTATTGGTAACGGCGCCTATGATGTATTTTGTGAACAGCAGCTGTAGATTGTGAAAGCTTTTGAAAGCTTGTGTAAGGTACAGTTATTTTACAAATTTAAAAGCCATGGTTTTTTATTTGATTTAGTGTGCCATTCAAAGTTAATTAATTTTTGTGTGTGTTTAAATTGATTTACTAAGTTGATGTTTAAATCAATTAATCTTTTGTAAGGGATTTATTACATTTTACAGTTTGAAATTTTGTGTGTATATTTTTGTTTTCAAAATATTTACTTGGTTTTCTTTCACATCTTAGTATTTCTTGATGGTCTAATTTTAGCTTGCTTAATTTTGTTTCACATATTAACATTTTGGTGATTTAATTCTGTTTCATAATTTGATTCAAGAATTAATTAAGTTTGTTTCCAAGTAATGGTAATTTTTCTTCAAATTAAAATTGAGAATTTTTATTTATTAATTTTGAATTAAAAATAAACTTTTTTATTTAGAGTTTTACAATAGCGTTTCATTTATTGGCGACCAGTGGTAGGAATTAACTTTGTGAATAAAGCAGGATGATAGATAGTTTTGTTGAAGTGACTCGAATTGAGGAGGAAAAGTCACAGTAATGGAGGGATGCCTTTTGTTCTACTTTAGTATATATTGATACCTCACAACTGTTTTGATAAACTTTAGTATATTTTGATACCTCACATGGTTGATAAACTTTTTAAAAGATCACCGTTGCCTTCAGAGTATTCAGTCATATGTTTTTTGTTATGAGGATTCAGGTATCTGGCTTTAAGTGAGGTAAGTTTTGAATCCCATGATTGATCAGTGTAATAACCAGGTACTTGGAACACTTCGTGACGTTATATATTTATAAATATATGCTATGTATGTATGTAGCAGGCAGGACTTATATATATATATATATATATATATATATATATATATATATATATATATATATATATATATATATATATATATGGTATATATATATATCTGATGAATCACTATATAGTGTACCAAAATAATAAGTAAAAAGCCACAGTTATGTATAGGAGCAAGGCTGTATTTATGAAAATACTAAAATGGATAAAAAGGGGAGCTTTCGACCGTTTGCACGACGGTCCTCTTCAGCCAACTGAATAAGTATACTTGTTTATCTTAAAATGTCAAATTGAAAAGAATTTTTGTGACAGTCCAGGTCCAGGAAAACATCTGATACTGAGTCTCCCTCATCTCTCCCCGCACAGGTTGTCGAAGTGGCAGTTGTCGCAGAAACAACAGGAGGTACCGATGCTGAAAGTCCGTTAACCACCACGAATCACCTAGTCACCAGTAATGAGCACCGTACGATGGAGCGACAGCCATTAAAAAGATCACAATGGTTGGCTCACAGACACGGGGAAGCAGCCATTACATAAATGCTATATTCACGCCGAAAGATTGTTCGATGTTTTCGTGGACTGTCACAGAAATTCTTTTCAATTTGTCTTTTTAAGATAAACGAGCATATTTATTCAGTTGGCTGAAGAGGACCGTCGTGCAAACGGTTGAAAACTCCCCTGTTTTATCCTTTTTGTATTTTGGAAAAATACAGTCTCTCATTTATATTATTGTGGCATTTTACTCATACACATATACACACATTACTGATTATCATTACACACACATATATATATATATATATATATATATATATATATATATATATATATATATATATATATATATATATATATGTATGTATGTATATGTGTGTGTGTATATATAATCATGAAGCTACAAATGTCGTTTAATATCAAGTTCACGCTACTTCGGGAATATCCCCGATGGGGAATGATCACCGAAGGGGAATTTATAAGTGATAAATGGATCGGTACTGCCGGGTCTCGATTGGGACCCGGCAGTACCGATCCATTTACCACTTATAAATTCCCCTTTGGCGATCATTCCCCATCGCGGATATTCCCGAAGAAGCGTGAATTTGATATTAAACGACATTTGTAACTTCATGATTGTATAGAAGTCACGGTGTGATAAAAACTCACGTATATATATATATATATATATATATATATATAGAGTAGAGTATATATATATATATATATATATATATATATATATATATATATATATTGAAATGTAGTCTTATGACTGAGATTATGAAAAATCCATCTTCATTTCCAAGCAAGAATAAACAAAAAAAAAAAGGAAGTAAAATCATTAGTCTCAGAAGGATTCTTTAAGCTCCCAGTCCTCATTAAAATCATAATGATGGCTCCATGTACAAATTACTTTCTTTGATGTTACAGATAAGACCGAACTATTTCAGAAAAAGGTGGCTAAAGAGATTCTTGTCGAATCCTCTTCCTGGTTCTTTGCTTGCGCTAAATCCATTCCTTTTATAATTTAAACCCTCGAGTACGAATTAGAAAATGAGTGGCTGCAAAAGATTTCTTACTTTGATTTGGCGAAAGTAAGGCGATAATATCTAGGAGGTTTAGATTTGCGTTTCCCAGCCTCTTTTTGCCCAGGCCTCGAGATAGATCTTCAGAAACACGCTTAAGACGCTTGCCCCACCAGTGGCGGAAAAAGAAGATTAACAATTATATTCTGTGTATGATTTTGCATCTTAAAGAGTAAGTACAAAAGAGTCTAACTAACATATCCATCAACTACGAAAGGATAAGGCTGGTGAATACGGTTTCATTCGGAAGTTTTATTTGGTAGAAACGGAAGTTTACTACTATGTACAAGATACTTGGTGTGGGTTATGAAATGGGATATAATGGTCCTAATATTCATAAAACTAGTTCTTGTAAGATTTAGTTGTAGGGAACCTTGTGTATATGGGCTAAAGCACACTGACTCTGAGTCCAATTCTGAATAAGTTTGGACTGGTTTTCCAGTTAAGAATGTGGTAGCAGCTAGTTTGATTTTCCTCTGGGGTCATCGATTATTAGAGGGAAATGCTTGTTTATGGAGTATATAACTACAGACACATATAACAATTAATATATTCATTTATATACATTCGTTCTTTTCAAATTCCATTTTGTTTCCATCTTGCTATAAAGAGGTGAATGAACCTGCAAAACATATTTTAACGCATGATTTAGTATTAAGGAAAGACTAAAATCCTAAAATAACTTTTTAATGAACATGGGAATTTTTCTATGACATTTATTAAGAAAAGAAAGGCAACTAAAACGTTATATTCGTAATCAAGAAAAATGCAATGCAAAAAAAGTGGATAAAATATTGATTATATTCCACTGAAGAAATGAAAGAGGCGAAGATGAAGAAAGCCATCTAATAATCATAAGAAAACACTTAATAAATATAACGTTTTGTCCTTGATGAAGGCGATGATCCAAAACGGCATGAATAGAGGAAAAACAACCCTCGACGCTGAAGCACTCAAAATGTAATACCTTTCCTTGTTCACAGAGCACCAGCAGCATCCAGCGACCTATTTTGCACCGGACACAGATCTGCATAAAGTATAATCTAGCCAAATTGAAATTCGACATCCATCTAGAATTTAATTTCACATCAGTATTGCGCAGCACATACAAACGAATCATTTCACGACGGGATGAATTTAATGAATAGAATTCAGGATTTCGTTTGTTTGATTAAAAGTTCCCCGGCAAAAATATCCACGGATGATTTTTTTTTTTTTTGTTTTCAAGCTGGCATTAATATTAATTTCACCGGAATGAGTTATCTAATTTGATAGTGCCTAAAAGTCATGTACTTTTAAAATGACTGAGTTGCAGGGAAGCGTAGCCCCGTGATAACCTCATGTGTCAACCCAAAAGGGCATTTCTTGCAATAGATATCCCTTTGACTATAACCGAAAACAAAGTATCTTCCTGTCAGCCCTTTAAAAGAAGTATTGCAAATCATAACTAGAGTTCTGGAAGTATTTTATACCATTTTTTTAGTGCTGTAAAAATGGACAATAGGATTTAAATTGGGCGTTTAAAACGACTGTAATATGTAGGCTTACTAGTTCAAATTAGTGCAATAATATCTATCCTACAAAATTGCTACAAAAAGCGTTGCAATATCAGTTCCTTAGGGACATTACTCAAATCAGTCTGCAGTCTCAACACGTCTAGACTCACAACGACTGTCAAGGTTAGGTTTAACGATTTCTTAGAAGCAGACGTCACTCAATCATTGGGGATTAAAATCATAGGTACAAGAAAACTCATTTATCACGCTGGAAAAAAATATTGATGATCCGGAAAAGTTGGAGTAAGTTGGTTGGCTTATTCGAAAAGTATAAATCACTGTCGTAAGTACTTGGATCAAACGTTTCCGCTTGAAATTGTATATTATAAATGCTCCACAGTACATAATATTACTAGTGAAGAAGAGTTATGACATAAAACTGAATACTCTCTCTTCATCATATTAGCAATTTCCAGGAGCAGTTTTCAAGTTAAAACTGCCTTGCCAAAAAGCTTTACTGCAACAGTGCATAGGTTTTAATAAGTAGGAGATTTCGTCCGACGTGGAATTACCGTTTACCTAAGTTTTAAAGCAGATGAGCTGATCTGGAACTAGCAAAGTCAGTGGAGAGGCTGGAAGCATAATATCCCTGAAGTCATTTGCAGGAATTTTAGTCACAATCTGTTTACAGCCTTCATCATTTTACCAGCAGTGACAGTTGGCTATTCGTATGATAGTCCCCATTCCACATGTTTCTAAATTCTAAGTCGATGTTAGTACACAGATAGATAGATAGATAGATAGATAGATAGATAGATAGATAGACACATTAAAAAAATGAACATTTTAAGAAAACGACCCCTAGATCATTTTTACCAAAGCCTGGCTCTCTCGTAAATGCAATATCAGTTAAGTACAAAAAATTCTGCAGCAAAGTCACTCTGACAGGAGAGATCGTTCACTGCCCACACTTTTTGAAATCCACTTGTTCAAGTGGACGCTGCGCAAACGAAGACAGATAACCCTTCATTGTCTTCCCAGATAAAAACAATATAGAGGAAAGTTCAGCTCCAGATGGAGGGCATCCGTTTAGATCAGAAGTTAGAAGCATGATATAACTAACAGCGTACCTTCACCCTTTCTGTCTGTCGGGTCTGTCTGTTCGTTTGTCTGTCACGTTAATTCGCTTTAGCTTTATGTTTTACCTGAGTTGCATTTCTGAAGAGTTGCTGTTTTGCCAGATACATTGACTGGAGGCAGCCTTAAATTGTATCAGAATTGTATTTTTGTAGAGAAAGAGACTGACCACCATGCACACAGACACACACACACAGAAAGAGAGAGAGAGAGAGAGAGAGAGAGAGAGAGAGAGAGAGAGAGAGAGAGAGAGAGAGAGAATTATCTTTTGTCTGCTTATGATGAAGTGTCTTTTTTGCATAGTTTTTCAACTTTGATAACCAACTTTTTTCTACATTTCGTCTACAGTAATATCTAATTTGCCATGGCATCGAGAGAGAGAGAGAGAGAGAGAGAGAGAGAGAGAGAGAGAGAGAGAGAGAGAGAGAGAGTATTTTTAGCTTGCCTATGATGAGGTATCTCTTGTATAGTTCTTCCAACTTTGATAATAAAAATTTTTTCTACGTGTCATTTACAGCAATATCTAATATGCTATGGCACCTCTGATAAGCAAGCGACAAACATCCTTCATTAACTGATTCGTAATGAACAATAAAATAAAAAGCACTGTATAATTTCCTCGATATCCAATAGAGCCCAGTGTACGACACCTCTTGTAGTCTGCTAATAATGCTACGATGTTTAATCGTTGTTTAAGGATTTTCTTGTGTACAGTTCAACACTACTGGACCTACATGAGTGTTTCCCTGCTTCTTTCCACTTTTGAAGCAAATGTTGGGCGCATAAAAACATAAATACACTTTCACAATCATTATGTTCTTTACAGCCTTGCATTATTGTGAATATACATCGCAATAAAGTAGAATGTAGGTTTTCAAAGCAATGACTGATAGTGAAATAAACCGTTGCTCTTTATTTTACGCCGCCTCAAAGATTCGTCAGAAAGCAGAGACATAACATTGCACTAAACCAGTTTCAGAACTTTCTTTTGTAAACGTATATTAACGAATACAGGGTTTTTTAACCCTTCGAATTTTTATAATTATTATTATTTTTTTTTTCTTTTGCCAGACAAAGTAGTATTAGCAGATCCCAAAAAAAATCACAATTTTTATGATCAGATAAAGTGGTACTAGCGGATGCCAAAAAAATCACAATTTTTATGATCAGATAAAGTGTTACTAGCGGATGCCAAAAAAAAAAAAACTTTTATGGCCAGATAAAGTGGCATCAGCTGATGCCAAAAAAAATCACAGCTTTCTTGGCCAGATAAATAGTATTAACGAATACCAAAAAAATCACAACTTTATGGTCAGATATAGTAGTATCAGCGGATGCCAAAAAAAATCACAACTTTATGGTCAGATAAAGTAGTATCAGCGGATGCCAAAAAATCACAACTTTTTGGGCCAGATAAAGTAGTATCAGCGGATGCCAAAAAAATCACAACTTTTTGGGCCCGATAAAGTAATATTAGCGGATGCCAAAAAAAAAATCAAAATGTTTTTGACCAGACGAAGTAATATTAACGGATGCCAAAAAATCACAACGTTTATGGTCAGATAAAGTAGTATCAGCGGATGCCAAAATAATCACAACAATCTGGGCCAGGTAAAGTAGTATTAGCGGATGCCAAAAAAAATCCAAATTTGGCCATACAAAGTAGTATTAACGGTTGCCAAAAAAATCACAACTTTTATGGTCAGATAAGGTAGTATCAGCGGATGCCCAAAAAAAAACTCTTTTGGCCAGATAAAGCAGTATTAGCGTATGCCAAAAAAAATCAAAATTTTTTGGGACCAGATAAAGTAGTATTAGCAGATACCTCCCGAAAAATCACACCTTTTTTGGACAAAGTAGTATTAGCGGATGCCAAAAAAGTAAAGAATCACAAATCTTATGCATTTTCAAGGTGATGTCCTCGGGGGTTAATTACTAATTACTCGACGATTCTTTTAATTTTCAAACCTCCAATTACAGCAACACTTTTCTACCTTGCGAAGATTTTACTTAAAAGTAATGATGAAATCAGAAGACGAAACATCTCACTGATCCCCTGTGAAATCATTTTTAAACGGGAGCAATGAACAATTAGTAAGGAGCAATGCACCCTTTTTTTTCAGTCCATCCGACATAAAAAATAAAATGAAATTGCTCGTCCCTCCGATTGATCATCAACCGAATCGTGATGAATTAAGACACGAGTGTTTGAATTCCTTTTTATTCTCTGGTCGTCGCCATAATATTTTAGTATTAATGAGCTCAACGGTTTGAGATTTCATCACCGGAGCTAATTAATTACACGGACGAGACTCCAGAGGTGAAGAGCGGAGGCAAATGAATTCAGCAGTCGTTCGTTCTCTGCCCTCGAATTTTGCAACGTGTCTGGGGAGAGAGAGAGAGAGAGAGAGAGAGAGAGAGAGAGAGAGAGAGAGAGAGAGAGAGAGAAGGGGGGAGAGGGAAGGGGGAGAGGGGAGGGGGAAGGGAGAGATTCTTTGATCTTCCAGATTTACGGATTATTGCATTATGAATGTAATTAAGGTCAGAATAAGCAGCGCACCCAGTGCCGCAGCTAATTTCTGCCTGCCTCCCTCCCTCTCTCTCTCTCTCTCTCTCTCTCTCTCTCTCTCTCTCTCTCGCAGTGATGAATCGCGGTTACGTTCATTGCTCTTGCTCATTGCGTTTATTAATGCAAGGGAGCGTTTGCTCGTCTTCCTCCCCACCCCATCTCTTCATTACGTCGGCTGCTGATGACGGTGATATAGGCACGAACAATTCAACGCGTTGTTACACACACACACACACACACACACACACACACACACACACACACACACACATATATATATATATACTGTATATATATATATATATATATATATATATATATATATATATATATATATATATATATATATATATATATATATATATAAAATTGCTTCCGTAATCACATACATACAGAACGATACGCACGGACCGAGCCCACACTGTAATTGCTTTCATGCTTTTATCTCTCGTAATCCATGCGTGCATTCATACATGACAAAGGCTACGCCATCGCAATTACAAATAGAAATTAAACGATCAATGCACAGGCTAGACGTGACTCCGCAACTGTCGGATAATGAAAGTGCAGGCGACATTGTGTGATTATTGCAAGCAAAAACGAAAATTAAGAATGGGAGGATGACATGACTGTGTCACAACGTCCAAATGGAAATTACTCTTAGAAGTCCAGGTTCCCGGGATAAAAAAAAACTCGGCCTCGATGTTCCACGATTATATTTTTGGAATGGTGTTTATTTCCAGTCTGGTGTGTTGGTATGGCTTTCCTTTTTTATGAGAGAGAGAGAGAGAGAGAGAGAGAGAGAGAGAGAGAGAGAGAGAGAGAGAGAGACAATTTGTAACTGACCGTACTGGCTGTCAGTGGAAACACCATCTCTCTCTCTCTCTCTCTCTCTCTCTCTCTCTCTCTCTCTCTCTCTCTCTCTCACTCGATATTAGACGTTCGTATTTCATGACATTCTCATTAAGAGAGAGAGAGTTGAAGGTTTAGCTCTGTTTATAATAAAAAAAAAATTTTGACAGTGAATAAAAATAAGTCTAATTGTTCACGATTTGGTACTGAAGTTTTACGAGGCGAAGATTCAAGTTTTTTCATAAACAAAAAATATCCTAAGAAAAGTCAATGTTTCCGAAACATGAGTGTATTGCACAACCTCTATTATGCATTTCATAATCTATATGGCCAACAGTCATTAACGATCAAGTATTACTTACTCTTATTTTTTGCTCTATATGAGAAAATATGAAAGACACTCCTGTGCTATTTAGTTAGTAAAAGTCCCTCGCTTGAAAATAGGAATGGGGTTATGGTGTAATATGTCTCTCTCCTTCATTTGGAAAGTGGGAATTAGCCTGCAAATTCCGCTGCATAAATTTTGGAATGGGATCCCCATTGCCTCGAAACTGGAATTCACGACCCAGCTGTAGAGGAAAGTAACATTTTCTTTTGATAGTCTGCCTATAACTTTTACGTACCTCTTTCAATGCAAAAAAAAAAATAATAATAATTATCCAAATGATTTAGGGGAAGTTATTTTCGAAAGTAAATTTATTTTGGAGCGCATTAAAGTCTAAGGAAAAAACTCAAGGAAACTTTGTAACCCCTTCAAAGGATTATGATTTGCACGTAAGTAAATAAAATGAACAATATAAGAAATAATGTTACAACTTATTTCATGGACGGAAAAATCAATTAGTCACAGTTTTATGAATGCAAAGAATACTGTCAAATTTTTTTCACTCTCCTCACACATTTCAAATCAGTTCTGAAAACTGTGATTGAGAAAAACATATAACTGATTTCAAGGACATGTGTGAGATCAGACGTTCTTTAATACATAAGTAAGACGCTGAAAAGTCGGAAGATAAAAATGGAAGAGTGCAAAAGATATTCTTCAGGAGAACACTTTCATTAAAGGAAAGAACATCAAGCAAAAGACATTCTTCAGAAAGGAACTGAAAGCTGTAACAATCCCTAAAAGATTTTGCCTAACTAGAAATGAATAAAACCAACTCATTATAAGGTTCATGATCGTACGATCAGCGCACGTCCCCAGCTTTCCAATGCCTCGTTTGAAAGCCAAGGGGGCGTTCAAGGCTATCCAGGCATGCAAGGGGAAGCAGGGCCAGAGGTTACTTCAGAGGTAGAGCAGCATCCAGACCTCCTCATGTGGGAAGGGAGGGCATGGAAGTTCCAGGAAAGCCATCTCCCCATCAATGAGACCCCTCAGGTAGGCGGGAGATTATATCTCTTCAGGGACCATTGGACCTTCAGCCCATGGGCCCAGAGCATAATCTCAAAGGTCTGGGATGGAGCTGGAGCAGAGGTCCTCCCCTGCCAGTCAGATTCCATCAACATCCATCCAAAGACTTACTGGACTTTGCAAAAGAACTTCTGCAAAAGAAGGCAATAAAGAAAGTCAGAGACATTTTGAAATTTCAAGGCCGTCTGTTCAGTGTTCCAAAAGAAAGACTCAGACAATCAAAGAGTAATTCTGGACCTGTCTCGTCTCAATTCTATACATTCAATGCGACAAGTTTTGCATGCTTACAATCTTAAGGTGCGGACCCTACTTCCCCGTGGAGCCGTCACCCACCTCTATAGATCTTTCAGACGCTTATTATCACGTTCCCAGTTGCGAGAAACTTCTCTCCTTACCTGGGGTTCAGACTGGAAAACAAGCATACTCGTTCAGAGTCATGCCATTCGGTCTCAACATAGCGCCCAGAATTTTCACAAACTGGCAGAGACAGTAGTTCAAAAGCTACGGGCCCAAGGGATTATGCTGGCTGCATATCCTGGACGATTGGATAATTTGGGCATCCAACGTCAAGGAATGTCGAAAAGCAACAGCCATAGTAATCAACTGGTTTTCTGGAATACCTGGGTTTCCAAATAAACAGGAAGAAATCCCATCTAGTTCCGGAGGCTCAATTTCAATGGTTGGGAATCCAGTGGGACCTAAACACACACAAACTGTCTTCCCATGCCAAACAAAAGGAAGGAAATAGCCAAAGCAACCAGACAGTTCCTCAAAAACAAAAGAGCCTCTTGTACCCCAGGAAAGAGTCTTAGGCTCTCTTCAGTTTGCTTCAGTAACAGACTTGCTGCTAAAAACCAGACTGAAGGATATAAACAGGGTATGGCAGAAACAGGCCAACAGCAGAAAACAGAGACAAGCTGTCTCTGATTCCGCCAGATATTGAGGAAGAGACTTCGCCATGGTGGACAGTCAAGAGTTTATCAAGGTCAGTGCCACTTCAATTTCCCCCTCCATCACTAGTGATCCATACGGATGCTTCCCTAAGCGGATGGGGAGGATACTCCCAACACAAGAAAGTTCAGGAACATGGTCCACAGTGTTCCGCCAGTTCCATATCAATGTTCTAGAAGCAATGGCAGTCTTTCTAACACTAAAGAAAACTGCGTCCAGCCAGACAGATTCACATCAGACTGGTGCTGGACAGTGCAGTAGTGGTGCATTGCCTGAACAGGAGGCTCAAGTCGAGCCATATCAATCAAGTAATGATCGCAATTTTCTCTCTGGCAAACAAACATCTTTGGCACCTGTCAGCTACCCATCTGGCAGGTGTTCGGAATGTCATTGCAGATTCTGTCCAGGACAACCCGCTGGAGTCAGAATGGTCCTTGGACAAAGTCATTCGAATGGATTTGTCTTCAGGTCCCGGGTCTCAGGTAGACCTGTTTGCAACAGAATGCAACCACAAACTTCCCTGTTATGTTGCTCCCAATTTAGATCCTCTAGCTCATTCCACAGATGCAATGTCAATCGACTGGAACAGATGGCAAAGGATCTATCTGTTTCCCCCAATAAACTTGTTGATGAAGGTCCTTCACAAACTCAGATCATTCAAAGGTCAAGTGGCTCTGGTGGCACCCAACTGGCCGAAGAGCAACTGGTTTCCTTTTCTTCTAGAGTTGAAGCTCCGGCACAAACAGATCCCCAATCCAAGGTTGACACAAATAGTGCAAACTCAGACTGTGTCAGCTTCCTCAAGAATTCTGAATGCCCTAGCTTTATGGACTTCATGAAATTTGCAGCTCAAAAGACGCTTAACATTGACCCTCTTAATACACTGTTCATAGAATCAGATAAAGAGGAATCTACTCTCAGACAGTATGACTCAGCAGTTAAAAATTAGCATTATTTCTGAGGAATCTGAAGCTCATGAAAATGACCACGAACCTAGCGATCTCTTTCTTCAGATCATTATTTGAGAAAGGTTGGCCACTAGTACTATTACTACAACAAAATCTGCGTTGAAAAAATATTTTTACATGGCTTTAATATTAAAGTCTTACAGACTCATATTTTTTGTCAATTCCTAAAAGATGACTGTCATTTAGACCAGCAACCCGTCCACACACGGTTTCCTGGTACTTAAATGACGCTTAAAATTGGCATCAGACACGGATAACATGTTCATACCTGAGTCTGTTAAGGAAAACATTATTCCTAGTAAGTCTAGCCTCAGGAGCTAGAATTTCTGAACTGTCTGCTCATTCTAGAGAGCCGAATCATGTTGATTTCCTCCCGTCAGGAGAAGTTCTGTTGTCTCCGGACCTCAGTTTTCTAGCAAAGAATGAGGATCCACAAAATAGGTGGTCTCCTTGGAAGATTATTCCTTCCACAGGATCTGTCTTTATGTCCAGTCAATACTTTAAAAGCTTATTTAAATAGAACTTCTAAGAGAACTTCAGGCCCTCTTTTGTTAGGGAAAATGGAGGTACTATTTCCTTAAAAGCCATCAGGCAACAAATTCTTTATTTTATTAAACAGGCAAACCCAGTTCAGTACCTCAAAGGTACATGATATTCGAGAGGTGGCCACCTCAGCTAACTATTTCCATAATATGAATTTTGATGACCTTAAAAATATACAGGCTGGAAATCACTTTTCAGTATTTAAACGCCACTATCTTAAGTCCCTAGAGGCTCTTAAATATTCCACAGGAGCTGCAGGAAGTATTGTTCCTCCTGGTCCAGCTCAAGACTAGTTTATGTATCCTCTTTATCCTTTTGGTTTGTAATCCTCGTTTACCTGTTGGTATATTCTCTAGCCTTCCTGCCTCGACAGGTTGTTTGCCCTGCTTCTAGCCTTTAGGTCAGGTCTGCTTCACAGCCTGACTCCTGCCCGGAGATCCGCACCGGATAAATATCATGTTTTCATTCATAACTTGTGTAGCCTTAAGTGTCTTGGTTTCATTATTTATAATTTTTAGACTGTGTGCCTCATAGTTTTGATTATGTTGTTGAACTTATAATTTGGGAGTATTAAAACACAGTTAAAATTTTTCTCTTAGTTTTATTTAGCTCCATTAAGGTAATCTTTGGAGGCCACAAGCTCTTGTATGGCTGATTCTCTGTTACTATTTCACTGGGTGACACAGGTCGAGCCCAGAAAAGGATTTTGACAAAGGAAAAATCTATTTCTGGGGAAGACCTGTTAGTCATGAAAAAGAATCCTGCATTTCCTTTCCCACCCGAAAAATTATACCAGGCTTGGTGGGTGCTAATATTGGGATGAAGATGGCGGTCACATGGGGAGACCTAGTGGGTGAGCGGGAGGCAATCCTTAGTCTGACACACCCAAATTTGGGACTTTGAGAATAGAGAGAATCTATAGGATGAAGACCTGTGATAGTGGCTTCCACTCACCCTTAGTGCATACCGACACCATTATGGTGCTCAATCCAGGGTAGTAACCCTGGCATTATGGATAGCTTTTTCTCTGGTATATTTAGCAATAGTTATACCTAGAAATGTGTGCTATTGGAACCATTTCACTGGGTGACACAGGTCTTCCCAAGAAATAGATTTTCCTTTGTCAAAATCCCTTATATATATATATATATATATATATATATATATATATATATATATATATATATATATATATATATATATATATATATATATATATATATATATATATATATATATAATAGATTTTTCCTTTGTCAAAATCCCTATATATATATATATATATATATACTGATATATATATATATATATATATATATATATATATATATATATATATATATATATATATATATAATATATATAATATACATATGTATTATATAAATATATACTGTATATATCTATAAGTATATATACCGGGTGTTTCGAAATTAGAGCCCACCCCCCTTCACAGAACAAATGGAAAGTTATGAAGTTTTCTGCTAAAGCCTATCTCTAAGTACATTATTTTAAGTTTCTGTTAGGCTATTTTTCATTTTACATTTCTTGTATTTTCAGACTGAGTGATGGAGTTAGATACAGCCATGGCTAACAACTCGGAGGAAATCAGGTGGATTGACCGAATCCTGGCTATAACCTTCAGAGAGGCCAGGGATGCTGGGACATCCTTCATTTCATGTTCCTGGATAGCTAAATACATTAAAAGAGATGAATCCTTTGTTAACAGAAACTGGAACAAAAATCCATATGACTGTCATTGTGAAGGGTGAGAATCTTGGAAGGCCTGAAGTCCTTTCTCAGGAGTCAAAAGACATCATAGCTGAGGCAGTGGGTAGACCAAGAAAGTCTTTACATATATTGGTGCTTGAACTAGAAACAAAAGGGAAAAGAAGTTATAGTGCTGTATATCGTGAGTTGAAAAAATCTGGTATCAAGTCATTTCATGTTATCAGCAAGCCCAACATCACTCAGCAACAGAGAGAAGACTGTGCATGGTTTTGTGGTTCATTTCTTAAAGATTGGGATGACTTTGACTTTCTCCATGTTGCAGGAAGCGCATCAGATGGATGATATCAGCGATGACGCGCCCATCGCC
Source organism: Macrobrachium rosenbergii (assembly GCF_040412425.1). Classification (NCBI taxonomy): domain Eukaryota; kingdom Metazoa; phylum Arthropoda; class Malacostraca; order Decapoda; family Palaemonidae; genus Macrobrachium; species Macrobrachium rosenbergii. The sequence goes on along the minus strand of NC_089752.1, from coordinate 82,490,593 downwards.
TTGATTGTGAAATTTCCTGAATGTTTGGGAATTTTCTCTGTTTCACAGCCAAGCGGTTAATGTGGATCATCAAAGAAAAGGACAGTCATGGAATGGCGATACTTCAGAGAAACTGTGCTTACTGCAAAAGTATTTCCTTTCCTCAAAGATCCTAAAACTGTGTTATCTGTTGAAGAAGTCACATTTTTGCATGATAAGGCACCATGTTTCAAAAAGACACAGGAGCTGCTTGAAACAGTGGTATCGATTTCTTCGTCAAGGGAATTTCTAAGCTCCCTCTGCTGAGTTCCCAGCCACCCTTCTGTGACGTCTTCAAGCCCGAGGTTATCATGCCACTATTTAAGTATTAAGATTGCTCTACCTTGCAACCTGTTCCCCCTATCTATAATTAATTAGATTTATTTTGTTTAATGTTACGTTGAGTGGGAGCTAAGGGTAAACAACATTTTGTTCTTTGTAAATAGGATTGTGAATAAATGATTGTAGTGTTGTGAGAGTTTCTTTTTATATTCATTTCCCATATTTCAATTGCTGGTGGTGAAACATTATGGTTTAGAGTTTGAAAGAATCTGAAATGACTCTTTGCATCATGACATAGAGCCTATGGGGTCAGGATTAACCTTACCACCTACTGACATGCAGTGCAGATGAATTTGTTCAAGCTCATGGCAGTAATGTTTTAAGAACACTGTCTCTGATGCCCACCCTGTACTTATGGAGACTTCTTCAAAAGAGATATTTCTGATGAAGGCCAACAACATGCTTACTTTCCTAATGTCATGTGACCTAGGAAAAAGTGTGGGTTTGTTTTTTTAATGAGGGACACTAAAATAATTCTTGGCCCTTGTAGAGAGAGTGGTTTATGTGTGCTAGGGTGTAGGAAAATCGGTCCTTCTGGGATGTTTGCCGTGACCTCTAGGTAAACCTTAAGTGGGCATAATGTTTTGTCTACTAAACTGAGTTTTCTTATAAGAATAGATTTCCTTCTTAAAGGATCCTCATTCTTGGCCAGGAATGATGGTCCTGGGGACAATAATAATTGATTATCAGCAGTTTGTGTGATATATCGTCCCCCCTGTCTAAGAGAGCCCAGTTCACTAATACGGGCTACTGATGCTAATGCAATCAGGAAGATCACCTTTTGTAGCTTGTGAGCTGCAGTTGTACTGGGTCCGCTCTGGGGTTGATAGAAGTCCAAGTACCTTGTTCAGGGACCATGTAATTGGGAGTCTTCCGGGAGCATGTCTTGGTAGAGCAAAATAATGCAAAAGGGAAGTAACAACTTATATCCTGGTGTCAATTCTGAATCCATAAAGCAAGGGTTCTGTTAATGCTACCTTGTATGCTATGATTGTTGTAACCGCAAGGCATTTTGTCTTCAAAAAGATATATCAGAAAATTTAAAAATGTTTCTATAGAAATTTCAACTGCACTCTCAGTATAGATATAATCCAACCACATCTTCCATATGGACTGTCACTGTCGGAAAGATGACATCCGTAATTTTTGCACTAGGTACCTAGCAATGTTGGGTGGTCAGTTTTCACGGTAGATAATGTTTTAAAAATCCATACATAAATGTCTCGGCTCAGAAAGGAGGATATGTAAACAGTTTTCCCTCCTACTTTCAGGGATAGAACAGAGGACAACAGTGAAATTGATCTTTTTGCCAATTGTTGAAGATGATAGGAACCAATGCCTGTTTGGCCAATTTGGGGCTATTAAGTAAGCTGTTCCTTTGAAGTTTAGGAGTTTGCTCAAAACCTTTGAAATCTGGGACAGTGGAGGAAAAAGATATATCGTCCTCCACTTGTTCCAGTCTTGTAGGAAAGCATCTCTTACTACTGCTTGATTGTCCAAGTTCAGAGATACATATACTGAGAGTTTGTGATTCTCATATGTGGCTGAACAGGTCCACTTCCGGTTGTGGAAGCATGTTGGCTATTGTTTGAAAAGAGTGGTTGTCAACATCCACTCTGTTGAGGCTGTCGTTTTCCTTGATAGAGAGTCTGCTATTAGGCTGAGAGATCCTGTGAGGTGAATTGCAGACAGGTGCCACTTCTTTACTTGTGCCATCCGAAGGCTGGCTAGCATTACCATGTTGGGAGGAGGTGAACGTGATCCCAACCTCTTGATGTAGGACACTGCAGTTGTGTTGTCTAGAACCAACAGAATATGTATCTCTTTTGGAGGTTTGAGCTTTCTGAGAGAAAAAAAGACAGTCATCAGTTCCAGGAAATTCATATGACACTTCCTCAGAGTAGCTGACCACCTCTCGGCCACCTGACGATCCTCCCAATGTTCTCCCCAACCTGTCAACGAGGCATCTGTGTATATTGTCACTCTTACAGATGGAGGAGTCAGGGCGACCTGTTTCGCCAGAGATCCCTTCCGGTTCCAAGGCTGAAGTATCTCCCTGACTTTTGGATTCTTTTGGTGAGATTGGTCTCGCATCTTTTTTCTTGCATGCGATAGCAAAAATTTGATCACCTTTTTAATTGCAATCTGAGTATTGGATCTATTACTGATGCAAAATGCAGTACACCCATCATGCCTTCTAATTGCCATCTGGAAACTCTGGGCTGCTCTAGGAACCTTTTGTTCTGAGTTTTGATGGGGAGAGACAACAGGCCCTGAAGAGTATCCCAACACAGTCCGAACCACTGAAAGCATCTGCTGGGCGTGAAATGGGATTTTTACCAATTAATTAAAAAACCTCTTGACTGGAGTTTGTTGCCCACTGGTCTTAGGTTTTTCAAGCATTCTTTTCTTGTGGCCCCCCAGATTAACCAGTCATCTAGGTAAGCTATCAGTTGCATTCCTTCTTTCCTGAGTTCCTGGACAACTACTGTTGCTAATTTTGTAAAAATTCTTGGGGCAATGTTTAGTCCAACAGGCATATCTTCAAGCCTGTATGCCTCTTTCCCTATCCAGAACACTAGGAAGGGGCAAAAGGGACGAGCCAGTGTGAATCTTTCAGATCTATAGAACCTGTCCAATTCCCTTTTGGAATGACTGAACATACTTGGGCAACGGTAGTCATCAGAAACTTTTGGCAAACAATGTACCTGTTCAATGTTGATAGGTCGAGTATCCCTCTTTGTTCAGAGGAATCCTTTTTGGGAACACTGAAGAGACATGCTTGGTGGCGAAAATACGCATGTTTCTCTATGGCACCTTTTAATAGGGACTTCGCACGTAATCTTTCCAGAGAGGGGTTTGATGCTTGAAAGAACCCCTTTAGAGACAGGGGAAGATGAGACCATTTCCACCCCAGCCCATTGAGAACAATGCTGTGTCCCCAAGGAGAAGACTTCCATTCCCTGTAGTGTCTTTGGAGCTGACCCCCAACCTAACAATTCCTATTGGTATCTCCCTCTTCCTCTGCCTTTTCCCTTGATAGGCGTTCAGGGCGTTCTTTTCCTTTTCCTTTGTAAGATGGTTTTTGACCTTACAAAAAGGATGTCCTGCTGATGTGGCTATTGCTGTCCTTTTGAAGGGGGTAGTCCATTCTGACTACCTACCTGTTTATGAGGAAAAGTTTTGGAGGTGACTGGAGGCTTATAGGATTTTTGATCAAAGCAAGCCTTTTTTGGATTGGGTAAAGGAAATTTCGGATTTTTTGTTTCCTGAATTCTCCTTTTCCAAGACGAGCATACACTATACTATTGTGTTGTCGTGCTGGCTCGCTGACTTGAGTTACAACAGAATCCTCAAATAGGTCCCTACAGAAGGGGTTAGACTGTAATAAAGCAGCCACATTAGGAAGTGACTTGTTGGAGCTTTCCAATGTTTCAATTAGCTTTTACACCAGTCTAAAAGTCATAGAGTGCTTCCATAGGGTTCTCATAAGACTTTTAGCCACAACAGCAAAAGTGTCCTGGAATCCTCTTGAAGCCTTTTGGTGGCAACTTCAGCAAGGTGGAAGAGGTTAAGATACTAAGATGAAGAGTCCTAGCATGGAATTCTGACGAAGCTGTCTCATCTGAGATTCTTCTCATATGGGTCCCTAATTGCGAAGTAGCAACATCCAAGGGGAGCTTTTTCCTTTCAAAAGGGAGCTGAAGTGTTGCCCACTCCTTGGTGGAATTTTTCAAACCATGAGGACTGTGGCGAATGGTTTTTGTTCTGCCATTGACTCCCGTTTTCTAGTTACTACATAATTCTGAAAGTTTGCCTTCGCATGGTTAATTATTTTAAAGGTAAATGGTTAATTATTTTAAAGGTAAAGGGGCAAAAGGCCTGAGGTACTTGGTGAACAAGTTGGGTTTTATTCATAATGGGAGTACAGATCCACTTACCGCTGATCTGGTAAAGGGCATCATTTATAGCTTTTAATGCTGTATTCCCACATACGAGAACTGTTTCCTTTGAGGTTTCTCCATGTCTGGCAAAGGTGATGTCAGGTACCATTCTGTATTAGAGAATGCTTCCCTGTCTCTAAACTCCACATGTACAACTTTGATCATGGTTTTTCTCTCATTAATTAGATACTTGCCAACAGGATTATCAGTATCACCAAGGGAGAATGTTGGAGCCCCTGTTATTTCTGACTTGAAGCTTTATAATCCAAACTGGCCGTTTTGTTGGCTCTAGTTGGAATTCTAACCTTGGATCTTGTTTGGTCAGAGTTTGTTTCCAATCTCCCTTTTTGACTGCAGGATGCAGTACTTTCACACTTTGGAGTGTACATCACTAACTTGATTTCTTTAATTTCCTGTTTTGAATTGTGCAATATGTCCATTATATATTGCCGTTCTGTAGCAAGGGCATCTTTGATATTACTCATAATTTCCTTACAGAGCTAATCAAATGCTGCAAACTGTGTATCCCTTTTGGGAAATCTTGCATAATCTGACTGAGCATCCACAGCTGAACTGTGACTGCCTGTTACCCAGGGGACAGAGGTCCTAGGTGAGTTACTATACCCCTCTGAAAATATAGTAATTTCAATTGGGGTTAATTGAATACTTGTCCCTTTAGGGGGAAGGATCATGATAAGCTTCTGACAGCTGCATGGGGGATTGAATTCCTTCTGGAAAGTTTCTCCCATGAAGGTTGCTGAAGGTTGTGTCCCTGATCCTTCCGAGTTCAGCAAGGTCATTTCGGTAGCAATGTCAACTTCATCTGTATGATAATCACCTCCATGAGAACTTCTCTATTTCCTCCACAGGGTTGACCTGGGAGGTATTGGGGACTGATGTTACTGGGTTTTGGCCCAATTATAGATCTTCTGAGAAGGGGTTAAATATCTACTGTCGGAGTTCTGCCGGAAAGATATAATCTCCCCCTTCCTCAACCTTAAGACCCACCGTGACAGCTTGAAACGAGCTGTTTCATCCTTAAAACTTGCTTCTGAGAGCACACTGCAAATTTTGCACATATCTGGCAGCCAAGCAAATGTGTCCTGTTTTTTGCAAGGACTATGCTCATGGCAGGTGGAATGGGCCGTACCCACTAGCAAAAAGTAAACCGAGCAATTTTCTAC
>NC_089752.1:82477605-82480105 GCF_040412425.1 Macrobrachium rosenbergii | reverse complement strand
TGTAATATATTGACTTAGGTATTCACTTAATTACCTGTTTAGCCTCATTAGACTGTTAACCTTTTCTATTGGACAAACTATGTACTAGACAATTTATATTTTATATTATCCTGTAACAGTTGTAAGCATCGTTAACCATTTGTACTTGTTTGTTTTATGTAAGTCTTGAAGCCAAATGTAAACATATGTCCGGTATATGTTTTTCTTAAACTGATTAGTCAATAAAGTTCCCGGAAGAGGCCTGATGGAGGCGAAACTGTTGGGACAAAATTAAGAACTCTATTTCCTTTTCCTCTGGTTTCTCCTTCATCTTCATTGTGGAGTGCATCATAATATATATATATATATATATATATATATATATATATATATATATATATATATATATATATATATATATATATATATAATCATGCCTCGAACTTACATGAGTTAGGTTCCAAACCCCTCGTGCAAGGTGAATTTTTAAGTAAGTTTGGCATGGTCTTTAAAATGCTAATAAATGTTTATTTCAGAGTTTAAGTACTAAATATGACCCTAATCATGCTCCCAAAGTATTAAGCTAACTTTTAAAATGAACTAAAGTTAGTGTAATTTTATTTAAAATTTAGCTTATTACCCTTAAAAAAGGAATACAGTAAATGGTTGACATAAAAATTGAGTACTGCAGAGTTTCATAATAGCGCATTTACAGTAGGTGCGTATGTATACTAATGTTACCCCTAATTCATGGGATGCCGTTTTCTTTGTGTCACTAGGCAAAACGTCATGTGTCACAGTCATAACAAAAGTACAATTCCATAAAATATCGAAAACATGTACATAATGTTCGTAGAAGGTAGTACACTACAGGTAAAATTCAATCAATTTAAAATTATATACTGTACAGGTAATGACGTACAGAGAAATAATAAGTTGTAAAAGTATGTTTGAACTAACTACGAGAGAGAGAGAGAGAGAGAGAGAGAGAGAGAGAGAGAGAGAGAGAGAGAGAGAGAGAGAGAGAGAGAGAGAGAGATGTAATAAAGTAACTGTACTGCTTTTGTATCGTATTTATGCGCAAATATATAAATACAAATTTTCCATTCTGATTTTACACCTAAAAACACAAAAACTTAAAAAATTAAACACACTTTCTACAGGGGTATCATCTTTGAAAATGCAGTAACTAAAGGGTATCACATCTTGTAAAAAGTACACCAACTGAACGTCCTGTAATTACATGCACATACAGATTGCACCAGCACTTTTCTCCGAGGTTAACAGAGTAATTTTCAAAGAATGACACTTATAAAACTCTTAGTTACATCTCTGATATTACATTAACGAATTCATTTTATCAAATGAGCGTGACTGAACAACCTCATCTCAAGGTCATGTAAAGTCCTTGTGACAAAGACTTTACAAATGGACGTAATACTTGTATGATATTTATGTACAAAAATATAAATATAAATTTTCCATATCGATTTTACAGGTAAAAGCATGAAAACTTATAAATATACTTCAAACATTAAACAAGCATTTTCTGCAGGGGTATCATCTTTGAAAAGTGCAGTAACTTTGCAAATGGGTATCACATCTTGTAAAAAGTACACTAAGTGAATGTGCTGAAAATTACCTTTGCATCATATTTATGCATCTACAGTACAAAAATAAAAATACATTTCGATACAGATTTTACACATGAAAAAGCATGAAAATGCATTTTTCATAAGATTTTTACATAAAGCATGAAATGCATTTTCATACAGATTTTGCACATTAAAACTTGAAATGCATTTTTCATACAGATTTTACACATAAAAGCATGAAATGCATTTTTCATACATATTTTACACATAAAAAGCATGAAAACTTGTAAATTGCTTCAAAAATTAAACATACCCACTTCTGCAGGGTTTTCTCGAGAATTTCATGTGTCTGTGAAAAAATCATGTAACCCATTAGTTAGGTTCCAGTGAAAAGTTCGTGTGTGTGTGAATTCGCGCAACTCGAATCGTGTAAGATCGAAGTATTACTGTATATATATATAACATAGGCAGTCCCCGGTTTACGACGGGGGTTCCATTCTGACGACGAATCGTAAGCCGAAAAATCGTCGTAAACTGGACAAATCGTCGAAAATCGTAAGAAAACCTTACTTTTAATCCTTTGAGTATCCTTTGGATATCTTGAAAATTACATAACCTGCATTTTTATTGTCTTTCATGAAAAACCCTCCAAAACTTTACCATTCTACTGTTTTGAAGCCAGAGAGAGAGAGAGAGAGAGAGAGAGAGAGAGAGAGAGAGAGAGAGAGAGAGAGAGAGAGAGAGAGAGAGAGAGAGAGAGACTGCCTCACCACTTATCTACCAGAAAAAGACTTGGAATTTCACAGAACTAAAGTGCTCTCCCATCCTACATCAAATATAGCTTAAATTATTATCCTGTTACTACTGTATTAATCTTTGAAATGATGTTATTAATATCTCTTCAAAGTCATCTTAAACACTAGTAC
>NC_089752.1:82462605-82472605 GCF_040412425.1 Macrobrachium rosenbergii | reverse complement strand
TGGGCTTTTTTTGGCTTCCCCTCATAAGGCATTACCATATTTAGTATAGTAGTATTTCACCAGTTTGTTTTTTCCTTTCATATTCAACGAGCGGAGTATGCGTTCTGCTGGTCTTTGCCCTAAGTAGCCTCCTATTGTTCTCCCGTCTTCTCGATCTGGCATGAAGACCTGCCTGTTCTAGCGAAAGGATTGTTTTTCCACTCCACTTAGAGGAAATCTCGCCACCCTGCTATTTTTGTGCACTCACTGACCTCTGTGACATTACAATGGTCTCTGCTTTTCTTCAGGTTTGTCCCGAGAGTATCGTAAGCACACTCCTACAAACAGTATCTTACCATGAGCTGTGCTGGTCAACCTGTTTGCCCACCTGAGAGTGCTTTGAGGCGTAGTCTCCCGAGTCGTCGGGAGGCCCTCTGAGGTCAAAGAAGGGTGAGGATTACCTACTTAATTCTTTGCTATTCATTATATTACTATAAAAACTTGCCACAGTGGATTGTTGGGTCAACACTAGGACCATTATCATCTCATCACCCCCTTTATTTTTTTCCCGAGTATTTTTTATGTAAAACCCCCGCCTCAAGGGCAGATTTACTTAGCTAAATAAGCTATTTATTGTTCACAAATTTTCTTCAGTGAAACGGTGAAGGTTTCCTTGTTACTATTTACCATGTAATGGAAATATTAAGTTTAAGGATATTTTTCTCTCTTACGCCTCTTTCTATCCTATGATAGTTGAAACTATGATTCAGTAAACGTATTGTTTTCTACCTCCTACTAGTTCTTTCTCTTATTCTACTGGATATGATAGTTAGCTAGGAGAATGATGGTAGTGACCAAAGTTTTGTTTGCATGTGAGTTTTCCTTTCCCTAGATCTTTTTGGGGGACGTTCCTTTGTAATATTTAAGTTTACTTAGTATTAGTAAATTAATTATTAAGTTTTTGTTATTGGTTTGTTTTCCCTCTCCTGGGTGTTTCTTCTTGCTTAAATCTGTGTTATTTTTGTCCAGAATCTTTGTCTAATATGGCAACTGATTCTGTGAGAAGTGAATCTGTATAATATAAATAAAGATTTGCTCTGGCCTTTGCATTAAAAATCAGGCATAAGCATTAAGATACAAATGTCCTTTAATATCCAATTCGCTCTACCTCGGAAATAATATATTTCTTACATGGCAAAATCAAGGAATTTTTTTTAGGTGATACGTTCATCGTCCCGTGGGCTTGAACCACTGAAAGACAAGAACTCAGGACTACAGTGACGCCTTTACCCACACGTACAAGGAGGTCTAAGTTGATACCGTGCTCCCATCTACAAATCCCCGTCGAACTCAGGTACTTGTGTTTAGAGTCGATATCAACCCACCTCTGCCATGCTGACCATGTAGTGCGTTTGTTGCACGCAGCCATATTATGACTTTTTATCACATCACCATGATTCATATACAAGCATTAAGCTACAAATGTACTTTAACCCTTAAACGCCGAGCCTCTATTTACAAAAACGTCTCCCGTATGCCGGCGGCGTTCGGGAGCTAGCGCCGAAGCGGAAAAAATTTTTTTTCAAAAAATCACAGCACGCTTAGTTTTTAAGATTAAGAGTTCATTTTTGGCTCCTTTTTTTCTCATTGCCTGAAGTTTAGTATGCAACCATCAGAAATGAAAAAAATATCATTATCATATAGCAAATATTGAACATATGACAAAGGAAAAAACTCGCAAATAATTGTATACAAATCGCGCTGTAAGCAAACTGTTAAAGCTAAGGAGTTACTTCTTTTTAGGTTGTATTGTACACTAAATTGCGATGATTTTGGTATATAACAGACTGTAAAACGATCAAATAACACATTAGAGAAAATATCAAAATGGTGCAAGAATTCGTAACGCACGAACGTAAAAAAATGTTTTTTTCAAAAATTCACCATAAATCGAAATATTGTGCTAGAGACTTCCCGTTTGTTGAAAAATTAAGCTAATTAATTGAATATTACTAGACTGTAAGTGTTTTAGCTTACAATTGCAGTTTTTTACCATTTCGGTCGAGTTAAAGTTGACCGAAAGTCGAATTTTTTCTATTTATCATGATTTATATGAAAATATTTCAAAACTGATAAAAGCTATAACCATGAGTTATTTTTTGTTGTATTGTACATGAAATTGTGCACATTTTCATATATAAAACTTTATGTAACGACTAATATAAAACGGTGCAAACATTACGACAACGAGACGAAAGAATCTCTGAGATGTCTGGCCGAGCAATATGCGGACGTAAGGAACATGTTTTTTCAAAAATCTCACCATAAATCGAAATATTGTGCTAGAGACTTCCAGTTTGTTGCAAAATGAAGGTAAATGATTGAATATTACTAGAATGTAAGAGTTTTAGCTTACACTGCGTTTTTCGACCATTTTCGGTCGAGATAAAGTTGGACTGAAGGTTGAAATTTGGCAGTTATCGTGATTTATGAAAATATCAAAACTGATAAAGCTAACTGAACCAGAATTATTTTTCTAGTTGTATTTTACATGAAATTGCACACATTTTCATATATAAAAGTTTATAACGACTAATATAAAACGGTGCAAACATTACGACAACGTGACAAACGAATTTGAGATGTTCGCCGAGCACAAAGCATACATCGCAAGGAAAGTTTTTTTTTTTTTTTCAGAAATTCACCATAAATCGAAATATTGTTAGAGGACTTCCAGCTTGTTGCAAAAATGAAGGTACATGATTGAATATATTACTAGAATGTAAGAGTTTTAGCTTATAATATGCGTTTTTTTTACCATTTCCCGGTCGCGTTAAAGCTGACCAAAGGTTGAAATTCTTGGCAGTTATCGTGATTTATATGAAAATATTTCAAAACTGATAAAAGCTACAACCATGAGTTATTTTCTGTTGTATTCTACATGAAATTGCGCACATTTCCATATATAAAACTTTATGTAACGACTAATATAAAACAGTGCAAACATTACGACAACGTGACAAAAGAATTTCTGGCGCGGACGTAAGGAAAAAGTTTTTTTCAAAAATTCACCATAAATCGAAATATTGTGCTAGAGACTTCCAATTTGTTGCAAAATGAAGGTAAATGATTGAATATTACTAGAATGTAAGAGTTTTAGCTTATAATTGCGTTTTCTGACCATTTTGTCGAGTCAAAAGTTGACCTGAAGGTTGAAATTTTGGCAGTTATCGTGATTTATATGAAAATATTTCCAAACTGATAAAAGCTACAACCATGGGTTGTATTTTGCTGTATTTTACATGAAATTGTGCACATTTTGATATATAAAACTTTATGTAACGGCTAATATAAAACAGTGCAAAGATTACGACAAAATGACGAAAGAATTTCTGAAATTTTCGGCCGAGTTACCGCGCGAGAGTGAGGAAAAAGTTTTTTTTCAAAAATTCACCATAAATCGAAATATTGTGCTAGAGACTTCCAATTTGTTAAAATGAAGGTACATGATTGAATATTACTAGAATGTAAGAGTTTTAGCTTACAATTGCATTTTTCGATCATTTCGGTCGAGTCAAAGTTGACCGAAGGTTGAAATGTTTTGTAGTCGACGTACAGTACGTCCACTTGGCACCCAACAGACAATTTCAGTCGACGATTGATACATCCAGTAGGCGTTTAAGGGTTAATATCCAATTTGCTCTACCTCAGAAATAATATATTTTCATATATGTTATCGAAGGGGAATTGTTTTTTTAGTTAATAATAAGTTCGTCGTCCCATACTCAAAACAACTTAAAAGACAAGAACTCAGGACTACAGTGACGCCTTTACTCCACACTGCCAACAAGTGAGGTATGCTGATACCGCCCCCATCTACAAATCCCCGTCGAACTCAGGTATTTTAGAGTTAGAGTCGATATCAACTCACCTCTGCCATAAAGCTGACTATGTAGTGCGCTTGTCGACGCAGCCATATTATGACTTTTTATCACATTACCATGATTCATATACAAGCATTAAGCTACAAACGTCCTTTCATATCCAATTCGCTCGACCTCGGAAATGATATATTTTCGTATATGTTACCAAAAGGGAATTTTTTTTTTTATAGTTGATAATAAGTTCGTCGTCCCGTGGGCTCGAACCAATGAAAGACAAGAACAAGTCAGGTATAAGTTGATACCGGCTCCCATAATATGGCTGCGTGTGACAAACACACTACATGGTCAGCATGGCAGAGGTGGGTTGATATCGACTCTAAATACAAATACCTGAGTTCGACGGGGATTTGTAGATGGGAGCCGGTATCAACTTATACCTCACTTGTTGGCCATGTGGGTAAAGGCGTCACTGTAGTCCTGAGTTCTTTTCTTCGTTGGTTCGGAGCCCATGACAAACGAACTTATTATCAACTAAAAAAATTCCCTTCGGTAACATATATGAAAATATATTATTTCAGAGGTCGAGCGAATTGGATATTAAAGGACGTTTGTAGCTAATGATTGTATATGAATCACGGCATGTGATAAAAGTCATAATATGCTGCGTGCGACAAACGCACTACATGGTCAGCATGGCAGAGGTGGGCTGATATTAACTCTAAATACAAGTACCTGAGTTCGATGGGGATTTGTAGATGGGAGCCGGTATCAACTTATACCTCACTTGTTGGCCGTGTGGGTAAAGGTGTCACTGTAGTCCTGAGTTCTTGTCTTTCGTTGGTTCGAGCCCACGGGACGATGAACTTATTATCTACTAATAAAAAATTCCCCTTCGATAACATACATGAAAATATATTATTTCCGAGGTAGAGCGAATTGGATATTAAAGGACGTTTGTGGCTTAATGCTTGTATATGAATCACGGTTTTCTTAGGATTTTTTATGATTTTTGACGATTTTTCGGTTTACAACGATTTTTGGTTTACGACGCGGCGTAAAAACGGAAACCCCGTCGTAAACCGGGGACTGCCTGTATATGTTAAAATAAGATCAGAAAACCAGGATTGTGAAAACTCTGAAATTTTAAGGGAATTCACAAAATCACCAATTCACTTAGGGACATTTGATCCCCGAGGGGCTAGTGCATAAACTCTGGCAAAACAATATACACCATTGATTTCAAGTAGTCAGACCTTGGCTACATCACCTCAGCCATTTTCTGAATTGGTCGGCCACTTCCCACTTTGGCCGATTTCAGGCTTTGGCCATAACACACGCACACATATATATATATACAGTAAACCCCTATATTCGTGAGGAATGCATACCACACACCACCCCCGCGAATAGCAAAAGTCCACAAATGCTTAAAACCCCTCTAAAAACACTTAGAACTGCCTAATTTGATAGTTCAAACACAAAAAAAACTAAAAATGCTTATATCTGAGTATTTTAATACTTTTATCAAGAAAAGTGCATTTAGTCATGAAAATTATATGAAAATGCAGTAATTGTTGAGTATTTCTTAGTGAAAAATACCGCGAATGGGCGAATTTTCCTCTAATAACGTGTTATATGTTCCACAGAGAAATCCGCAAATAGCTGAGTCCACAAATCGTGAGACCGCGAATAATATAGGAGCTTACTGTGCGTGTGTGTGTATATATATATATACAGAAAGCGACCATCACTAATCCGGCATCAGTGGGGACCTGGAGGGTGCTAGATTAGCCATTTATTAGGCTAGAATACATGAAACCCAGTAGCTAAGCACCTCATCTTAGAATTAAAATATCCCATAAATCAGTACAAGTTGATAATAAAGAAAAAGACAATTATCAACACAGGTAGTGCTCGAGTTACGATAATCTGGAAGCTACGATATTTCGAGTTTACGACAGGATGGGGTTAGTAATTAATACCAGTACGAAAATATTTAGAAATATTTTTTAGAATTCATTTATATACAGGCAGCAGCTACAATCAGGTGGCGAGAGAGACCAACTTACAATAGAAAAACTTCTTTTCTCCATCTCTTTATTCCATCTGCTAGTTAAAAAAGTAAAAGAGAATGATAAAAGTATTGTTAGTAACGTTATACTCTTGGCAGAATGCGTACAGCCATAAACAACCGAACGAGAAACTTGTTTTGCTAATAATCAGATCGGATAAATAAATTGCTTTGTTTAGACTAATCCATCGTACGGTAATACACAATCATCAGAAGTTATGTTACAAAAATGACGCAAGTACTGTACAATAGGACTGATATATTTTTTACACTAAACCCTTATTCGCTGGAGAAAAGACGGCAGGGAAATATACTGCTCAGTAACTTAGCTGTGTTGTAGCTGAAGCTGAGAAACAATGTTCAAGCTAAGTAATGACCATAAATTATCGCATCGGGCAACAGATGAAACTCGGACCGTAATAAAACTGGAGAGAATGTATTTTAATCAAAACTACTGGTATGAAAGAATACAAATTACTACTGTTTTCACGCCATAAAAGATAAACACGCAGTGTCCGCTTCTCTCTTCGCCCCTCGTAGTTTATTTTTCTGCAGCATCCAAGAACGAGTGGGCTACCATTTATTCAGTAGGAAGGAGGACCAAATATCTTGCTGCTGCTCTGTTGCCGTGTTCTTTAGCATATTCTATAATCCTGAAGTTTGTAGCGACAGTGTAACTTGCCTCTTGCTTCCCGTATCCATATTTGCAAGGGTAAAATCCAATAAATAAAAATGTTTCCTATGTAACGGCTCGAGTCTCGTGAGCAACTGAACAAAGCCATGTTATTATTCTTAAAAGAGAATGCTAGCACGAGTTACGAAGTATCAACTCAACGGCTTCCTGTTATTATGCCTCCAAAGAGAATGGTAGCAGGAATTGTCAACCACCAAATTGATCGGGCTTGTTATAAGTGAAAGAGAATGTTAGCAGGAATTGCCAACTACCAACTGAATGAAGCCTTGTTATGCGTAAAGCTCTCGAGATAATCACCACAGGGGCAGCACGCTGCACTGTAAGTCTGTAAATGTGGAATGGGGCGATGCATTGTAGACAACAATAATTATATTAACACATTTTAATGAAAATATCGATAACAACAACGATATTGACTATAATACTAGCAGTAGTAATTATGTGATGGTAAGTGTGATACTGATAAATAATTATAATAAACTTTGGTTTTTAATAGGCTATTAGGATAACAATCGAATGTTAGGCTACCATCTACGTGATTGCAGCCATGTATAATTTCGGCCAAAATTTTTAAATTTTGAGCCACATTATGTACATAGGATGGGGATTTTGGGCCATTTATTAAGAAAATGTCTATACGTCACAAATATGGTACGAAGCTCGTATTATGATGAAATCAAGAGAAAATAGCAAACAGAATCTGATTTTTTTACACAAAACATACATGCCTCCAAATGGCTACAAACATGACTCTAATGCAACGTCATATATTAACGAAAAAAATAGCTAAATTAATTTCACAACGAAACGTATTTAAGTTATATTTCGACTTAAAAACACTTCGTATAACGAAAAATATCCGTGTCCCAAATAAATAAAGTATCCATATTCATTTATGCTAACTAGAAGCAAGAAAAGCGCTTTGAACCTAGTTAAATGCGTCGAAATAAACAATCGATATTAATTCCCAAAACAAAACATTGATCGCAATTTATAATACAAAAGCAATATGAGAATATACGCAATTGGAAACAATGTAGTAAAGCATAACTTTTTAAAAGATCCATGAAAAAGATGCACATTCGTTATGTTGATGTTTGTATAATACTGTTAATATAGGTTAAGTTAGGCTACCAGTTTGTTGATGCAGCACACCGCGCCACCAAATCAAGCGCCGGCAAGTGAGTTGCGCAGGCTATCGCCGGGAAATTTGAAAATTAGTGCGGATATTGAATTTACTTCAGCTGAAATTTGCGCCAGATTACTGATTGTTCCGGACTACTGATTGCCAGATTAGTGATGGTCAACTCTGTATATATATATATATATATATATATATATATATATATATATATATATATAGTTATATATATATATGTATATATATATATATATATATATATATATATATATATATATATATATATATATATATATATATATATTATATATATATATATATATATATATATATATATATATATATATATATATATATATATATATATATATATATATTATATTATATATATATATATATATATATATATATATATATATATATATATATTATATATATATATATATATATATATATATATATATATATATATATATATATATATATATATATATATATATATATATATATATATATATATTATATATATATATTATATACATATATATATATACATATATATATATATATATATATATATATATACATATACATATATAATTTATATATATATATATATATATATATATATATAATTTATATATATATATATATATATACATATATATATATTTATATATATATATATATATATTTATATATATATATATGTATATATATATTTATGTATATACATATATTTATGTATTTATATATATTTATGTATTTATATATATATATATATATTAATATATATTATATGTATATATATATATATATATAAATAAATTATCAAGCTGGATCAATCAGCAAGTATTTCACTGGCCACAGTCTAAAAGAGTTGAACCCGAGATCATTCAAACCCAAAGGAGCCTGGCAGCTGATATCAGCTTTTCCTCAATCTCTCCATTCCGCAATGACCACAGAAATACCACCGAATTATCTGCTGAGCGGAATAAGACAGAACACACCACACGCAGGGATTGCAAATAGCCATCGAACAATTTTCAGACAGGCAAGGGCGTTACCACTGGCCATACAAGCGTCTAAAAGAAGTTGGAACCCAAGAGAACTACTTCGCAGTTAACCGTTACAGCCAGCGCTTTTCAATCTTCGATTCCAATGACTCCAATAGACAACATTACCGGTCTTCTTCTGAGCGATGAAACATCAACAAACAGCAAACAGAAATTTCTTCACGCCGACGAACTCAGGTCTCTCAGGTGAGCAGTGGCAGCTACCGTTACGTTGCTCACAGTTGGAATTTCCGAGCAGAAGCTAACTGAGCCCAGTTAGTTTTCTCTCAACTTTCGATTGCACGACTAATAGAGTCAACACCATTCGACCACTTCTGAAGCGCAGAACAGTCAACACATCACGCAGGGAACAGAAATAAATTTCTGACTCACGCCGATCGAACCCAGGTCTCTCAGGTGAAAGCAAGGAAATTCCTGGGTGCAGTTGCTCTCAGGTTCAACTTTAGACTTGTATGGCCCAGTGGGTAACGCCCTTGCTTTCCACCCGAGAGATTCCGTTCGATCCCGACGTGAGTCAGAAATTTATTTCTGTTCCACACGTGATTGTGTGTTGATGATTTCTATCTTATTCACTCAGAAGGGATAATTCGAATGAAATGTTGTCTATTGGGTCATTGCTGAGTTGGGAAGTTGGGGAAAACTCACTGGTATGCAAGCAGTTAGCTTGCCCAGGTAATTCCTTGGGTGCAGTTGCTATCAGGTTCCAACTTCTTTTAGACTTGTATGGCCCAGTGGGTAACGCCCTTGCTTTCCACCTGAGAGACCTGGGTTCGATCCCGACATGAGTCAGAAATTTATTTCTGTTCCACACGTGATTGTGTGTTGATGATTTCTATCTTATTCACTCAGAAGGGATAATTCGAATGAAATGTTGTCTATTGCTGAGTCGGGAAGTTGGGGAAAATCCGCTAGTATGCAAGCAGTTAGCTTGCCCAGGTAATTCCCTGGGGTGCAGCGTTTCAGGTTCCAACTTTTTAGACTTGTATGACCCAGTGGGTAACGTGCCCTTGCTTCCATCTGAGAGACCTGGGTTCGATCCCGACGTGAGTCAGAAATTTATTTCTGTTCCACACGTGATTGTGTGTTGATGATTTCTATCTTATTCACTCAGAAGGGATAATTCAAATGAAATGTTGTCTATTGGGTCATTGCTGA
>NC_089752.1:81967605-82140105 GCF_040412425.1 Macrobrachium rosenbergii | reverse complement strand
TAACTTCCACGCCGCCTGGCCGGGCACATTACCTTAGAGTTGGGCCCTTTGAAGGAAAGAAACAGGGACCAACAACAGCTGGTGGCAGCTAGGTGGGATAACAAGAGCTAAGTGAGATAACAAAAGCTGCAGCCGATGGCGATCGGTGAGATTACAACAGCTAAGTGAGATAACCGCGGGTGTACAGGTAGTGATCACGAACAGTTGGCGAAACAGTGAAGTGAGATAAACAATTGAAAATAGAATAAACAAGTGATCAAAGAAAAACACCAAAGACAAAACATAACATACGCCACTCTGCAAAGAAGAAATAAAATACGCCCCACACAAACACACACAACACTACAACAAAGCAGAAGACTACACCGCAGAGAGAGAGGCCCTTTTCCTGTCGCCGCCACGATGATTCCCGTGACCGAGTGAGAGCCAGATCCCCAGCTAAGGCGCAGTGACGGAAGAAGGTGAAGAAGAAGACGAACGAACAACCCAACCCTTGGATGAAAGCCTACGAATAACAAAATCAAGCTGCCGAGAGAATACGTGCAGAAGGACGAGAGAAAAAAACGACACACAGTAAGAATGTCCTTAGGGTCACACACACACACGTAGAAAATTTTTTTTTCTTTGAGTTAGAAGCACACAAAATTAAGTCGACTAAGAACACTTGTATTGATATTCATTTAAAACTCAAAACTCATACGTAAATTAAATAGACTTGGCAACAAGAGTTTTTTTTCTTTTTCCCTTTCTTTAACTAAGCACATATCGATCTTTTTACAAAATTTTATCCATTTGGTATTACTAAACTTTATTTAACGTTTGGCATGACTAACCCATAATTTCTGTATTTTATTTGTGTCATTCTACGGTTATTTTAAGCATTTAATTTTTTATTTAACATTCATTAGCTGAAATTTATATATTTTTCGATCGAGAAATCTCAACTTGCTTTTTTGTTCGCTTAAAGGTGTTCAGAATCTTAAGTTTTTAAAGATTATTTTTTCTTTATTTTTTTTTAAAGCGAGTGATAATTTATTTATTTGTTTTACCAGCACTGTCAAGGATAATTGGAAGTTAAGGGATTTTTTTTTTTTTTTTTGTTGAACACCGGCAATCGGTAATTTAGAATTTCAAGGAAATTTTAGTGATTGATTAACTTTACTTTAGGTATGATAGAAGTGTTTATGATCTTTTGTGATTTTAAGAACTGGTTGACTTTATTTGCATTGTTGTTACAGATACTCAGTGGTTAAGAAAGTGTTTGTCATTAGTGAATAAATGCCCAGGAACAGATCAGCACAAACTAATAGTGTAAGAACTCCTGTTTACACAAGAAGTCAAACCAATAATTTAACAATGGATAGGGGAACACAGTCAACTCCCAGTCTCTGCAGCTGTAGGTCACATAAAAGACATGCAATTAACCATATAGCCAAATTTTGGGAAGGAAAGAAGGTCAGGTGCCCAAACTTAGAAAACTGGATAGAGCAGGTAGGCATACATCTTAATAACATAATAAAGATAGCTTTGAAGAGTTATCTGGATCTGGATGCAGGGGAGACTTAGAACGATATGTCCATTTCGAGACATATCAAAGACTTAAACAAATGAAACAGTCCTTTAGAAGGTATATTCCACAGTAAGGGGTAAAATTATCAGCCTTGAAGGATAGCTCACTGTTATAAGGCAGATAAAAGAAGCTACCAAGGGATGAATTCCCAGCTATATAACAATATGAATGAATGGGGTCACTTAGTTACATCCACTAAATGGGCAGAGACAGATAAAATGTTAGTAGCTGATGTCAAAACCATTATTAGGTTAGCATTCATGATTGGAAGTTTGCCAGCCGAAGCTATTGGAAGGATGACCCGAAAATGGGAGACTTCAGATGACATAGCTGATATCGAAGAGGAAGTAGCAAGAATCTTAAGTAGAAATCACAAAGAGAACCCAGTATACAGACCTTTAGTCACCATAGGACAAGAAGAAGGAGGACAAAATAGTTCTAGGAATCCAGATAGAATCAGAATTAGGACGTTAGGTAATACAACTCAAGGGAGATTTTCAACAGTCACGTGTTATAACTGTCAGAAGAAGGGACATTATCCAGTGACTGCCAAGGGATAGCTTACTGCCCTTTCCATAAGAGAGCCGGGCATAGCGCTCGAGATTGAAGAAATAGACCTGCTTCAGCACCTAGATATAGATCTCAGTCAAGAGGCAAAGGTAGAGACCATAGTCAGTCTCCACAAGCTAGAAGGAATAGGGGTTCAAACCCAAATAGGCATCAAGATACTAACCAAACTGAGAGTATATCAGATGACACAATGGTAAATTTTCACTCCAGTGGTATAATGGGTCTGCCTTCATAATAGAGGGAAGGACTGGATTGCAAAACCTAAGCCAAACTAGACAGGTTAGCAAAGTTAGTATAGGGAATGAATATAATTATAGACCAGTATTTCCCGCACATGTTGGTTTAGAGAAACCTATTGCCACATTCTTTGATACAGGGAGTCATAAGAATATAATGTCAGAAAAGGTGTATCAGATGTATTTTTCTCACTTAAGTTTGAACCCAGCAGTAGATTGTAGAATCACAGACGTTCAGGGTAATAATATCAGAATAGTAGGACAAATAGATTTTCCTTTTAAGCTAGGAAGAATTTCACTAAAGGAGAAGGTTCTAGTAGTAAGAGATATACAGTTAGGGTTTGCACATTTGCTAATTGGTTATCCAACTATGGCTAGAGAAGGGATCAGCATTAATGCACCTAGAGAGCAATTAGTGATTAGAAGGGGTCATGAAATTTCTAGAATACCTCTATGTAAATTAACAGGAAGAATCCCGACTCGAGAGCACTCTTCATTGAGAAGTATTCTAAAGAAAGACACGACAGAGGGAAGATATTCAGTATACAGCACAAGCTCTCAACAGATAAATACTCACTTAGAAACCAACCAAGAAACTTACTTGAAATTAGACAGGGAGTTAAGACTTAAACCTGGAGAGAGCGCATGGATAGAATGTACAGTAAATCCAATTTTTGAAGGGAAGGAAATTCTCACACTTACTGAAGAAGCGTAAGTAAAGGGGGTACATTACTCTTCTAGTCTACATGAAGTCAGGCAGGGTAAAATAGCTTTGCAGGTTATGAACAACAGAGGAGGAAAGGTTAGGCTAACACAGGGAACAGAATTAGGTTTAGCAGAGGTATACACCATTCCCATTCAAGTTGTAGAGAAGGAAACGGTAGCACCAATCAATAAAGAAAATGAAAATTTAGCCCAGGACATAAAACTGAGAAGAGCTAAGATAGGGTCTCACTTGAAAGATATTAAAGAAGATTGTGCTAGAGAAAAACTCATAGATTTGCTAAGTGAGTACTAAGACATAGTCGCTATGGAGGGCGATACACTAGGTAACACAGGTGAAATAACGCATAGAATAGACATTCCACAAAACACAAAGCCAATCTACATACCAGCCTATAGAGTAGCCCATTCCCAGAAGGAGATCATTGAAAGAGAAGTACAAAAAAATGGATAGGCTAGGAATAATAGAACCATCAAAATCTCCATGGTCTTTCCCACTTTTGCTAGTTCCAAAAAAGGATAAAACCTACAGAGTAGTGGTAGATTTTAGAAGGTTAAACAAGATAACCGAAAATGATCCTTATCCAATGCCGTCTATGAGAGATCTTATCACAACAATCGGATCCAAGAAATACTTTACCACAATAGATTTGTTGCAAGGATTTTTACAAATTCCTTTGGACGAGGAAAGTAAACCATTAACTGCCTTTAGTACAAGCAACGGTAGATATCAATATGTGAGAATGCCTTTTGGTCTGAAGTCAAGCCCAGTAACCTTTGTGAGATTAATGGATAAGATTTTAGGTGATTTATTAGGCAAGGATGTACATTGCTATATAGACGATTTGATAATAGCAACAGATACAATTGAAGAACACATAAAACTGGTAAGAGAAGTACTAAAGAGACTGAGGAAGGCGAATCTTAAATTGAAGTTAAAGAAGTGCAATTTCATCAGAAGGAAAATAGACTACCTGGGACACACACTAAGTGAAAAGGGTGTGGAAGTAAACGACTTAAAGATTAAGTCAATCAAAGAGTATCCTACACCTCAATGTAAGAAGGATGTGAAGTCATTTTTGGGATTAGCAGGTTTTTTACCGCAAGTACATAAAGAATTTTGCAGCAATATCCGCTCCGCTGATGGAGTTATTAAAGGAAACACTTGTCATCATTCGTATGGAAAACAAGGCAACAAGAAGCATTTGATGAACTAAAGGAAAGGTTAACTCATTCTCTCGTACTTAGTTTCCCAGATTTCAGTAAAGAATTCTTTTTAGCTACAGATGCAAGTCGCACTGGTATAGGAGCATGCTTAATGCAAAGACATGATAACAAATATAATGCTATAGCATATTATAGTAGAAAGCTAAAGCCCACAGAAGTAAACTACTCAGTAACAGACCTAGAGTCTTTAGCCATAATAGATGCTTTAAAACACTTCAGGTATATCATATTCGGGTACAAGATAACTGTATTCACTGATCATTCCGCCACAGTAGAAATGCTTAAGAATCCGAATTTTTCCGGAAGTAGAGCTCGTTGGTTTATGACAGCCCAAGACTATGACATAGAGTTGAAATATGTTCCAGGGAAGGCCAATAAAGTGGCAGACGCCTTATCAAAGCATAGTAACCAAAGGGATAGTATAAACATGACAGGTCACGAAGCAGAACATTTTGTAAAATTCATAAGCAATGTATTTACCATGCATTACACAGAAGAACTTTCCAGACAAAATTTCATAAGTGAACAAAAAGTGATGAAGATTTAAAGGAGATCTTCGATTTTGTAGAAAATAAAAGAGAATTTAGTCAAAAGGAACGAGCAGAACTAAGTAACAGAATTTGTTGCCCCATAGACGCAGTAAACGTCATAGACGACGTACTAGTTTGGATGTGTCACGAGTGTGACCCGTTTGATCAATTACTAGGAGTACTCCATAAAAGAATAGTACCAAAGAGCCTAAGAAATAAAGTCATTGAGTTAATGCATGACGATGACGAGAGCTCACCCAGGAAGGGATGAGACAGTTAGACTAGTTAAAAGATCGTTTCATTGGAAAGGAATTTACAAGGATGTTAGTAATTACGTGAAGAGCTGCAATACTTGCAACAGTTACAAGGGAAGAACAGATAAGGAAGTACCTCTAGGGAAATATCCCATTCCGCAGACTCCATTTGAAAGAGTAGCCATAGATCTAATCACTAATCTTCACACCACGAGTAAGGGGAATAGAAATATATTAGTGTGTATTGACGCACTCACTAGATATACAGAGTTAATACCATTAACTAGTAAAGGAGCTAAAGAGTGTGCAATTGCTCTTTTTGATAAGATATTTTGCAGGTATTCTGCCCCACAGCTCATTATATCTGATAATGGCACCGAGTTCAATAACTTATTGGTTCAAGAAATTTGTGATGCATTCAAGGTAGAAAAGGTAATGATACAACCGTATCATCCAGCTAGTAATGGTTTAGCAGAAAGAAATAACAGAAAGGTTCTAGATGCATTAAGGCATACAGTAGGACAGGATCCTGATTGGGACGTCAATTTACCTTTAGTCCAGTTATCGCTAAATGCTAAGTATCATAGAAGTACTCAAGCAACACCCATAAAAGTTTTAATGGGATATGACCCAAGATTACCATATGCGTGGCTAAATCAGCCAATACAGCCTAATTACTCTGAAGACATTATGAAAATAAGAATTGGGAATTTCAAGGTAATTCATAAGCAATTACACAAGAATTTAGAGGAAGCTCAGAAGAATATGATAGACAGGCATCAAGAAGGATTAAGGCCAGTAGATTACAAGATAGGCGATGAAGTTTACCTCAAGAAGGAAGTAAGAAGTGGAATTAATTACAAGTTAGCCACTAAATTCACAGGGCCATACAAGGTCATAGATGTGCAAGAGACTAAGGTGAAAGTGAAAAAGGTGAATAAAGTAATACCTTCCACATATGCTGAATCATTAGAAGAAGAAGGATTTTGGATAAATAAAGATAAAGTCAAGAGAACAAAAGAAGTTAAAGAGGCAGAACTGACTGAAGAATTAGAAGAAGCTACTTCAGAAGAAAAATTAGATATAACCTAAGAAATAGAAGAGTCACATTTCAGTAATAATGATAAGAACAAACCCGTCAATTCATCCTATTATTCCCGGTATTTGATTTCTTTGTTGCTGAGTTTGCCTTTATTGGTTGACTTAGTAATGAAACTATTTTTTTATAATGTTGCAATACTTACTTTAATTAGTCGGTCTTGTAACAAAAGAATTTGGGGTTAAGGCGCCGTAACTTCGAATTTATTTTTTCTTTAACTGAGGGGAATTACTTAGGAAGCAAGAAAGTAAAGTAAAATTTCTGAAATGTAACGTATTAAAGTCAGAAGGGTTAAAGTCATCTTTAGGGATTTGCAACCCACTATCACTAATAGAAGAATGAGGTAGAAGTTTAAGACAGGTTTTAAATGATTTCAACGAGAATCTTGTTTTCAAATCACAAATATTTGTATCAGTGTACTAATCATAAGTAAAAGGTAAAGAAATGAGAAATACAGTTTGTAAGATTTGTGAGTACTTTAAGGGTACCTCATCCAGGAGAAATCTTGGCATAACCCATAACATGTCAACATTGAAAGGAGTGCATGAACTATACTAACACTAGAAGTAGAAATAGTAATTACTTATTTTCCCGTAGAACTAACACGTTTACGACCTTCGTTTCTTAGAGATACTTTAATAGCGAAAGCTTACCGATTTGTTTTGCCAGTCACAAAATATTCATAAGTACTACTTTGTTTTCCGACCCAAGTTGCCAGTCATACTTTTGAGTTAGTCATTAAAATGTAGAAGTTTCCTATGCAAAGAGAAGTCTATACTTGCATTGATAAAGTCAAGCAACAAGTACACAAGTAAGTTACACATGTTAGTTACACAATGTTTGAATACACCCAAGATACAAGTAAGGACATTATCATTCATTTGTAGCAGCAAGCCTAACAAGAAATCCATGAAGAACGGCCAAGAAATGAAGATTGCCGCCTTATGATTGTACAGATTGATTACTTTTAAGAATTTAAAATCCACCTGTTAGGCAGCTAGGTATGAGGGCTGAGTAAATCCAAATGTAACTTGGATAGATAATTGCTACTGTTTCTTTGCTCTTTTATATATCATTTACGATTGTTTTAATACTTAAAGCCAGATTCATAGAAGGAATTTATCATACAAAACGTGCATATTGTTAGGAGCCCTCATAGTCCATACTGTTTTGTTTATTTAGAAAACTGTCAGGAGACAGTTAGGTAGCATGGCCGAGACTGTATCGAGAAAATAGAGAAAAACATATTTTTTCGAAGTAGAAATATCCTATTTCCATTTTGGGTCTGTACAAAGGACCATAAAGTCATAAATCTCCCAGCCTGTCACAACAAGTCGCCAACCACATCTTCAAGAACACACCAGCACTAACAAGGCGCTAAGAGAAATTGCATCTGGCCGTGCCTTCGAAATCCACGAGGGTCCTGCGAAGGAACCTTATGGTTAGTAGAGTGTGGGAAAACACCTCACCCCCCTTGACTTCGAAGGATAGCCCAAGGAAATAAGCCACGCCCACAGGTCAAGCCTAGATGTTTTGGCCAATCAAATGCCATCAGTGCCAGAGACCTAGAGACATCCTACAAGGAGCAAATACCCAATAATCAACAGGAATTCCTTAAAACACACCTCCAAAAGTTGGAATGAAGCAAGTGGAGGAGGTGCCTCAGAAAAGCAGTACCTGCCCAGAATATGACGTCATGGTTGACACAAGGGAAAATGGGAGATATAAGGACAGGCATACAGGAAAGGAGACAGAAAAAAAAAAGAGGGAGAGAAAAGATAGAGAGAAAGAGAGAGACTATTGGGAAGATAGAAAGTGAGGGGGAAGCAGAAAAGACTGAAAGAGAAGAAGTTGTTTTAGTGAAGAAAGACTCTCTCAAACAATAGTCCCTTAATCTAATTCGTTAAGTCTCTCGAAACCATTATCTTAAAAACCATTATCTTAAAGTCTCGAACCATTAAGAAACAGTTAAGAACTATAGGTGGAACTGTAAGACAAAAATCACAAATAAAGAAGAAACGGGAACAATTAATCATTTTCCCTTTAACCTCGGTAATTATAATTTAATAACTGGTTTTAAAGAACCACTTGTTCCTACTTACAAATAACTTCCACGCCCCTGGCCGGCACATTACCTTAGAGTTGGGCCCTTTGAAGGAAAGAAACAGGGACCAACAACAGCTGGTGGCAGCTGAGATAACGGGGGATAACAAGAGCTAAGTGAGATAACAAAAAAAAAAAAAAAAAAAAAATTTGTTAGGCTGCAGCCGATGGCGATCGGTGAGATTACAACAGCTAAGTGAGATAACCGCGGGTGTACATGTAGTGATCACGAACAGTTGGCGAAACAGTGAAGTGAGATAAACAATTGAAAATAGAATAAACAAGTGATCAAAGAAAAACACCAAAGACAAAACATAACATACGCCACTCTGCAAAGAAGAAATAAAATACGCCCCACACAAACACACACAACACTACAACAAAGCAGAAGACTACACCCCAGAGAGAGAGAGCCCCTTTTCCTGTCAACGCCACGATGATTCCCGTGATCCGAGTGAGAGCAAGATCCCCAGCTAAGGCGCAGTGACGGAAGAAGGTGAAGAAGAAGACGAACGAACAACCCAACCCTTGGATGAAAGCCTACGAATAACAAAATCAAGCTGCCGAGAGAATACGTGCAGAAGGACGAGAGAAAAAAACGACACACAGTAAGAATGTCCTTACGGTCACACACACACACGTAGAAAATTTTTTCTTTGAGTTAGAAACACACAAAATTAAGTCGACTAAGAACACTTGTATTGATATTCATTTGAAAACACAAAACTCATACGTAAATTAAATAGACTTGACAACAAGAGTTTTTTTCCTTTTTCTCTTTCTTTAACTAAGCACATATCGATCTTTTTACAAAATTTTATCCATTTGGTATTACTAAACTTTATTTAACGTTTGGCATGACTAACCCATAATTTCTGTATTTTATTTGTGTCATTCTACGGTTATTTTAAGCATTTAATTTTTTATTTAACATTCATTAGCTGAAATTTATATATTTTCGATCGAGAAATCTCAACTTGTTTTTTGTTCGCTTAAAGGTGTTCAGAATCATAAGTTTTTAAAGATTATTTTTTCTTTAAATTTTTTAAAGCGAGTGATAATTTATTTATTTGTTTTACCAGCACTGTCAAGGATAATTGGAAGTTAAGGGATTTTTTTTTTTGTTTAACACCGGCAATCGGTAATTTAGAATTTCAAGGAAATTTTAGTGATTGATTAACTTTTACTTTAGGTAAGATAGAAGTGTTTATCATCTTTTGTGATTTTTTTGACTTTATTTTAAGAACTGGCATATACAGTGGTTTAAGAAAGTGTTTGGTGAATAAATGCCCAGGAAGATCAGTTCAAACTAATAGTGTAAGAACTCCTGTTTACACAAGAAGTCAAACCAATAATTTAACAATGGATAGGGGAACACAGAACTCCCAGTTATCAGTCTCATAAAAGACATGCAATTAACATGAAATTTTGCGGAAGGAAAGAAGGTCAATAACTTAGAAAACTGGATAGAGCAGGTAATACAAATAACATTCACAGATAGCGAAAAACTAAAGACTTATCTGGATCTGGATGCAGGGGGGATTTAGAACGATATGCCATTTCCAACATATCAAAGACAATGGGAAGAAATGAAACAGTCCTTTAGGAAGGTATATTCCAAGTAAGCGAAACAGATCCCGTTATCAGCCTTGAAATAGCTCACTGTTATAAGGCAGATAAAAGAAGCTACCATGGATGAATTCCCAGCTATTAACAATATGAATGAATGGGGTCACTTAGTTACATCCACTAAATGGGCAGAGACAGATAAAATGTTAAGATGAAAACCATTATTAGGTTAGCATTCAATTGGGTTTGCCAGCCGACATTGGAAGGATGACCCGAAAATGGGAGACTTCAGATGACATTGAATCGAAGAGGAAGTAGCAAGAATCTTAAGTAGAAATCACAAAGAGAACCCAGTATACAGACCTTTAGTCACCATAGGACAAGAAGAAGGAGGACAAAATAGTTCTAGGAATCCAGATAGAATCAGAATTAGGACGTTAGGTAATACAACTCAAGGGAGATTTTCAACAGTCACGTGTTATAACTGTCAGAAGAAGGGACATTATCCAGTGACTGCCAAGGGATAGCTTACTGCCCTTTCCATAAGAGAGCCGGGCATAGCGCTCGAGATTGAAGAAATAGACCTGCTTCAGCACCTAGATATAGATCTCAGTCAAGAGGCAAAGGTAGAGACCATAGTCAGTCTCCACAAGCTAGAAGGAATAGGGGTTCAAACCCAAATAGGCATCAAGATACTAACCAAACTGAGAGTATATCAGATGACACAATGGTAAATTTTCACTCCAGTGGTATAATGGGTCTGCCTTCATAATAGAGGGAAGGACTGGATTGCAAAACCTAAGCCAAACTAGACAGGTTAGCAAAGTTAGTATAGGGAATGAATATAATTATAGACCAGTATTTCCCGCACATGTTGGTTTAGAGAAACCTATTGCCACATTCTTTGATACAGGGAGTCATAAGAATATAATGTCAGAAAAGGTGTATCAGATGTATTTTTCTCACTTAAGTTTGAACCCAGCAGTAGATTGTAGAATCACAGACATTCAGGGTAATAATATCAGAATAGTAGGACAAATAGATTTTTCCTTTTAAGCTAGGAAGAATTTCACTAAAGGAGAAGGTTCTAGTAGTAAGAGATATACAGTTAGGGTTTGCACATTTGCTAATTGGTTATCCAACTATGGCTAGAGAAGGTATCAGCATTAATGCACCTAGAGAGCAATTAGTGATTAGAAGGGGTCATAAAATTTCTAGAATACCTCTATGTAAATTAACAGGAAGAATCCCGACTCGAGAGCACTCTTCATTGAGAAGTATTCTAAAGAAAGACACGACAGAGGGAAGATATTCAGTATACAGCACAAGCTCTCAACAGATAAATACTCACTTAGAAACCAACCAAGAAACTTACTTGAAATTAGACAGGGAGTTAAGACTTAAACCTGGAGAGAGCGCATGGATAGAATGTACAGTAAATCCAATTTTTGAAGGGAAGGAAATTCTCACACTTACTGAAGAAGCGTAAGTAAAGGGGGTACATTACTCTTCTAGTCTACATGAAGTCAGGCAGGGTAAAATAGCTTTGCAGGTTATGAACAACAGAGGAGGAAAGGTTAGGCTAACACAGGGAACAGAATTAGGTTTAGCAGAGGTATACAGCATTCCCATTCAAGTTGTAGAGAAGGAAACGGTAGCACCAATCAATAAAGGTGAAAATTTAGCCCAGGACATAAAACTGAGAAGAGCTAAGATAGGGTCTCACTTGAAAGATATTAAAGAAGATTGTGCTAGAGAGAAACTCATAGATTTGCTAAGTGAATACCAAGACATAGTCGCTATGGAGGGCGATACACTAGGTAACATAGGTGAAATAACACATAGAATAGACATTCCACAAAACACAAAGCCAATCTACATACCAGCCTATAGAGTAGCCCATTCCCAGAAGATCATTGAAAGAGAAGTACAAAAAATGGATAGGCAAGGAATAATAGAACCATCAAAATCTCCATGGTCTTTCCCACTTTTGCTAGTTCCAAAAAAGGATAAAACCTACAGAGTAGTGGTAGATTTCAGAAGGTTAAACAAGATAACTGAAAATGATCCTTATCCAATGCCGTCTATGAGAGATCTTATCACAACGATCGGATCCAAGAAATACTTTACCACAATAGATTTGTTGCAAGGATTTTTACAAATTCTTTTGGACGAGGAAAGTAAACCATTAACTGCCTTTAGTACAAGCAACGGTAGATATCAATATGTGAGAATGCCTTTTGGTCTGAAGTCAAGCCCAGTAACCTTTGTGAGGTTAATGGATAAGATTTTAGGTGATTTATTAGGCAAGGATGTACATTGCTATATAGACGATTTGATAATAGCAACAGATACAATTGAAGAACACATAAAACTGGTAAGAGAAGTACTAAAGAGACTGAGGAAGGCGAATCTTAAATTGAAGTTAAAGAAGTGCAATTTCATCAGAAGGAAAATAGACTACCTGGGACACACACTAAGTGAAAAGGGTGTGGAAGTAAACGACTTAAAGATTAAGTCAATCAAAGAGTATCCTACACCTCAATGTAAGAAGGATGTGAAGTCATTTTTGGGATTAGCAGGTTTTTTACCGCAAGTACATAAAGAATTTTGCAGCAATATCCGCTCCGCTGATGGAGTTATTAAGGAAACACTTGTCATTCGTATGGAAAACAAGGCAACAAGAAACATTTGATGAACTAAAGGAAAGGTTAACTCACTCTCCCGTACTTAGTTTCCCAGATTTCAGTAAAGAATTCTTTTTAGCTACGGATGCAAGTCGCACTGGTATAGGAGCATGCTTAATGCAAAGACATGATAACAAATATAATGCTATAGCATATTATAGTAGAAAGCTAAAGCCCACAGAAGTAAACTACTCAGTAACAGACCTAGAGTCTTTAGCCATAATAGATGCTTTAAAACACTTCAGGTATATCATATTCGGGTACAAGATAACTGTATTCACTGATCATTCCGCCACAGTAGAAATGCTTAAGAATCCGAATTTTTCCGGAAGTAGAGCTCGTTGGTTTATGACAGCCCAAGACTATGACATAGAGTTGAAATATGTTCCAGGGAAGGCCAATAAAGTGGCAGACGCCTTATCAAAGCATAGTAACCAAAGGGATAGTATAAACATGACAGGCCACGAAGCAGAACAGGCCGAATTCATAAGCAATGTATTTACCATGCATTACACAGAAGAACTTTCCAGACAAAATTTCATAAGTGAACAAAAAAGTGATGAAGATTTAAAGGAGATCTTCGATTTTGTAGAAAATAAAAGAGAATTTAGTCAAAAGGAACGAGCAGAACTAAGTAACAGAATTTGTTGCCCCATAGACGCAGTAAACGTCATAGACGACGTACTAGTTTGGATGTGTCACGAGTGTGACCCGTTTGATCAATTACTAGGAGTACTCCATAAAAGAATAGTACCAAAGAGCCTAAGAAATAAAGTCATTGAGTTAATGCATGACGATGACGAGAGCTCACCCAGGAAGGGATGAGACAGTTAGACTAGTTAAAAGATCGTTTCATTGGAAAGGAATTTACAAGGATGTTAGTAATTACGTGAAGAGCTGCAATACTTGCAACAGTTACAAGGGAAGAACAGATAAGGAAGTACCTCTAGGGAAATATCCCATTCCGCAGACTCCATTTGAAAGAGTAGCCATAGATCTAATCACTAATCTTCACACCACGAGGAAGGGGAATAGAAATATATTAGTGTGTATTGACGCACTCACTAGATATACAGAGCTAATACCATTAACTAGTAAAGGAGCTAAAGAGTGTGCAATCGCTCTTTTTGATAAGATATTTTGCAGGTATTCTGCCCCACAGCTCATTATATCTCATAATGGCACCGAGTTCAATAACTCATTGGTTCAAGAAATTTGTAATGCATTCAAGGTAGGAAAGGTAACGATACAACCGTATCATCCAGCTAGTAATGGCTTAGCAGAAAGAAATAACAGAAAGGTTCTAGATGCATTAAGGCATACAGTAGGACAGGATCCTGATTGGGACGTCAATTTACCTTTAGTCCAATTATCACTAAACGCTAAGTATCATAGAAGTACTCAAGCAACACCCATAAAAGTTTTAATGGGATATGACCCAAGATTACCATATGCGTGGCTAAATCAGCCAATACAGCCTAATTACTCTGAAGACATTATGAAAATAAGAATTGGGAATTTCAAGGTAATTCATAAGCAATTACACAAGAATTTAGAGGAAGCTCAGAAGAATATGATAGACAGGCATCAAGAAGGATTAAGGCCAGTAGATTACAAGATAGGCGATGAAGTTTACCTCAAGAAGGAAGTAAGAAGTGGAATTAATTACAAGTTAGCCACTAAATTCACAGGGCCATACAAGGTCATAGATGTGCAAGAGACTAAGGTGAAAGTGAAAAAGGTGAATGAAGTAATACCTTCCACATATGCTGAATCATTAGAAGGAGAAGGATTTTGGATAAATAAAGATAAAGTCAAGAGAACAAAAGAAGTTAAAGAGGCAGAACTGACGGAAGAATTAGAAGAAGCTACTTCAGAAGAAAAAACTATATATAACCTAAGAAATAGAAGTCACATTTCAGTAATAATGATAAGAACAAACCCGTCAATTCATCCTATTATGCCCGGTATTTGATTTCTTTATTGCTGAGTTTGCCTTCATTGGTTGACTTAGTAATGAAACTATTTTTTTATAATGTTGCATTACTTACTTTTATTAGTCGGTCTTGTAACAAAAGAATTTGGGGTTAAGGCGCCGTAACTTCGAATTTATTTTTCTTTAACTGAGGGGAATTACTTAGGAAGCAAGAAGGTAAAGTAAAATTTCTGAAATGTAACGTATTAAAGTCATCTTTAGGGATTTGCAACCCACTATCACTAATAGAAGAATGAGGTAGAAGTTTAAGACAGGTTTTTAAATGATTTCAACGAGAATCTTGTTTTCAAATCACCGAATATTTGTATAAGTGTACTAATCATAGAATTAAACGGTAAAGAAATGAGAAATACAGTTTGTAAGATTTGTGAGTGCTTTAAGGATACCTCATCAAGGAGAAGTCTTGGCATAACCCATAACATGTCAACATTGAAAGGAGTGCATGAACTATACTAACACTAGAAGTAGAAATAGTAATTACTTATTTTCCTGTAGAACTAACACGTTTACGATCTTCGTTTCTTAGAGATACTTTAAATAGCGAAAGCTTACCGATTTGTTTTGCCAGTCACAAAATATTCATAAGTACTACTTTGTTTTCCCGACCCAAGTTGCCAGTCATACTTTTGAGTTAGTCATTAAAATGTAGAAGTTTCCTATGCAAAGAGAAGTCTATACTTGCATTGACAAAGTCAAGCAACACGTACACAAGTAAGTTACACATGTTAGTTACACAATGTTTGAATACACCCAAGATACAAGTAAGGACATTATCATTCATTTGTAGCAGCAAGCCTAACAAGAAATCCATGAAGAACGGCCAAGAAATGAAGATTGCCGCCTTATGATTGTACAGATTGATTACTTTTAAGAATTTAAAATCCACCTGTTAGGCAGCTAGGTATGAGGGCTGAGTAAATCCAAATGTAACTTGGATAGATAATTGCTAATGTTTCTTTGCTCTTTTATATATCATTTACGATTGTTTAATACTTAAAGCCAGATTCATAGAAGGAATTTGTCATACAAAACGTGCATATTGTTAGGAGCCCTCATAGTCCATACTGTTTTGTTTATTTAGAAAACTGTCAGGAGACAGTTAGGTAGCATGGCCGAGACTGTATCGAGAAAATAGAGAAAAACATATTTTTTCGAAGTAGAAATATCCTATTTCCATTTTGGGTCTGTACAAAGGACCATAAAGTCATAAATCTCCCAGCCTGTCACAACAAGTCGCCAACCACATCTTCAAGAACACACCAGCACTAACAAGGCGCTAAGAGAAATTGCATCTGGCCATGCCTTCGAAATCCACGAGGGTCCTGCGAAGGAACCTTATGGTTAGTAGAGTGTGGGAAAATACCCTTAACCCCCTTGACTTCGAAGGATAGCCCAAGGAAATAAGCCACGCCCACAGGTCAAGCCTAGATGTTTTGGCCAATCAAATGCCATCAGTGCCAGAGACCTAGAGACATCCTACAAGGAGCAAATACCCAATAATCAACAGGAATTCCTTAAAACACACCTCCAAAAGTTGGAATGAAGCAAGTGGAGGAGGTGCCTCAGGAAAGCCGTACCTGCCCAGAATATGACGTCATGGTTGACACAAGGGAAAATGGGAGATATAAGGACAGGCATACAGGAAAGGAGACAGAGAAAAAAAGTGGGAGAGAAAAGATAGAGAGAGAGAGAGAACTATTCCAAAGTGAGGGGAAGATAGAAAAGAACTATTCCGAAAGAGAAGAAGTGTGAAAGTGAAGAAATTGTTTTAGACTCTCTCAAACAATAGTCCCCGTAATCTAATTCGTTAAGTCTCTCGAAACCATTATTTCAAAGTTATCTTAAAGTCTCGAACCATTAAGAAACAGTTAAGAACTATAGGTGGAACTGTAAGACAAAAATCACAAATAAAGAAGAAACGGGAACAATTAATCATTTTCCCTTTAACCTTGGTAATTATAATTTAATAACTGTTTTAAAGAACCACTTGTTCCTACTACAAATAACTTCCACACCGCCTGGCCGGACGCACATTACCTTAGTGTTGGGCCCTTTGAAGGAAAGAAACAGGGTCCAACAACAGCTGGTGGCAGCTGAGATAACGTGGGATAACAAGAGCTAAGTGAGATAACAAAAAAAAAAAAAAAAAAAAAAAAAAGCTGCAGCCGATGGCGATCGGTGAGAGATTACAACAGCTAAGTGAGATATCGCGGGTGTACAGGTAGTGATCACGAACAGTTGGCGAAACAGTGAAGTGAGATAAACAATTGAAAATAGAATAAACAAGTGATCAAAGAAAACACCAAAGACAAAACATAACATACGCCACTCTGCAAAGAAGAAATAAAATACGCCCCACACAAACACACACAACACTACAACAAAGCAGAAGACTACACCGCAGAGAGAGAGGCCCTTTTCCTGTCAACGCCACGATGATTCCCGTGACCGAGTGAGAGCCAGATCCCCAGCTAAGGCGCAGTGACGGAAGGACGCTGAAGTGAAGAAGAAGAAGACGAACGAACAACCCAACCCTTGGATGAAAGCCTACGAATAACAAAATCAAGCTGCCGAGAGAATACGTGCAGAAGGACGAGAGAAAAAAACGACACACAGTAAGAATGTCCTTAGGGTCACACACACACACGTAGAAAATTTTTTTCTTTGAGTTAGAAGCACACAAAAAATTAAGTCGACTAAGAACACTTGTATTGATATTCATTTAAAACTCAAAACTCATACGTAAATTAAATAGACTTGGCAACAAGAGTTTTTTTTCTTTTTCCCTTTCTTTAACTAAGCACATATCGATCTTTTTACAAAATTTTATCCATTTGGTATTACTAAACTTTATTTAACGTTTGGCATGACTAACCCATAATTTCTGTATTTTATTTGTGTCATTCTACGGTTATTTTAAGCATTTAATTTTTTATTTAACATTCATTAGCTGAAATTTATATATTTTTCGATCGAGAAATCTCAACTTGCTTTTTTGTTCGCTTAAAGGTGTTCAGAATCTTAAGTTTTTAAAGATTATTTTTTCTTTATTTTTTTTTAAAGCGAGTGATAATTTATTTATTTGTTTTACCAGCACTGTCAAGGATAATTGGAAGTTAAGGGATTTTTTTTTTTTTTTAACACCGGCAATCGGTAATTTAGAATTTCAAGGAAATTTTAGTGATTGATTAACTTTACTTTAGGTATGATAGAAGTGTTTATGATCTTTTGTGATTTTAAGAACTGGTTGACTTTATTTGCTTTGTTGTTACTGCCATTATACTCAGTGGTTAAGAAAGTGTTTGTCATTAGTGAATAAATGCCCAGGAGGAGATCAGCACAAACTAATAGTGTAAGAACTCCTGTTTACACAAGAAGTCAAACCAATAATTTAACAATGGATAGGGGAACACAGTCAACTAGCCCAGTCTCTGCAGCTGTAGGTACACATAAAAGACATGCAATTAACCATATAGCCAAATTTTGCGGAAGGAAAGAAGGTCAGGGTGCCCATAACTTAGAAAACTGGATAGAGCAGGTAGGCATACATCTTAATAACATAATAGGCACAGATAGCGAAAAACTTAGTGAAGCGAAGAGTTATCTGGATCTGGATGCAGGGGGAGACTTAGAACGATATGTCCATTCCGAGACATATCAAAGACTTAAGAATTGGGAAGAAATGAAACAGTCCTTTAGGAAGGTATATTCCACAGTAAGCGAAACAGATCCCGTTATCAGCCTTGCAAGGATAGCTCACTGTTATAAGGCAGATAAAAGAAGCTACCAAGGGATGAATTCCCAGCTATATAACAATTGAATGAATGGGGTCATTGATCCACTAAATGGACAAGAGACAGATAAAATGTTAGTAGCTGATTGTCAAAACCATTATGGAGGTTAGCATTCATGATTGGAAGTTTGCCAGCCGAAGCTATTGCAAAGATGAACCGAAAATGGGAGACATCAGATGACATAGCTGACATCGAAGAGGAAGTAGCAAGAATCTTAGGTAGAAATCACAAAGAGAACCCAGTATACAGACCTTTAGTCACCATAGGACAAGAAGAAAGAGGACAAAATAGTTCTAGGAATCCAGATAGAATCAGAATTAGGACGTTAGGTAATACAACTCAAGGGGATTTTCAACAGTCACGTGTTATAACTGTCAGAAGAAGGGACATTATGCCAGTGACTGCCAAGGGATAGCTTTTGCCCTTTCCATAAGAGAGCCGGGCATAGCGCTCGAGATTGCAGAAATAGACCTGCTTCAGCACCTAGATATAGATCTCAGTCAAGAGGCAAAGGTAGAGACCGTAGTCAGTCTCCACAAGCTAGAAGGAATAGGGGGTCAAACCCAAATAGGCATCAAGATACTAACCAAACTGAGAGTATATCAGATGACACAATGGTAAATTTTCACTCCAGTGGTATAATGGGTCTTCCTTCATAATAGAGGGAAGGACTGGATTGCAAAACCTAAGCCAAACTAGACAGGTTAGCAAAGTTAATATAGGGAATGAATATAATTATAGACCAGTATTTCCCGCACATGTTGGTTTAGAGAAACCTATTGCCACATTCTTTGATACAGGAAGTCCTAAGAATATAATGTCAGAAAAGGTGTATCAGATGTATTTTTCTCACTTAAGTTTGAACCCAGCAGTAGATTGTAGAATCACAGACATTCAGGGTAATAATATCAGAATAGTAGGACAAATAGATTTTCCTTTTAAGCTAGGAAGAATTTCACTAAAGGAGAAGGTTCTAGTAGTAAGAGATATACAGTTAGGGTTTGCACATTTGCTAATTGGTTATCCAACTATGGCTAGCACCTGAGAAGGGATCAGCATTAATGCACCTAGAGAGCAATTAGTGATTAGAAGGGGTCATGAAATTTCTAGAATACCTCTATGTAAATTAACCGGAAGAATCCCGACTCGAGAGCACTCTTCATTGAGAAGTATTCTAAAGAAAGACACGACAGAGGGAAGATATTCAGTATACAGCACAAGCTCTCAACAGATAAATACTCACTTAGAAACCAACCAAGAAACTTACTTGAAATTAGACAGGGAGTTAAGACTTAAACCTGGAGAGAGCGCATGGATAGAATGTACAGTAAATCCAATTTTTGAAGGGAAGGAAATTCTCACCTAGTCTGCTCCAACACCCGACAATCACAAATTACTTCATGGAATGGTCACCTGAAGTAGGGAAAGTCAACTCTTAAGGAGTCACTAATTATTAACAGCCATTTAACACCTGACTGGCCACGATCTTTATTCTTTCCCAGCAGGTTCAAGGATTGTCTGTTGGGTGCCACGTGTGGACTTTCTCAGATCCCTGTGCTTCAAATGGTCACCTGAAGTCAGAATTTAATCACTAATATTAACCCTTTAACAAACTGTTTTTTGTCTGTTGGGTGCCAATGGATTACGCCGACTTACAAAAAGTTTTTTAAATATTCACGAAAAAATACTTATAGGCCTCGTTTGCGGAAAATTTTAAATCACGCTGCTTTGAGGGATGCTGGGAGTTCACGGATCACGCTGTTGTTTTGTTTACAAGCGTGACCCAGCTGCGCATGTGTGAATTTCTTTCTTATCCCAAAAGAAAGCGTCAGCTAACTCTGCTGAAAATCTCAGAAATTCTTTAGTCACTTTGTTGTAATTTTTGCATTGTTTTGTATTAGCCGTTACATAAAGTTTTATATATGAAAATGTGTGCAATTTCATGTAGAATACAACAAAAAATAACTCATGGTTGTAGCTTTTATCAATTTTGACATATTTTCATATAGATCACGATATGTGCCAAAATTTCAACCTTCGGTCAACTTTGACTCGATCGAAATGGTAAAAATGCAATTGTAAGCTAAAACTCTTACATTCTAGTAATATTCAATCATTTACCTTCATTTTGCAACAAACGAGAAGTCTCTAGCACAATATTTCAATTTATGGTGAATTTTGAAAAACTTTTCCCATTCGTCTGCGTCGCTAACTGTGCTGAAAATCTCAGAAATTCTTTTAGTCACTTTGCTGTAATTTTTGCACCATTTTATATTAGCCATTACATAACGTTTTATATATGAAATTGTGCACAATTTCATGTAGAATGCAACAAACAGTAATTCATGGTTGTAGCTTTTATCAGTTTTGAAATATTTTCATATAAATCACGATAAGTGCCAAAATTTCAACCTTTGGTCAACTTTGACTCGACCGAAATGGTCGAAAAATGCAATTGTAAGCTAAAACTCTTACATTCTAGTAATAT
Source organism: Macrobrachium rosenbergii (assembly GCF_040412425.1). Lineage (NCBI taxonomy): Eukaryota > Metazoa > Arthropoda > Malacostraca > Decapoda > Palaemonidae > Macrobrachium > Macrobrachium rosenbergii. The sequence continues at coordinate 82,119,259 of NC_089752.1, read as the reverse complement.
TCAATCATTTACCTTAATTTTGCAACAAACGAGAAGTCTCTAGCACAATATTTCGATTTATGGTGAATTTTTTAAAAAAACTTTTTTAACATCCGATGTTACAAATTCATGCATCATTTTGTGATAATATTTTCTCTGTGTTGCTGTGATCGTTTTACAATTTGTTATATACCAAAATCATTGCAGTTTACTGTACAATACAACGAAGAAAAAAATAGCTCATTAGCTTTAACCTTTTTGCTCACAGTGTGATTTGTATACAATTATATATGAAATTTTTTTTTACGTGCTGTCATATATTCCAATATTTATACAGGCAGTCCCCGGTTTACTTACGGTGGTTCCGTTCTTTGCGCCTTGTCAGAACCCGAAAAATCGCCCATTTGAACGATGGCATACATGACGCCAGAAAATTGTATAAAAATTTGAAACAAAAGTTATGAAAGCCTTACTTTTAATCCTTTGGGTATACTGCATGTTGTTTCTTGATGTTTTACCTACATTTTGATGTGGTGTGTATCCAAAACTGGTGGTTCTGGAATGTAAAAATTTACAATTTACTACAAAGTACAGTACTGTACAGTAAATCCTGTATGCAGTAAAGTATAGAGTACTGTACATATACTGCACAAAAGTAAAATACAACATGTTATACAGTAACACAGGTGTACAGTACACTGTACTGTACTGTAATTTATACCAAAGAGTTTATAAAAGATAAAAAAAAAGTGAATTCCTTACTTTTATTTTGAAACCCCAGGCTTCTTAACCCTGGAAAAATGGTGTGGCCTCATGATTCAGGGGATTCTGGAATGTAAAAATTTAGTATTAGTGTACATATAATACTGTACAGTAGTCCTGCATGCAACAAAGTACAGTACTGTACTGTATAAATACAGAACAGTCAGTATTTTACAGTAGAATAATAAATATATAAAAATTATAAAGAGTTAGGAATTCCTTACCTCATTCAGTGATTGTCAAAGCTGTTACAACCACAGGCTAGGTTGGGGAGATGGAGATTGTATGCGTGGGAGCCTGCAATGATAAGGATAAAATTGCTGCAGAGTTTGTACTGTATGTGTTACACTGTTCTGTATCAGTTCAGGTATTTCACAAACCTATGTTCAACAAAGTACAAAATAAAAATATGAATGCCTTACCTAATTTCAGTGATTTTTAGAAGATGGAGGCGAGGATGAGGGAGCTCTAGTAAAGGTGCTGGGCAGTCTGGAATATTAGAATGAAGACGTTACTTTATATTTATCAAATGTACTGTACATATGACCATTTATAACATTAAAAACAGTGAAGAATTCAATACCTTGAGTGATTTGAAAGATGTAGGCTACATGAGGAAGGTTTTGTACAGTTCCAGTAGAGGTCAGGTTAAAGGTGCATGTCAGTCTGGAATGATAATGTACATGATAAAGATTAGAATAAAGTACTTCTGTGGATTTCATAAACAGTACACTAATTTTATAAAATGTATAACAATTTATAAAACAGAAAGTGTTCTTACCAAATTCTAGTGGTTGGCTTGCTTACTGGGATGGGCATATGGTAGATGAGAACAGGGGGCTATGGTGTGGCATCTGCAGGTGCTTGGGAGTCTGCAATGAAAAAGATAGAAATGATACTGTACACAGCAGTACTGTACTGTACTGTATAAGTATAATAACACAATTTAAAACAATGTAGGCTAATAGAAATTTCTAAAAGTGAAGAATTCCTTACCTGGTGGACATGAAATGGGTGCAGGTGCTACTGGTGCAGGTGAATTTGGAGTTGAGCAGGGACACCTGTCATTTGTGGAATGATAAAAGATAGAAATTACCACACAGGGGTATGTATGCAATAAGCTACTGTACTGTATACAGTTTTATAAAGTGATTTGAAAGAAAAAAAAAAGTCATGAAATCCTTACCTGATGGGGCTGGAGAGGGGATAAGGTCAGCTGAGTTGGGCCGGGAGGAGGCTGTAACATGGGATCTGGAATGATAATGATTATGTAAAGTTACAGCAAATACTAAAGCAATAGTGTACTGTACAGTGGGTGAAGTGCAGTACACTTTTTGTAACATTTATAAAAATTTATAAAACATTAAAAAAACATTAAGAATTCCTTACCTGGTGAAGTTGGAGAGGAGACAGGAGGTCCCGTAAATCAAAACCCTGGAATTCTTCAGGGGGCAGGACTGTCATCACTACCAAAGAGATCTGGAATGGCACATAATGAAATAAATTAGGTTATGCGATAGTAAATATAAAATTTGTACCATATGTACAGTACTGTATATACAAATGATTTCATGTATGAAAATTATAAAAATTAAACACTTAGGAATTCCTTACCTGATAGAGCTGGAGAAGCTGCTGGGGAGGTTACTGCAGGTACAGGTTCAGGCTCAGGTTCTGATTCATAGCCAGGTAGAGGTTCTGGGGAATCTGGATTAGGAGTCACTTCTGCAATGATACAAATGATAAAATTTATTGGGTTATGCTGTGTATCTACAGTATGTAAATATAAATTGCAGTAACATTTTTATAAATATTATTACAAGTTATAACAATTTATATTACAGCAGTTAATAAAAATAAAGTTGAGAAATCCTTACCTAGACTAGGAGTGGCAGGTGGTGCTGAAGACTTCTTCACGAAGAAAGAGTCTAGCCTAGACTGCACTTTCTTCTTCAGCTGCTTCTCCTTCAGCGCCTCCCTGTAGCACGTTGTAAGATCCAGCATTCCTCTTGAATCCTCTCAAACCTGGCAATGTTAGGGTCCTCACCCTCAAATGCTGCCAAACATTTCTCCAGGTGAGCAAAACCCCTCTGTCAAGCCCTTGATTGTTAATTCCTTGACCTTTGGTTGTGGTGCCTCTTCCTCCTCCTCGATCATCTGCTTCTCCAGCTCAATGAGGTCCTCCGATGACAATTCCTCTCCGTGGGATGCCAGCAGCTCGGTGACATCCTCAGCTTCCAAGTCCAGTTTCAGCCTCTTGCTTAGCCCAACAATTTTCCTTGTCACAGCCTCAACATCTTCTGCCTGCTCAAACCCCTTAAAACTATTCACAAACTGCGGACACAGTTTCTTCCACGCACCATTCAGAGTCGACACCTTTACTTCGCCCCAAGCACGAAATAATGTTCGTCACAGCATCTGCAATGTTGTAGCCCTTCCAAAAATCTTTCAGAGTCAACTCCTTGTTACCTTCAACGGCCCGTAAAGCAGCGCGTATTGTCCTCCTCAGGTAGTATGCCTTGAAGTTATAAATGACTCCTGGTCCATCGGCTGTATGAGGGATGTAGTATTTGGTGGTAGATACACCACCTTCACATTAGGTTCATATTACTAAGATTAGCCGGGTGACCAGGGGCATTGTCTTAAGACAAGCAGGACCTTAAAAGGCAGACCCTTCGAGGCACAATACCTTTCCACTGCGGGCACAAAGTGGTCATTGAACCAGTCCTCGAAGACCATCAAGGTAACCCAAGCTTTCTTATTGGACTTCCAAATGACGGGGAGTTGACTCTTGAAAATGCCCTTAAAAGCCCTGGGATTTTCTGCCAAGTACACTAGCAAGGGCTTAAGCTTCAAATCGCCACTAGCATTTCCCCCAAAGAGTAAAGTCAGCCTCTCCTTACCAGCTTTATGGCCTGGTGCTGACCTCTCCTCCTTGGAAATGTATGTACGATTTGGCATTCTTTCCAAAATAACCCTGTCTCATCTACATTAAATACCTGGTCAGCAGTGTAACCACCTTCCTAATTATCTCAGCCAAACCACTAGGAAACTTTCTGCTGCTACGTCATCAGCGCTAGCAGCTTCACCTTGCAACTTCACATTGTGCAAATTTGCACGAGCCTTGAAGCAGTTAAACCAACCCCTACTGGCGGAAAATTCTTCACTAGCACTGCCTTCCCATTTTTCTTCACCACTGCCGCATGCAGCTCCCTAGCCTTCTCTTGAATCACACTCAGGCTCACTGGAACACGCCGTTGGTTCTGGTCTTCCAGCCAGATCAACAATAACTTCTCCATCTCCACTCACGTTCTGGCTACGTTGCTTCACGTTAATCACCGTTGCCTTCATTGGTGCAGCGTCTTGCACATGTTTCAGAATACGCTGCTTGTCCTTCACTATGGTAACAACCGTCGTTCTGCTAAGGCCCAAGGCACGCCCTATCTCGTGTGTTACTTTCACCCTTCTCCGAACGCTTAATTACGCCGTACTTGACTTCCATGGTGATGCTCTTCCTCGCTTCTTGGATGCACTAGCATCAGATGATACATTCTGCCGTTTGGAGCCATAGTGAAGGCACAATTCACGAAAAAACTGCAGCTAAAGAAAAGCAACAATGAGGCAACGTGCCTAACTCTGCGGGAGGCAAACACGTGAGTGAGGAAAGGGTTGTTTGGTATTGTTACGCCTGCGTGATCGACCCAGGAAGGTCGTTGTCCGGTCAACTACTGTACAGTACCAATGCAGTTACATACAGAGCGCAGCTACGCTCACGAAACTAGTTCCGCTTACAATAAAAAACTTTGAAAAAAGTCATAACCTTGCAATGTATTTTAATAATTGTAACCAGAAACTGATTTTTGATGATTACTGTTAAACCAGAAACGGATTTTTTTAAAATATACGTAATTGAAAAGCGTCGTAAACAGGCTGCGTCAGAACGGGCTGTCGTAAACTTCAAAACAAACGTCGTAAGCGGCCTGGATTTTTTAATGAATATATCTGAAAAACCGTCAGAACTTCGAACGTCGTAAGCGGAACCGTCGTAAGTCGGGGACCGCCTGTATATGATAATGATATTTTTTTTTTATTTCTGATGGTTGCATACTAAACTTCAGGTAATGAGAAAAAAAGGAGCCAAAAATGAACTTTTAATCTTTAAAAACTAAGCGTGCTGTGATTTAAAAAAAGAAACTTTTTTTCCGCTTCAGCGCTAACTCCCAAACCCCACCGGCATACGGCAGACACTTTTGTAAATAGAGGCTCATAGCGTTTAAGGGTTAACGGAAACTCCATGCCAAACAGTATCAGTCAGTGTGGAACAAATTTGTCTCATTTGTTAGGGACCGTAAACCAACTACCATCGATAATAACTGTACAGTTCTTTGTGTTTTTATTGATAAAAAGTTGGCTTCCTCCACTATTAAAAATCACAAGGCTTTGGCCCTTGCGGTTCCTTCCTTTAAGGTACAGATTCGATAGAGGTGCATTCAGAAGTGTTTGAAATGATGATGAAATCAATGGCTCTCGAAGGCCGAGTGAACAACCATGTGAATTATAATGGGATCTAGATATAGTCTTAGCTACTCTGAAAAGACGTTCAGACAATAATATGAAATTCTTGTTAGAAAAAACGTTGTTTTTAGTGGGCCTGGCGATGGGAGCCAGATCAGCGGAGATTCACGCGCTAAAAAAAGAGATCAGTTTTGTTCTTTCTGAAAGAATAAAGTAACCTTTTCATTTGGAAATTTTTAGCTAAAACGAGAATCCATTTCATAGACGGAAACCCCTAGTTATTCCTTCTTGCCCCTAATCTGAAGCTGTGTCCAGTGGCCACAGTGAAAAAATACCTTGATCGGACCAACCATGTCACGCCATGGCCCCTCTTTTTGGTACCAAACAAAGCACCCCACTTTGCCTAGAAAGCCTTAGAACTAACATTTGTAAGTTAATTGTAGATCTATGCCCAGGATCAGATCCAAAGTCACGTGACCTCAGGCAGCCTCACTTGCCTTTTTCGGGTAACTTTAGTATGGAGGACGTATCCAAGTATAAGGGTGGTCTGGGCATGGAGTGTTTGTCAAACACTATGTTAAACAAATACGAGTGTTTGCATGCGTATCCAATCGCAAAGTCGTGGGCAAGAGATAAACTGAATTGGCTGGCAAGAGGAACTTTCCTTTAAAGTGAGTGAGTTTTTAAAACCAGTAGGTTATTTTTTCCTATTATAGCCTATTTCTTTTGCTCTTCACAACACAGTCTCTTCGGAGACAGCTTAAAGGGTGGGCTGTTACAGCTGTAAAGGGAAAGGATTTTAGATTTTGGTTTGAACCCAAGGGAAGCGAAAAAGCTTTTTTGGTTAGGGATAGTGGCTAAAAGTCCATCCTCCCTGTCAAATGATGTTTGACGGCTTTATAAATATACAAAAAGCCTCTTTAAAATGTTCTCTGGTACACCTGCATGAGGTTCTCGATTTGACTAAGAAACGGGTTTGAACTCTGGAAATGAAAACCCTATTTTTAGTCTGGGAGCCACAAAACCCTCCCAGTTAACATTAAATATATTGGGTTATGCCCATTTGCAGGGGAGTATAACCTTTTAGGGAGGTGCGTCCTACATTGGGTTGGCAACATGCGCATCCGCAGTAGATGCGTTCGCGTTTTTGACCCGATTCATTCAAACTAGCCCTGTAACCAGTGGAGATGTTTAGCCATGAATTGATTCATCAGTGCGGTGGATAAATCAAAGTGCAGACCCCGAGACCTGATATCCTATCACAATAGTGACAAGCTTCCGTTAACCAGAATGAATACGTTTACCAACCCCGTGCTATAAGTTCTCTGATAAGGGATTTAGCGAGGCGCTGCCTAAGGCAGATGTAATGCATGAGGCTCTCGTGGCTCCCAGACTAAAAATAGGGTTTTCATTTCCCTTCGGTTCAAACCCCCGTTTTAAAAATAAATACCAAATTATAAATGCAGTCAACAGAGATAAAATATTCTCTTGTGTACTGTTGTGTGTTAATCATACTTAGAATCAACTAAACCTTGTAATACAAACAGTAGAGTAAATCAAACAAAGCAAAAAAAAAAAGAATTATACATCGTGACCTTCCTGGGGTTTTAGTTTAATATTTTTATGTTATGCGGTGCAGTTTTTCTTTGTATTGCGTTGCACCACATATGAATGACTCCGTCTCTGTCTGTTGACTTTCACTTGATAGTAACGCAGGGGACTCGGTAAGTTAGGTTGAAATTGTCTATTGATACTTTCTAGTTTTCAGGAGGGGGTAAGTATTCACCGGGCACGGTTTTTCATAAGTTTTATTACACTAAACTATTTCACACGGCCAGCCACACTGGACTTAGAAATTTCTTGATGTTAAGAGAGGAGCGAGTGACACAATCCTACCCAATTTGGTTTACAAGTAACTCTGGCTAAAAATTGATCAGAATGAACTCTGGACCTATGTTGAATAAAACTCCGCCTCCTTGAGGACGTCTACTTTACTCTTAATGGTTCAATCTTAACTCCCACTTTTGGCAAGGACAAATCAGGTCAATTTTGCTGACCTTTTGATTCCTCTCTAACTCCTCCTTTCTTTCCCACATCTTGGAGGTTTGTTTTGGTTACACTTCAATTTACTTGGTATCATGGCTCATCATTTTTAAATCATCAACATCGTCTCTCTCTCTCTCTCTCTCTTTCATAATCCCGATCAGTGAATCTCATACTTATTCACTGCATAACATCACTCGGTCACCTACCTGCATTGACTACAATGCAAGTAGATAACCAACTCAACTTGACTATAGTCAATTACTTCAATTTCAATCATTTCTATTAACAAGTAATAAATGCAAACAAGACTTAAGTATGAATTTATATATCAAATACTCAAACTAAATGCAGAAAATTATGGCAAAGTAAATATATCAAATGCCTATTACTCTCTGGTTATCAATCATAAATTGTAAAAAATTAAAAAAATCAATCATCAAATGTTCAAGTGCAAGTCAATGGTAAACGCTATCACTCTCTAGGAAGGATTCTGTCCATCATGTCCTTGATTATGGTAAGCTTATTCAATATTAATTTCCTGACAACTATAAAAGAAATGCAAGCAAACAGTACCAAAAGAATGACATTTATGAATGACATAACAGGAGAAATCTCGGTCTTATATGTATGAAAGAAAGTATGAACCTCTTCTAGCTTTGTGAATGTCTCCAATTCCAGTTCTGAAAGTTGAAATTCGTTAATAACTGCAAACTGATGTACACTTTTACTGAAATTCAAACTGTATGTCGTGAAGACTGTAGGTTTGTAATACAAATTATGTAAAATAACCAATTCACAAGCAGATGAAAATGAGTGTACGTTAATGAAAACTACTTCTGTTTTGTTTGACTTACAGTCAATCTTAGCATTCAATCTGTTTGCTGAGAACACAAAAATTTCATCATCAATGATTTGAGCCTTGAAAGTTTCTGTAAACGGTATATATTTACAATGGTTCTTACCATTCTTGTTGTTTACAAGATCATCTAGGCAATGAAGAGCATTCAAGGGTTCATAGAAATTCACAATGTTACAAACATATACACCATCATTAAGCATGACACATTCCCTGAACTTATGTTCAGGAATTTCAGTCACTAGGAAAGAATCATGCTGCAAGGCAAAGTGTCGAACTGTTCCTTCTAGTTCCTTATTATCTACTACAATTGGGAATGGATAGACTGACATCAATGAGTTGACGTCTGGATTGTTGAAAGGGATCACTAGTATGATTTGATTGGCTATCACTTTCACTGTTATCAGGCCATAATAGTCCACTATATTTTCTACTAGTGGCTTCAAGTGATTGTTCACAACACATTTCTGAATAATGGCTTCAATTTCACTAGGGGTTATCAGAAAAGGCGACAGCAGGTTTTACCTGCCATCATGATTGCATTGAGTAATTCCTTGTATTCCAGAAGGAAATTACTTGTTTCTATGAGCAGTTGCTCCATCATTTCTGTTTGATGGATTCTAGCAATTTCTGATGAAACATTATGGAGGGCACTATTCACAAATTCTTTCAGCACTGTGATCATTTTCTGATTTTGATTGACATTTCCTATTACTTTATTATAGACAGTGCCCTGCTCAGAAGCCCAATTTTCAAGTTGTGCCACTCTTTCCTTTAGCCTTTCAACATACCATCGGTCGCCACTCCAAAGAGATTGTGTAAAGCGACGCCTATAAAGGGTATGAGTGATCGCTTTACTACTTTCCTTGGCATAACACTATCGATGTCCCTCTGCAACTTGGAGAGCATGTCGTACAAATTTCTATCTTGGACACTTTGTAATCCTGCCTGTATCTGATTGCTCAGCTGGACTAACTGCTCTCTCTGATCGATAATGGAGTCCGTCTGGATCTTAACAATGGCTAGGTCCTGTATCATCTTAACCTTGCCATGCTCCTTGATGATGGCTCCCTTCCTTAGTTGTATGAGTGAGTTCACAATTTGACTCACTGCCAACCACCATACAATCCATTTGCTGAAATAATGTTATTAAGCAGTAAAATCTTATCAACTACATTTGTTTACCATTGCACTTGCCATTACCTTCTTCTCAAATTATACCTTGGGGTCATTGAAGATTCTATTTTATTATCTATCTTATCTTTATTGGACAAATCCTTTAACTGGGTAGACGACCAAGGTTCTGAATGAACTACTTTAATGTGGTTCCAATGTACAATGGATTCTTTCAAGGTAATTTCATGCATTAACTTGAATTTATTCAACTTCAAAACTTCTAAAACTCTATATGGACCTCGAAATTTTGGTGATACTTTAATATTAGGTCCTTCAAGAACATGATTGAGTACATAAACTTGTTGTCCTACCTTTAACGAGGGTATGGTGGATCTGTTATTGTAATACTTACTAGATTTTTATGTAACTCCTTTAATCTAGCCCTGGTGACTTTAACGGTCTCGTACGTACGTCTTGTCTTCCAAGCAATATAGTCCTCGTAGTTGTACGTACGTCTGGGTGGTGCGGCATCATCCAAAAGTGAATTTGGCATTCTCTTTTGGTAGCCATACAATAGGAAATGAGGAGTTTCTCCTATTGATTCATTTACTGTGTTGTTTAGAGTAAATTGTATGTCTTCGAGAGTCAAGTCCCAGTCTTCAGTGCTAGGGTTACCAATGTTTTCAGAACATCCTTTATCTTGCGATTTGTTCTTTCTACTGCTCCATTTGAGCTTGGCTTATATGCTGTTATTTGACATTTCTGTATTTCATAAAAGTCACACAATTTCGTTAGAATGTCACTAGTAAATTCAGCAGCATTGTCTGAGAGCAAAACTTGAGGACATGAATGTCTGGTTATAATTCTAGACTTAAAGGCTTCTGCCACCGTTGATGCTTCTCTGTTTCTAGTTGGAACAATTTCTACGTATCTGGTCAAATAGTCAATGAAAACTAAAATCTGTTTATTTCCTCTGATGGTGTTCGGGAATGGACCTAAGAAATCCATTGTGACTACTTGAAAAGGATTTAATTCTGAAGGATACATTTCCAGAGGAGCCTTGACGTTGACATTCCCCTTATGTATATTACATAGGGTACAATTCTGAACAAATCGAGTAGCATCTTCACTACATCGAGGCCAAAAATAGTTTCTAGTGATTGTTCTACATGTTTTCTTAATTCCAGGATGTCCTGATAACTTGTATGAATGGGTTAGTTCTAAAACGTCTTGTATTAGTGTATTAGGAATGTACAAACGTGAACAAGCATTTGGTTCGTCTGAAGTCTTGTACAATAACCCATCTATCAATTGAAACTCTGAATTTTTCTCACCTTGCAAGAGGTTACCAATTACTTCCCTTATTCTAGAATCCTTTGTTGTTCCTGACGAACTTTGTCTAAATCTAAGTCTGTGATTTGACAACTGAAGGCGAAATTATGAGTGGTAATTTGTTTCTCGTTCTCTTCTTGTGATCTAGATAAGGCGTCAGCTAATGTGTTATATCTACCAGGTATGTATCTAAATTCTGGGGCAAATTCTAATACGCTAACGAACCATCTATTGAACTTCATATTATTGGTAAAAGCCCTTTTCTTGAAAAGATCACAAATGGGTTTATGATCTGTAAGAACATTAATTTTATGTCCTAGCAAAATGTGTCTAAATTTCTGTAATCCCCAGACTAATGCCAAACATTCCCTTTCTGTTGTACTGTAATTTCTTTCAGCTGCATTCAAAACTCTACTGGCATAGTATACAGTCCTCATCCTTGTTTTATCCTTTTGCATCAAGACGGCACCTAGTCCTGTACTTGAAGCATCACAGGCTAAGTAGAATTCCTTCTCGAAGTCTGGATAAACTAGGATAGGATCTGTTATCAACATATCCTTTAGTGTTTTGAACGCTGCTTCCTGTTCATCTTTCCACTCATAGTTAGCATCTTTCCTAGTTAACTCAGTTAATGGTTTTGCTATGGTAGCAAATCCCTTTATGAAAGGTCGATAATACCCTACCATACCTAGGAATCTTCTTAGTGCCTTCAAATTTCTTGGGGCTGGATAGTCTACAATAGCCTTAATCTTTCCTTCTTGCATTTTCAAACCATGTTCACTGATAACATGTCCTAGATATTCTAGAGATTTCTTCAGAAACTGACATTTCTTAATTTTTACCTTTAAACCGGCCTTTCTGAGCCTATCTAATACTAATTCTATTGTCTTGAAATGACTCTCTACATCCTTACTAGCAATTATTACATCATCAAGATAAACCGATACGTCTTCAACATCTCCCAAGATTTGCAGCATTAAACGTACAAACGTTAAAGGAGCTGAAGTAAGACCAAACGGCATTACCTCAAATTGCAAATGTTCTTTATGAGTACTGAATGCCGTGAGATGCTTGGATTCTTCATCGAGAGGAACTTGCCAATATCCACTCAGTAAATCGAGGCTAGAAAAACCTTGGCACCTCTAATTGAGCTAACATGTCATTAATGACTGGCATTGGCATTCGATCAGGGACGGTGTGGGAATTCAATTTACGGTAATCAATTACCATCCTCCATGTACCGTCTTTCTTTGGAACTAGCAGTAAAGGTGAATTATAAGGTGACTTAGAAGGAATTACAACTCCATCTTCCTTCATCTCTTCAACCATCTCGTCTACAATGGGTCTTTGACTTATTGGAAGTTTGTAGTTAGGTATATAAAAGGTCTAGCACCATCTTCTATGACTATTTTGTGCTGCAGGACATCTGTCCTTCCTAACTTATCTCCTGTTACTGCTACAACACTCCTATATTTCTCTAATATCTGTATTAACCTGTCCCTACAATGAGGAAAATCTGTATTATTTACTTCCCCTCTAATTTAACTCTTGTGTCAGCTACAGAGACAAATGCTTTTTCACTTAGGGTTAGTAAAGGGTTAGTAATCACAATTCCCTTACAGAATTCTATGCCGGCATGCAGTTCTAGTCTCTTGTCAGAATAATTATACACATAAGTCGTACAATTTCCACCATTAAGTCTTACTTAGGAATTGTCCATTTTCACAAAGTCTGGCAAGTCTTCATTAACTAATAACACATCTGTATCACCTAGGTTTTTATCTGTTACAATTCTAAGACAAACCTTTGTCAGACCTTGTGGATGCAGTATAACGCTATTGTTTAATTTGAGTTTTACAAGATTATCATCGGCAGTACTAACTAAGCAGATCTCTTCTGCATTCTGTGCATCGGCAGTGTAACAGACATCAGTATCATCTGAATTTTCATCTTGTAGTATCACAGAACCTATCTCTGTCATTTTTAGGTTGCCTAACAGCAACACCTCATTGAGATACTTCTCTTCCGTATCTTCTCTTATTATTAAGTGACTACAATCTATTAGCGTGTCAGGATCGTCAGGTTGGGAAAAAGAACTAAGTTCTTCGGAGGTATCTACTTGTCGTGCACTTGAGTTATCAGGTTCATACCTGCTATCTGAGAATTCCTCCTGAGTGGCTTCTAGGCTTTTAAAAGTAGTTTGTCTATCTTCTCCTATTTCTTCTATCATTGAATTTCTACACACTGTCCTACCCGGGTTAGCATTAAATTCTATTTCTATCTGTTGGATGTCTACTTCTTCAGATGAGGCTGTCTCAGGTAAAGTGATCAAGTTTATCTGAAACTGTTCCTCTTCTTCAAGAGAGCAAACATTTCCTCTATCAATTTCCTTGATAGTGATTCTTCCATTGCTACAATCTAGTGCAATTCCACATCTTTTCATAGCCTGGAAGGAAAATAGAGCTTGAGCTGGAAAATATTTCTCTTCCAACACCACAAACTCTTCCCTGTATTTCTTATTTAGAATTTCTATCTCTAAATTGACATTGCCTATAGCCCTTATTTGCTTTCCAGCGATCCCCTTTATGGTCCTATAGGATTCTCTCATTTGGGAAAGCTCACAACCTATATGTTTTGTTAAAGTGCCTTTATCTATGATACTTACAGTACTGCCTGTATCCAACAATATGGAACTCAGTACACCTTCTAAGTGTACTTGTATGATTGGCAACTCTTCCTGACACGTATTAAAATTCTTTACAGAAAACACTATTTCATTACTTCGAGTAATGTCTGTTGGGGAACATCCTTATTCACTGTCACTATTTCTTTCTGTAAGGATGGACCTTTCTGCTGCACTCTCTGTGATTGTCACTGAGAATCCCCTTGATTTGGGTTACTGGGGAGGTATTCTGATTATTAGGCTGAGTACTTTGGTTATTTTGAGACCCTGAGAATATCCCTGTTTGTTGTACCAACAGTTCTGGATTAAATGTCCTGTCTTATTACAATTCGAACATCATTTGTTTCTTCTACAATTCTGTGTTGTATGGTTGTTATAACCACAATTTCCACAACTTTAATCTTTGCCTATTGAACTGTGGCCTATTATTCCCTGAATTTTGGCCTTGACTAGCTCCCCTCTGTCCAGGAGTCCTGTTATTTCCACTGTTATTTCCATTAGTTCCAGTGGTATTCCCATTGTTACCTCTGTTTGGCGGCCTACCTTGATTGTTTCTATTTGATTGATTAAATCTCCTATTGTTGTTCCCACCATTTCTATCAAACGAATTTCTATTTCCTGATACCTAGACCTAGCTTGCCCTGATTGGTTTCTATTGGACTGATTGCTATTATTTCTTGGGTTTCCACTAGCTACGGTTCCCGTAAAATCTGCACTACTACTTGATGAATTCTGTTTTACTTTCCTTTCTATGTACATCAAAGTTTGTACAATTCCATCATTTGGCTTCCTATCACAGTACTTCTTTAAGGCTACTCTTTCTTCCTTACCCAAAGCATCGTAGATTGGTCCTAATGACATATATCTGAGTACCTTGGATATACTAGCTAAATCTGTTTCATCATCATCAAATTCATCCTTCCTTCCAACAACAATTCCTACAGCTTTCATATCTGTCGTCACTCTATCTATAGCTTCTTCTACTCTAGTGGCTAAAACTAAGTGATTACCCTCATATTTCTGATGATGGAAAGTTCCTATGTTATACCATGGATCTTTCTGTGCTTCTGGTTGCCAAAACTGTAAGCACTGTTTCTTGAATTCGTTAAACAGAGTAATATTCCTAAAAGTACTGAATGAAGAACTGTATGTGCATCACCATGTTCCATACTAACATACAAGAGTGCTTCATCTATTTTCTTTCTCTCATCTGTGATACCAGCAGCTGAAATTCTGCTTTCTGTGTCTGCTATCCATCGATTTACACCATATTCTTCTAATCTACTTTTATCTACATTACTTGGGTCTACCGTTCCACAAAATCTAGTGGCTTGGTTTATTACGGCGGCTTGCGCCATGTTGGGATTTCTAGGTACAATGGAAGTTATTGGGTTAGTGGTTACAACTGAAGGGTTAGGCGCACTCGGTAAACTAAGTGGGGACCTTGACTACGAGAACGTCTGGGTCTAGTATTACTAGGATCAATTGGTCTAGAAAGTCGTTCAGGTACAGGTCTTAGGTTATATGGAGTCTGGTCTTCGCTTCTTGTCTGTTGCAGTCGGGAATAACTTCGTCAAAGTGTTATTCATATTAATTCATAAAATATTCAATGATTCCAAGAATGAAAAATTGAAAAAAAAATAAATTTGAGAATCAGGTACTTACTTCAATTGCATGTTTGCTGAGTTGACTGTATCCTCTATACAAAAAAATTCAAATTTTTCCTAACTCATTCCTTCACAGGACTCTCTCAAATCTGAAAAAGTCTGATATTAGTCTTATGTACACAATTGTTTGGGTTCCACTGCAAAATGCTGCGCCAAGTGTTTAACAAAAAATTTATTATGATAGAATTATTTAAACAGAATTGTCTCTATCACCAAGTGAACGAAAATTTCTATTTCGTAAAAAAATTACTAAATATGAAAGAAAAAAATTATTTCCTTCATACAACAATAAGGAAATATTATTCAGAATATTATTCAAAAGAAAAATAATTTACTTAAATTATTTATGTTAAAAAAATTATTTGCACTGCAGGGAAAAATAATTATATAAAATTTCCACGCACACAAAAAAAAATTTAATTATTCACAGAGAAAAAAATTCTCTTGATAATTCCCGATACTAGGAATGAATGTTTACTATTCAATTAGCTTCGTGTCGCCTTGCACTTGAAGATCGCGCTGATTGCACTTGAGCGCAATTTGTCGTTAGCATCCAGCGATAATTCGGCACAGCTCGGCCGACTTCCAGTCCGTACTTGCTGAATTTGGCGAAGAAAAATTTGGAATCCTTCCAAATTGTTGATTGAAGGCGTCACTTCCCTTTCGAGAGGCGGTTATCAACGCGTTGACTTCTAAACTTTATCGCCGTTCCGAATTCTTCACTCTCTTTCGTCGCCGTCTTCCGCTCTCATTCGTCGCCGTCGTCGTCACTGCTCTGCTACCGCTACTTTTCGCTAAGTCTCCCTTTTAGCGACCAAAAATTTTGGGAATTTCGTGTAATTAAGTCCGTACACGATAGAAAAGTTCACTGAACTGACGTAGATATTAGCGACTTTCATACGTCCGCCAACACAGTTTGTTTTCGTCTTCTCCGCTGCTGCGATCGATGATCGTAGTATAGCGCGAGTTGCTGATTCTTTCTTTCGTAAATTTCGTTTTCTTATAAAAATCACCGCTGTTCTATGCCGTGATTATTACTATTGTTCTTATTATGGTCATATATAATTATTAAACTGAATTTCTGGTTGATCTTATGCGAATGTTTGGAAGTTTCAAACTAGGCAGAGATTTACCGCTGTCAATTTTTCATTCGATCGACGCAAAAGATTCACTGCTTCTTGGAATATTTCGTTCTGCTTCGTTTCCCTTCTGCTACAGTGTTGATGTTGTATTGGTGTTTCTAGTGCTGAAGACCGTCTTGAGATTATTTGCGCTGTTAAATTGAGAGTTAGTTTTAGCGCCGTCACTGCTCACTCTCTGTAAATTTCTCTAGGGCCGTGAACTTTAATGTTTTTCAAATGTGCGCTGGGCGAAATCCTCCGAAACTGCCACCAAATTATTTTGTTATGCGGTGCAGTTTTTCTTTGTATTGCGTTGCACCACATATGAATGACTCCGTCTCTGTCTGTTGACTTTCACTTGATAGTAACGCAGGGGACTCGGTAAGTTAGGTTGAAATTGTCTATTGATACTTTCTAGTTTTCAGGAGGGGGTAAGTATTCACCGGGCACGGTTTTTCATAAGTTTTATTAACACTAAACTATTTCACACGGCCAGCCACACTGGACTTAGAAATTTCTTGATGTTAAGAGAGGAGCGAGTGACACAATCCTACCCAATTTGGTTTTCAAGTAACTCTGGCTAAAAATTGATCAGAATGAACTCTGGACCTATGTTGAATAAAACTCCGCCTCCTTGAGGACGTCTACTTTACTCTTAATGGTTCAATCTTAACTCCCACTTTTGGCAAGGACAAATCAGGTCAATTTTGCTGACCTTTTGATTCCTCTAGCGCCTCCTTTCTTTCCCACATCTTGGAGGTTTGTTTTGGTTACACTTCAATTTACTTGGTATCATGGCTCATCATTTTTAAATTATCAACATCGTCTCTCTCTCTCTCTTTTCTCTTTCTAATCCCGATCAGTGAATCTCATACTTATTCACTGCATAACATTTAAATTTTTAAATCCTACAGTAAATACATATTTCATTGATAGAGTAGAGAGTTTGCATTTATAGATTTACATACAAATCTTAGAGAGTCAATCAATTGACAAGATCAGAAAGACAATGATAAACGTTTGTTTCTTTTAAAGTTTCCATTGAAACAAATATTAAAATAATTTTGCTTTTGAGGAGTTAAAGTAACATAAAGTATGTTAGTTTACCTTTGTTTGCCCATTTTACTTTGTATACAAAAATTTAAAATAATTCCATTAATACATTCGTTTGTTTTATGGAAGGAAAATTATTTTCCTTTATTCTTTGCCTAAAAGATTAGGCTCAATCAGCTGATTCTGAGAAATAAACATTACAAATGTTTAAACAATCATTTTTTTATACATATGATGATAATAGATCAGTATAATAATACAGTATAAATGGATTCTGTAAGTGAAATAACATTGATATTTTGTAAATTAGTAAATCATTTTTTATCATAAAAAATGCATTGTCATGAAAATAACATGAAAATAATTTAGCTTATATGTTAGATATGCTTTACTATCAACCTAAAACACTTTAATATCATTTCAAGTTCCCCCCATATTCAGGCAAAGCCATTTTCTGTCGTACAGTGATTCAAGCTGTTCCATTTTCTTTTACAGTAGATAGATGGCCATTGAGGACCATCATTTAGTTAAGTACTGTTCTTAAATATTTAAATAAGCATTGAAAAAATTACATGGTTGCAATACACTCCCTGAACACCTGAATTACCCAATCAAGACCAGCCTGAACTAAATCCCCATAGCTTTTACCCACTAAGTGGGTAATTAACTGTCAGTGTTACCAAGTCTCACCCAGGAAAATCTTGTCAAATGAGTTACCTGAAGTACCAGTTAAACACTGCCAAAGCAAGTTCTCAAAACTTAGCTCCTGGGTTAGCGAGATCCCACAATTGCTTTTTGTTCGCCATGCTGTAATTCATAGTCCCATATCAGGAAACTTTTGGTCATTCAGTCTGACCCCATTCAACGCATTTTTCCTGGATGGATACTTTATTGATGGGATTTTTTATTTCTCTTTCTTTTGACTTTGGGATGGGTATTTGGATCATTTTGTGTTAAGTCAAACAATGAAGTATGTTCATTTCTTTACGATCTTCAACTTTTTTATCTTCTCTTTTCAGCCTTCTACTGCTCTAGATGCTGACTCTCTCGCCCTTTCTCACGTCCTGACAAATTTACAGGATGAGTACCCTCAAACGCGATCAACATTCTGTTTGTATTTTATGCCTAAAAGATGCAGTGTAGTATCAGACAGATAAAATCGAGTTTGGTCACCGGATCAGATGGAAGAATTATTCAAACATAGAGAACAAGCTTACTAGCTGAGTATGTCAGAAAAAAGTCGATTTTTCTAGCTTTATGACTAAATCAACGGAAACTAGAGATAAAATAGTAGTAATAGTGTTGTAGATACTAATTATTTCTTTTCAGCCCCTGCCTGTTCCAAAACCAGCCCTAACAGGTGCTGGGGTCATGGATCTACATACAAAATATGTTATAATGTAGGATCTGCCGGCCCCCCTTATATTTTAGGCAGTGTTGGCAGCAGATTTCCCCCTTCCCTTTAAAAAAATTATAAGCTCTAAGGTGGATTTAGAATTAGGAATCACTCAGAAGAGTAGAGAATTCTAATTTAGGAAGTATTCAGGAAGAATAGTTGAACATGCAGTTTCTTTGGGTTCAGGTTTGGTTAAAATGCCAACCCTAGCAGTGACAAATTTAGATCAATGACAAAGTTTTATTTCTGCTTTATGCTCTAAAAAAATTAAAAATTCCAGATCCATGGATGGTCTTTCAGAAAAATTGGTTTCTGATGTATCTGGTTCTGAAATTTTTTGTTTTTCTTGAATACTCCTCCTTCGATTCATTTTCCTTCAGGGATTAAAAATTTCTTTTAAGTTTTATTTGGTGGTAATTCTGGCGATTGAATTTTCCAATATTCATGATTATGTCTTAAAGAATTTTTTGATTTTGATAATGTCTATCAAGGTTAGAGAGGAGAGAGAGATTTTTAAACAGAACCAGCCTATTTTCTTTGAAATTATGGCCTCTTCTGATTTATTTGAATTTTCCTGTTTTGATAAAATTTCTTCTAAGCCTTCTTCCATTGCCCTTCTCAATCTTTTGGTCAGGTTTTCAGAAAATATATTTAAAATTTATCTTGGTTGACTCATCCTGTTTTCTTGGCTTTTTTACTTAGCAGAGCAAAGGCTTTCTTGGTTCAACTCTGTATAACTAGAGCACTGCAGCTTATCCCTCAAGATTATTTGGGGTTAAAGCTCTAAGGGGTATTTTTATTGCATCCGAACACTTAGTCTTTATAAACCTTTGTAATCGCTGTAAAAAGAGGCATCCAGACTAGTTACTTCTCAGGTGTTTGCAGAGAGAGAGTCAACTCCATATTTCATTCTTATGGGTTCCTAACCGAATGTATCCTCCAGGAAGGTTTAGATGCATTTATTCGGCAATTCACCTTTTAAGCATTCAGTGGATCAGCAACATAGTTTTTTAAATTTCCATTCTCAAGGATAGTCGGTAATATGCCTTCTTCTGTTACCTTTGGTTCTCTTTCTTAACTTCCCGTCGATCTCCCCAAATTCTATCCCGAGGACCTTCTCCATCAAAACAAGAAGCGAAAACAGTGAGTGAGTTACCAGCCACTGAAAGAACTTCCTTCTTCCCTGGACACTTAGTCATTAATCTCAACTTTCAGAACCCCCTTTGTCCCTCCGTCTAACATCCAAGAAAATGGTTGGTTCCGGTCCAACAGCCATTGTTCAATTCTCATACAGTTTTTGAATAATCCGGTTTTGATGGTTGGTAGTTTGTTGCAGCCTCTTGAACTCTAGGAGTGGGCAGAAAAGAACCAGTGTGGCCATCACAGATGTTGCGTGGATACCAGGAGGTGGTGCAGAGTTTGAAAACTATGAGAGAAAGTCAAACAGCATCACGAAGATTGATGCGATTAAAATCCACTCACGACCAGAAGGTTAAATTAGAGAAGACAACAAAGTTTGGCGTTTGGGTCAGTCGGGGTCTTCTCTTCCCTGAAGGGCAAAATAAGCAGTCGGAAGAATTGTGACCTCATGACCAAAGGCAAATCCGGTCTCGGTCATACAAAGCAGAGAAGGATTGTTCATTCTGAAGAATCCGGTTTCTATTGGACAATAAAAATTCTCCTAATCAGCCATCAGAACGAGTATAAGTGGATGGTCAATGCAATTCATGAATTATGGATTTCTCAATCCAAGGTTCAGGAAGTACTGGGTTTATTATCAATTGGTATGTTGACATATTTCCTAAGCTTTGGCCGTGTTCCAGGCATTAGGAGCCTTCATGGGTTACACAGCTTTGATAGACTCTTTAAGGCATTCAACAGTCACTGAATCTCGCTCAGGAGGGGTTTTAACAAGATCCAGTCGGATAACCTCTGTCATTTGTCAGCTAGAACACAAAAAAACATTTTAACTGAACTCTTCTCTCGTGTTCATTTAAAATGGTCTCAACTTCACCTAAGAAAACTTGATCTTGCCAACACCCATAAAATATCAACGGGAGTGCTAAATCAATAGTCCTCTCTGAGCAGATGTAGTCAGGTTGGTAGGGTTCGTCCATCAATATGGATACCCTCCGGTCTGGTACTGCCTGAATCGTAGTGATGCTGGCATACCAGGTTGGAAATTTCGAATGACTGTACAACGTTCTTTGGCATGAAGAGGAGGGACTTCATTTAAAGACGCAATGTCACTATCTTTCAATGACTGAGAGGGTTCTGTTGAGAGCGAAAACAGAAGCTGGAAAGTCTTTTAAGAGGAAGAGGATTAGATCTCCCATCACAAAGGTCAATTTCGTGTAGGACCTTGTCAAGATAATGATCCAGCATTCTGTGAACGTGATGTCTGAGGTTCAGGGATGAAATCCAGTATCGAACTTGTTGCTTCATAACTCAATTGTCTCCAGTGTTGGGGTTTATGCATCAAATCGGGGTGCAAAATGTTGAAGAGGGAGGTGTTCCTGTCCAACAGGGAACACTAACCGAATTCCCTTAAATATGGGAGATTAATGTTCTCTCTCTCTCTCTCTCTCTCTGTCTCTCTCTCTCTCTCTCTCTCTCTCTCTCTCTCTGTTGTTCTTAGCCTCTGATAGAAACTTTAATTCCAGGGTCTTGTGTCTACACATGTTTTTAGATAAAATGTCAAAAATCACTGGAACCACATCGATTTAAAATTAAATATAAAGATATTTATTTATTTCAAACTTAAATGTGAGTAATGATAAAAGTAGCACATCTCACATCCGGATAAAAAGTTTTAGTCTTTATTCCTGATGATACCTGTACTCAGAAAAGCCTCAAAATCATAGGTTGGCGACATAAATTGGCAAAGAAAACATTTAGGCCTCTGGGGGATCGGGAATGTAGAACAAAAATAATATTATTACACGTCTAACCTAATCACTGTAATAAAAATCACATCAGGTGTTTTTGTTATTTACATTGTTTACCTGAGTAGTGGGTCTTACATTTGTTGCGAACATTATTTATTGGTGCCGTGTCATTATCTGAGAACATTCTTTGTCATTCTCAACAAGAAAGAATCATTAGAACTTAGAAAGTGTATGCTTTCCAAAACTATATCATTCATCAGGTAAATCAGGATCATTCCTTAAAAATGGCAAACGTCTAACTCTAGCTCCTTAACTGGCCCTGTGAATAATCAACCGCTTCCTAATTCTCCCACGGAAGTTCCCATTTCCTCTACGAAAATGAAAGATCTTTTTTCAACAGGAGCTTTGAGAATTCATCATCAAACTCAAAAGAAGATTCAACATCAGTTGTCCATTAGTGCTTGGTGCACCTGAAAGGGGAGAAAGTCTGGGACACTCTAAAGCTATTCTAAAAATCGTTTCTTTCAGCTTGAATAATATCAACCCGTGAGAAACCAGGTCAGCTTGACATGGGGAAGTCTGTGTCATCTCTCTCTCATTCCATCTTTAGGCCTGCCATAACCGAAATAGCTGGTTTCTCTTATTTTTTTGGAAAGTCAAGATTCTTCCATTTTCGACTAAAATTTAGAAATACCAATCAGCAGTTTGAAAGCAGTACATTTTGGGGGATCTTCCTGAAAATTTCTATAGTAAGATCTTCTTTGATTTATTATATTCCATATAAATATTTAATATCAGGTCTAATGACTATATATCCCTATATATATGTCAGAAGTTCTATATGTTAAGATAACCACAGAACCTTTCTTTCTTTGGACTTTAAACTGGATAAAAAGGTGGGCGAACTGAAATGAAAAAATAGGCTATATATATGTAGAAGGAAATGATTATTTCTTTCCTATTAAGTCATGGCGAAGACAGGGTCAGAGGCCAAAACTCTGCCCTTAAATTTGATTTCAGATCTCAGTTCTTTATCTGCAGTGTTCAGTTTTCGGCATAAGCGGGATGTCTTTGTCCATTGATAAATATGTAGTCTGTTTATCAAAGGTTGAGAAACTCCAGTCCGCTTCTGTGTTACTTCTTGTCTCAATGATGGAATAAATTCCCATCCACTGTCAAGGATTTAAAGTTTACTTTTAAAGTCTTGAAAGGTTCCTGGTTAATAACATGGTTTAATGAATTTTCATCAGAAACACAGTTGACAAAAAATTAAAAGCTATATGCAAAAATTTATTCATACATAATTTGTAATTATACTGTGACAATATTTAACATTCAAAATTAAACAAATAAAATTGGAGTATGTAACTTCACTATTAATTGTTTGGAAAAAAGAGTTTTATTCTGGAACCTTCATTTCACATTCCACCATTCTGTCTGTGTTTTCATTGATTCTTTCCTATAGAGATGTTCAATTACACTGCCCACTTACATCACACTTACAGATACAGCAACTAATGTCTACTACACTAAGGACATTCAATTGACCTAAAGTGACTATTTACTCTTACATGGAAATGGAAAATCGGACTTGATTAGGTTATTCTCAATAAGTGGTACCATGTTTCATCTTTCAAAAGTAACTATAATCTAGTGGATTCAGCATTCATGGTTTGCATAAGGTAGTATTCACATTGCAAAAAGCTCGTTATTATGAACCAGTATGCTATTTGAATTGGAACATGTCTTTCAAAATTTTTTTAATGTGTAAATATAATGGCACATGAAATATTTAGCTCATTGAATGTATCTACTGTTCAATACTTCACTAATGGCTAGGGCAAGAAACTGCTCTGCTTTGATTTCCATATCATGAGAAAGTTTTATTTTTCCAAAATACTTGATTAACTATTCCACCTTGCTCTCCTGAGCCTTGAATACTGCAAGTTCATCGGCTTGAAACCTTGCTGGTTCCCTCACTTAATGGGTAGTGCTCTGGATAGCTGGACTTAGAAAGATTCCATCGTTCTCCTTTTTGAAGAAATTAATTCTCTTAACCATTGATACTGAAACCCTTCTGTTGATGATTCCTTCATTTAGAATCTGAGTCCTTTTGAGTGAGGAGGTTCTTAGAGTAGCTGTGATAATCTGTCTGAAATGGTGCTATTTTGTTTTCTTTCTCAGAGACATTCAGTTTTCTTCAAAGAAGATTCCTTTATTTTGCTTGTGTCCCTTTGTGCCCCATTCGATCTCATTGTTTTACTAAAATGTTATTTAATTTGACTAAATCTAGTAATGAATGTAGTCTGAGGAACTTTCAGCCATTCAACCCTCATGACAGTCTGTTAGAAAACCCTGGTTCATAAGACAGCAAAATAAAAAGTTTGGACAGTTAATAAAGGCTGTGAAGTTACAAGATCCAGTGGAAAGGTTTGGTTTCTTCAGAAAAATCAAAGTTGCTATAAGAATTAATAGTTGGAGAGGTTGGGACATCAAGACCAAAGATAAGAAGCTTAAATGGAATACAGTAAAATTACTATTTCACCAAATGCAATTGTCCATTTCAGAGGCTACAAGAGAGAGATGGAGAGAGTTCTTCATCCCCCATACAAGAGTAAAGATTAAAACTGCCAAATGGGAGGTTACTAATTTACCCCTCCAAAAATATTAGTGCTTTAAATAGCAAAATGGGGACAAATATTAATAAAACCTCACTATCATCAGTAAATTCTGATTAGACAAATTCAGGTTCATATCCCAACCCAACTCCAGACGTCGATGTTTAACAAAATCGTCAAACAATTTAAAAATGTTTTCACTATCATGGGAGGCTCATGACAAGCACCAATGGTAGGTTGGTTTTATTTTAAGATACTCTATCTATGAAGTGGTTTGAATAAGCTCGCTGGCAACGAACGAGCAGACCCTCCATACATTAGAATGCTTTGATTAGCCACATCGGGAGGTTTCTTTCTCCACTAATCATGGAAGAAGTTGATTACTTGATGACAAGATTGACTTTTATTTTGTTATCTTATCCAAAGGTGGTTTGAATACCACATGAGAGGTAGCTCGACTCAGACAGTACCTAGAAAACAGACTGGGTTGAGGTACTCTCTCTTGAAAGGTTCTCACCTGCCACTGGGATAACCAGGTGAGGATACATTCATTTACACACAAAGTAGGCAAATAATGAGTTACCTGCTTTCCTGTTGGAAGGTCAGGCTGGATTAAAATGAACCCACCTGTAAAATTTTGGTTTTGTCCAGACTGGATTCAGGTGTTAGAGGGCGTGTGGGGGACAATATGAATTTTTCATAATAAAACTAATATTGTAATACTTAGAGAACACCTGAATGATTCCCACCCCTCCCCATCTTCAATTTGATTATATCCTGAAAAAATCCAATTGGGGATCAAACTCGCTTGGCCCTTGCAAAGTGTTGCCAACTCTACTTCAGGTAACTCATTTGACAAGATTTTCTTAAGAACAAAGGAATTAATTACCCACTTATGGGTAAAAAAGACATATTAACTTTTGGGATGTAGTTCGGGCTGGTGGGTTGACCAGGGCATTAAATTCAGGTGTTCAAGGTAACTTCTTATTAACTACACCCATAGTAAGTTTTATTATCAAAAACCACTTCCAAAACTTATTTTGATGTGTTTAGGCGTTAATATTAATAGCCCAAAATTAGCAAATAATTTTTTATCATAAAAAAATATAATGAGGCACAAAAGTAACATGAACATGCAGTAAAGTCAGCAAATATTGCTCTAAGAAAAAAATCCATTTCCTGGGAATTTTCCACAATTTATTTGGTTTTTTTCTTTTTTCTTGCGAAAAATGGTATCACTAACAGAAAGCTGCAAATTTAAACGAAAATATAACTGAGAGGTTTTCACTGTAGTATCAAATAAAAATAAATTGTTAGCTGTGTTTTAATCTACTCTATTTAGACTTTGATGTAAATATGAGTAGCCTGGTTTTGTGTCTCTCTCTACTCAACTGTACATATCCTTTAATAAACGTGAATTATTGCATCATAAACATAAAAACACGTAAATCAAACAACCCCTATGAAGTCAGGTCTACCTAGCCCCTTCACCCAACCAACACTACATCCCAACATCCTCTCAGCCTTAGAAACTGCTCCCCTGCTCACCCACCTTCCAAAACAACATCTCTGAGCCTTCCTCTATAAGCCTTGTTTGCCTCTCCTCTCCAACGTACACCAAGCCACTCCCCCTCCCCACCATGGAAACTTCTTGAGGCCTCCTCACCCCCCAAAACCCTTTACCAGTCAGTCTGAGTTTAGGCAGTATTACTAAGATTTTCTTGAGGCTGTGCAGCATTGCCATCCATCGGAGGGTGGTTTTTTCAATTTTTAAAAAATATATATATATCTCGGTATATTTGGGGTCTTGATCCCTGGTCCAGGTGTGTTGGATAATGTCGAGTTCCAGATAATGGCAATCTGGATAACTGAGAGATTACTGTATTATTTATCTTTGGTCTCTGATCTGGTTGTGTTGAATTACTACAAGAATGTAAACAAAACCAGAATACAAATGGCACATGATTGCCCTGTTCATATTTTTTGATATGATAATGGTAATAATACATGCAATATGATTAGATACAGTAAAACAACAGTTTTATTAAAATATCTTATTCTCACTGCAACCATTATTGTCATTTTGCCTAATAGATATCTGTCAGTGTACCAACCTGGCAATATCTCTCTCATTATCTCTCTCTACTCTCTCTCTCTCTCTCTCTCTCTCTCTCTCTCTCCTCTCTAATCTTATCTCTCTCTCTCTCTCTCTCTCATTAAGTGAATACTCCATCATGCTCCATCATCTACTAAAAAAATTCAGTTTTTAGAATTTCACATGAAGCAATTGTAAACCTGTACCTACATAAACAACGAATCAAAAACAGCAAGCAAAACTTTATTTAAATCATCATTAAATATAAATATGGTTGTACTATTTAACTTTTGCAAATCATTACTTTTCTCCAGAAAATATTTCGGATTTTAGAGCTTTTTGGTTTTAAATTCTGGATAAGAGATCGTAAATGTACGTGTACATACATCTTCTGTTTCATGATCTTTGTGTTTTGCCATGGGCCGAACGTCTTTAAGAAAAAAATACATTTATTGATATCTGGCTGTGTTAACATATATTAACCCTTTAAAACTTATGTAAACCCTATTTACAAAAAATAACGTCTCCGTATGCGTGAGCGTTCGGTGAGTTAAGCGCAGGACGGAAAAAAATGTTTTTTTTTCAAAAAACACAGGGCGCTTAGTTTTAAGATTAAGAGACTCATTTTGGCTCATTTTTTTGTCATTGCCTGAAGTTTAGTATGCAACCATCAGAAATGAAAAAATATCATATATAAATATTGGAATATATGACAGTGAAAAAAAAAACTTGTATATAATTGTATACAAATTTAGCTGTAAGCAAAACAGTTAAAAGCTAATGAGTTAATATTTTTTTAGTTGTATTGTACACTAAATTGCGATGATTTTGGTATATAACAAATTTTAAAACGATCAAAGCAACACAGAGAAAATATTATCACAAAATGATGCATGAATTACGTAATGAGCGGACATAAAAAAATGTTTTTTCAAAAATTCACCATAAATCGAAATATTGTGCTAGAGACTTCCCGTTTGTTGAAAAATGAAGCTAATTGATTGAATATTACTAGACTGTAAGTGTTTTAGCTTACAATTGCAGTTTTTTACCATTTACGGTCGAGTTAAAGTTGACCGAAAAGTAAATTTTTCTATTATCGTGATTTATATGGAAATATTTCAAAACTGATAAAGCTACAACCATGAGTTATTTTTGTTGTATTGTACATGAAATTGTGCACATTTTCATATATAAAACTTTATGTAACGACTAATATAAAGCGGTGCAAATATTACGACAACGACGAAAGAATTTCTGAGATGTTCGACGAGTTACCCAGCATGAGCGTAAAAAATGTTTTTAAAATTCACCATAAATCGAAATATTGTGCTAGAGACTTCCAATTTATTGCAAAATGAAGTTAAACGATTGAATATTACTAGAATGTAAGAGTTGTAGCTTACAATTGCGTTTTTACCATTTCCATCGAGTTAAAGTTGACTGAAGGTTGAAATTTTGGCAGTTATCGTGATTTATGTGAAAATATTTCAAAACTGATAAAAAGCTACAACCATGAGCTATTTTCTGTTGTATTGTACATGAAATTGCACACATTTTCATATAAAAAGTTTATGTAACGACTAATGTAAAACGATGCAAACATTACGACAACATGGCGAAAGAATTTCGAGATGTTCGGCCGAGTTACAGCAGCGGACATAAGGAAAAAAATTATTTTTCAGAAATTCACCATAAATCGAAATATTGTGCTAGAGACTTCCAGTTTGTTGCAAAATGAAGGTACATGATTGAATATTACTAGAATGTAAGAGTTTTAGCTTATAATTGTGTTTTTGACCATTTCGATTAGAGTTAAAGTTGACTGAAGCTTGAAATTTTGGCAGTTATCGTGATTTATATGAAAATATTTCAAAACTGGTAAAAGCTACAACCATTAGTTATTTTCTGTTGTATTCTACATGAAATTGCACATTTCCATATATAAAACTTTATGTAACAACTAATATAAAACTGCAAACATTCACGACAAATGTGACGAAAAGAATTTCTGGTGCGGGCGTAAGGAAAAGTTTTTAAAAATTTCACCATAAATCGAAATATTGTGCTAGAGACTTCCAATTGGTTGCAAAATGAAGGTAAATGATTGAATATTACTAGATCATAAGAGTTTTAGCTTAAAACTGCGTTTTTCAACCATTTGTTGTCGTCAAAGTTGACCGAAGGTTGAAATTTTTGTAGTCGGCGTCGATGCGTCCACGTCAGGCGCAACAGACAATTTTAGTCGACGTTATGATACGTCCAATAGGCGTTTAAGGGTTAATATTACTATAGTGTTTGAAAATTAGTACAGTAAGTCATTTTTTTTATCATAAATGTATTTATACATAATCACGAAAATACTAACATGATGTAACTAACCTAGCATTCTGTTTGGGAACGTGTCCAAGTTGTTCTAAACTACCCGCATGTTTTAGATATGCTCTACTGTATACAGTAGTACTATCCTAAAATATGCACTGTACAGTAAATATTTCAAAATCATCTTACAACAAAACAGAATATCAATAAAATGTATGTATGTTATGCACAGTACAGTAGACAATGCACAAAGTTACATTAGGCAAAAGAAAATATGCATCTGAATTATAGGGGATACTTAAGAGTAAAAGTTGTAGGCAGGTACATAATGTTGTAAGATGACTTTGAAATCATATTGGGGTGTTTTAGGATGATACTTTGAGGAATATATATATTTTTTTAGCTGTTATGTTTGGCGATGAACTGTTAAAACAGGCATTTATAAGCATTTTAGAGGTGTTTATACTTAAGAGTAACAGTTGTAGGAGGGTAATGTACGATGGCTTTAGGTGTTTTGGGATGATGGTTTGGGCTGTATTTTTGTTTAAAATGATATTAAATTGTTTTAGTATGGTAATTTAAGGTACAGTATATGTTTGTGTGGAGTATTAAATTAGGTAGTGAACTGTTAAAATAGGCAGTTATAAGCATTTTAGTTTAAGGGGTACAGGGTATTTGGCAGTTCTAAGCATTTTTAGAGGGAATTTTGCATTTCTGTGGTGGATTCTGGAACCTATGCATGCAAAAAAATGGGGAAGCACTGTATTGGCTTCCTGATAGTAACATATTCTTATAATAAGAAACGCCTACAAAAGACCTCCAGTGAAGGAGTGGCTGTTATTCATTTTTAACATATGATGTTAACGGTGAATAAACATAAACTACCATTGCTTCAGTTGTTCCATTGGTATACTGAGACATTATTTTGTTCTCATTTTAAAACTGAATTACATATATGATGCATAACCTGGAATAGATGCATATAGGCCTATTCTTGTTTTACATTACTTTGCTATATTGAATATTTATTTTCATTTAAAACTGACTTGCGTTTGGTGCTGTATTGAATATTTATTCTTGTTTAAAAACTGACTTGTACATCAGGACCAGTCTCCGTTAGTTTTTATACTTATTTAAAATATGCACTGTATTATTTTTAATGTTATGGTAGTCTGTATTTTACTTGCCCAAGCCAAGGCTCATTCATGTAGTTTCAATGAAACCTTCAAGGCGTTAGGAATGGTGCTGCCACTTTCAGCCCTCATGATATGCAAATATGTTTCCTGTAAAAAATTTGCAAAATTATAAGTATATATTAATGTGACATCCACATGAATTATTGAAAAAGATACCTCTGATACATTATTAAATTAGGTATAAAAGCTTTTAGATTCAATAAAGTTCAGCACTTCCTGTTTCTGACTGGAGCTTTTCTTTCATCTGAGGACAAGAACAGAGCCTGAGCAAAAAGCAACAACAAGTTGTTGAGTTGCATTGAACTACTACAGTACAGTATCTCAATCCCAAATGGAATCTGAAGGCTTGAATGACTGAGTGTGCTGCTTTCATAACTGATCTCCAACTCCCTGAGGTTTACTTAACCCCAGATTTCCAACTATAAAAACCAGGAGGGTTTAGTGATATTACCATATGTCATATTTCTTTAATATTACTTGCCTATAATGCAAGGGGTGACATTAAGTGCTGGATTACAGGTAAGTCAAGGATGTGGAGGAAAGTTTTACTATATCACCCAGTTTTCTTCAAGTGGTTTTGAAGCAAGATGTAAAGTGTGGCACTGTACCCACCATTGAAACCCAGGCCAAGTTCAGCACTGATCAGGAATTGAATTCTTTGATAAATTTTGGTGGAGTTAGGCTGATGCTTCAAATGAAAAAGGCTGATGCTTCAAATGAAAAAGCTGATGCTTCAAATGAAAAAGGTTGATACTTCAAATGAAAAAGGCTGATGCTTCAAATGAAAAGGCTGATAATTCAAATGAAAGAGCTGATGCTTCAAATGAAATAAGCTGATGCTTCAAATGAAAATACATGATGCTTCAAATGAAAAAGGCTGATGCTTCAAATGAAAAAGCTGATGCTTCAAATGAAAAATGAGATGCTTCAAATGAAAAAGGCTGATGCTTCAAATAAAAAAGGCTGATTAGGCTTCAAATGAAAAGATTACTGATGCTTCAAATGAAAAAGGCTGATGCTTCAAATGAAAAAGGCTGATGCTTCAAATGAAGGAGGCTGATGCTTCAAATGAAAATAATCTGATGCTTCAAATGAAAGAGCTGATGCTTCAAATGAAAAAGAGCTGATGCTTCAAATGAAAGAGGCTGATGCTTCAAATGAAAAAGGCTGATGCTTCAAATAAAAAGGCTGATGCTTCAAATGAAAATCAGGCTGATGCTTTGAATGAAAGGCTGATGCTTCAAATGAAAAGGCTGATGCTTCAAATGAAAAGACTGAAACTTCAAATGAAAGAGCTGATGCTTCAAATGAAAGAAAATGATGTTCAAATGAAAAAGCTGATGCTTCAAATGAAAAGAGGCTGATGTTTCAAATGAAAACTGACCCTGATGCTTCAAATGAAAAAAGGCTGATGCTTCAAATGAAAGAGCCAATGCTTCAAATTAAGAGGCTGATGCTTCTAATGAAAAGGCTGATGCTTCAAATGAAAAGGCTGATGCTTCAAATGAAAAAGCTGATGCTTCAAATGAAAAAATGCTGATGCTTCAAATGAAAAGGCTGATGCTTCAAATGAAAGAGGCTGATGCTTCAAATGAAAAAAAGGGATATTGACAAAGGAAAAATCTATTTCTGAGGAGGCCCCATGTCACCGGTGAAATTCCATACTAACACAATTTCTAGGTATAAATATTGCTAAGCATACCAGAAAAATGCTTTCAGGAATGCTGGAGTTACTACCCCAGATCGATTGACTTCTATATGGAAGGCGTCGGTGTAACCAAAGGGTGATGAAAGAATCACAACCACAGAGCCACACTCGACAGACATCCCCATGTCAAAATCCCGGGAAGAGTAGAGAACCCGTTCCAGCCCATTTACTCACCCCGCCATGGCGCGACTCCAGCGCCACCTACACCATTCCAGACTAGCACCACCCGGTCTTGGCATGTGCAAGAAGCGGGAAACCAAACCTGGGAGGGGTCACCGGGTGACATGGGGCCTCCCTCAAAATAGCCCTTGTTAAAATCCCTTTTCTGAGCTCGGCCCCATGTCAAAAACATGAAAATGAAATGTAATGATAATTCACTAAAGCAAAAATCACTTAATATATTGACCGGTCTACTAATCACTTATTTAAACACTTCAGATTATTTAAACACTT
Source organism: Macrobrachium rosenbergii (assembly GCF_040412425.1). NCBI lineage: Eukaryota > Metazoa > Arthropoda > Malacostraca > Decapoda > Palaemonidae > Macrobrachium > Macrobrachium rosenbergii. Next base: position 82,087,453 of record NC_089752.1, on the reverse strand, counting down.
CAAAATATACCCTTCAAATCACACCCTTCAAATTATTCCCTTCAAATCATACCCTCCAAATCATACCCTTCAAATTATACCACGGTATAAATTTTAAGTACAATACCAGTTAAGTGCAGTTCTGGCCTTTGCCAAAAAAAAGACCTTAATTGTTGAGGCGTCACGAAACACTTAGAATTCACAATCTTAAACAAATGCAATTCCAAAATTTCACACCAAATTTAACAAACACTAAAGAGTGACCAATATAAAAATAATTTACACTATTTTACAAAAGATCTACTAAATGGATATGAGAGAGAGAGAGAGAGAGAGAGAGAGAGAGAGAGAGAGAGAGAGAGAGAGAGAGAGGGAGGGAGAGAGAGAGAGAGAAAAGTATATCTTAGTTTAACCAGACCACTGCACTGAGCTGATTAACAGCTCTCCTAGGGCTGGCCCGAAGGATCAGACTTATTTTACGTGGCTAAGAACCAATTGGTTACCTAGCAACGAGACCTACAGCTTATTGTGGAATCCGAACCACATTATACCGAGAAATGAATTTCTATCACCTGAAATAAATTCCTCTAATTCTTCATTGGCTGGCCGGATACTCGAACTCGGGCCTAGCAGAGTGCTAGTCGGCAACTCTAGCGACTCATCTAACGAGGAACTGAGAGAGAGAGAGACAGAGAGAGAGAGAGAGAGAGAGAGAGAGAGAGAGATAGAGAGAGAGAGATGAATTCTCCTTTCAAATCTACACTGCACGGTTCTTGGCCTCTCAATGGATATGATTTCTGTTTCAGTGACAAAGTAAGAGCCCAACAAAATATTCTAAAACATTTTGGGACCAAGACCCAAAGAACATTCTGGACTTCCGGTCACAGTGACGCGATCAGAATGGGCTGATGCAATCGTCTCCACTGCAGGGCACATTCGGAAAACAAAATATGTGACGAGCAAGTGGATCTGCCTCTAAGACAAAAGATGATCGCATGGCTCGAAGCGTCTCAACATGAATTTTGGCCACGTGACTCTTAACGGGAAATTGTGAGTGCCCACCATCACGATCAAAAAAAAAAAAAGATGTCTCGATGACAAACCAGCCACCTGGTAACAAAGTCACAAAAAAAAGACACATGGTGTAATCTCTCTCTCTCTCTCTCTCTCTCTCTCTCTCTCTCTCTCTCTCTCTCTCTCTCTCTCTCTCTCTCGCTATAGTTCTCTAAAGAAACATGTTATTAATTTCTTGTGAAATCCTTAACAAATAATAATTTACATAAATGACATTTTACAAACTAATAATGTTTCTACATCATCATTACATATAACAACTTTTACGTAGAAAATTATATGATAATCAAAAATGCAACTAGAACATTCGAAAAAATACAATACAATCCACACACACATATATATATAAGCGAATCCCACAGGAAAAAGACAGGCAGAAGTTCAGTAGTACCAAGCGCTTTCACCTTTATTGACGCAGCGTCGGGGGATTCGCTTATACACTGAAGTCACGTGCATCTACTCTGATTTTTTAAGCATATATATATATATATATATATATATACATATATATATATATATATATATATATATATATAATATATATATATATAGTGGTATATATATATATATATATATATATATATATATATATATATATATATATATATATATATATATATATTTATATATATATATATATTATATATATATATATATATATATATATATATATATACGAGTATATATATATATATATATATATATATATATATATATATATAAATTTATATTACAAATATCAAACATTAAACATATTGCAGTGGAATAGAAATAATCCCCTGACTCACACTGTGATGTGAGTCAGAAATTTATTCCTGTTCCACACGAGATTGTTTGTTGATATTTCTAATATATTCACCCAGAAAGGATCATTCGAATGAAATGCTGTCAATGGGGTCACTGCTGAGTCGGGAAGTTGGCGAAAACACAATGGTATGCAAGCAGTTGGCCAGCCCAGGTAAAGCCTTAAGTACAGTGGTTCTCAGGTTCCAACTTCTATGACTTGTGTGGCCTGTTTATGGTCTCTGCTCCTTCACCTGAAAGACCTGGGTCTGATCCTGATGAGTCAGAAATTTATATATATATATATATATATATATATATATATATATATATATATATATATATATATATATATATATATCGAAAGAGAGAGAGAGAGAGAGAGAGAGAGAGAGAGAGAGAGAGAGAGAGAGAGAGAGAGAGAGAGAGAACACTGATATGCACAATTAATCACTGGTTATCTCTCCTCGTTATATCTTTGAGATCTTGAAATCATGCTCGTGATGTAGTTCTCCAGTGCAGTTTCTCTCTCTCTCTCTCTCTCTCTCTCTCTCTCTCTCTCTCAACAATGAATTGGGTAAGAGGTTTATGAAAAGGCTTCAATATCTGGAGAAGGAAAGCAAGTGAATCCTTATCGTAAATCATCTAAACGCTAAGTGTCCTGATCATCTTCTTTATTTTCTCTGCTTTCCCTCTTACGATGGCATTGCCACTTTTATAAGATAAAATCCACTCTTACCCATTTATCTTTATCCCTCAAAATCGAGGGGTAACAAAGCAGTTGCCTCACAAGCGGCACTCGGGAAGTCCTGTCATGACCCTGTCGAGTGCTCACTTCCAAACCTCTTTTTAATCATCAGGCCATGATAAGACAACCGGCGACACACACATTCCCCCCGCACCCCACAACCCCCCCTGCCTCTCAGTCATCCACTTGAACTCTGGTCTGATGAAAGAGACACAACGCCCTTGAATGGTGGACTGAGTCACGCGTCTGACTAATGCATCCTCGTGAGAACTGGGTATATAAAGACCCGGAGCTGCAAGGGGAAAGCCAAATCAGTGGGTCTTCCCAACAAAAATGGTGACTAAAGTTCTTTTAGTCACCTTTCTCTTAGCAGCTGGGAATTTTGCCCACTGTCAGGACTTGGAGAACCTTCTTTTCATCAAGATGGAAGAGGTACTGCAGAAGCAAGAAGCAGCTTTGAACCAGCTAAAGAAGCAAGAAGCAGCCTTGAAGGGTAATGCAGTGATTCACGCTCAAGTTTCCATTTCTGTTTTGTGTTTCATTGCCTGGTGGACTGGCTCCACCAAATCGACTTGTTCATTTATGGAATTTTTTTCAGACTGATTTTTGGTGTCATTACAGTTTCTTGATTCCTTGTTGATTATATTCTGAATAATTTTATTTGATATTACAATTGCGGTTTCCTTTCAGCTTAATTCAGTGAAAAGAAATCTATCAGGTTTTTCTCATGTTGTATTTTAATGCCCTAAGTCAGACCTCTTGACCTGTGTCATATCTGCAAGTATGACCTGATTTCTCAATCTTTATCTGGTTTCAGGAACTTAGCCTAAGGCTGAATGGCTAGTTCCAGAACTTGATAGCTTTCCTTTGCATGCAGCCACAGCACAGCGCATGCACAGGGAGGGCATGGCTGTTTACTACAGAGCAAGTTTCGTTATTAGTTGGGGAACTGTGAATGAGGTTGTCACACATCTTTCTATCTCAGATTTGTAGGGAATCTTATAAGTCACGTATGAGAAAGGTCTCATGCTTCAGAAGTGATGTTGGCATTTTGAATTGCCTCATGAAAATATAGGCTAAGGGCAAGGATTGATTTGTGCTTCTTGCTATTGTTCAGCATGGCAGGTCAGCACAAGAACTCTGTCTATTTTTTTTATTGTCTTCAACTGACAAATGTCGGCCTAATAATTATCTAATAATACACTGGGTCTGATTATAGACGCTGTTTCAGCCGTCCAAGGGGATTAGTTTGTGGTGTAAGTGATAAGGAATTAGGCTAAACTTCATTGAAACAAAGCCTCACCTGATTAGTCAGTCTTGCACCAGGTTCCTGCACAATGATTCAGTTTGTGTAGGTCAAAATGTGTTGAATGGATCATGAACGTCAGACAACATTTGGTGCTACCTTCAACTCAGAGCGTTCTTTCCCACAGCAGCTAAAAAGTGTTTCATCTCATGCTGCCAGAAAGCAAGGTTTTGCTCACTGGCTACCTCAGATCCTCCTTTTTCTGCTATTGCCAGAGATTTCTTCTCCTTCCTGTCACGGTGTCTGCAGACTACCACTTCAGATTTTCTCAGTTTTAAAAAATGCGCAGCTACTTTTGCCATGAAATCTAGCGTTTTTTGTTAGGGTTTCTACACCTGCAGAGATGACATTATCAGCGCCATCTGTTTCTGATCTTCACCTCGGCTGCTGTTGTAATCCTTTTCCTGTCTCATTGTCTGAAGCCTGTCTGGACCTTCATCCTTGCTAGCAAAGATTACTGGAAGATGCTGTTCTTCCCACGGAACTTCATTTAGCTCACTCATTCCCTCCACCCCAAGAGCCAGTGTGTGTGAGCCACTGCCTGGCAGAATTTCCACATTCACACTCTGTCGCAAATGTTATGTTGTCACATGTCCTAGCACCAGGAGCCTCTGTTCCTCTGGGCAGGCCAAGCCTTGAAATGGTCTTCATAGCAGTTTTTGTTCTGCTGGTTGTTTCCATCGCTTTCAAAGAAGTTGGCCTATTTTTCAAGCACACTTACCTTTGCTTTCTATTTTTTTAATTGCTTTCTGTTTTAATTCAGTGTTTGTTCTCTTATCCTGTCTTCTGTTTTCTTCACTGGTGGGTAGTTTCCCCTTGCCACTTACGCAAGTGAACCGCAGGTGAAGAGAAAAGCCAGGCTGAGTCGCGACTTTTATGATCTGTTCCTCACTATAAAGGTAATGAATACAGAAGAACCATTGTACACTCTCGGGTATATTTCTCTCGTCTTTTATTAAGATTCTGTGTTACAGGAGCTTATTCATGTCTCCCCGTTATTCACACATTTCTTGTGCAGTATAGTTTTAAGAATAAAGACCAGCTTTTTTTTATAAACTATGATTTATATTTCCAGACGTGCAGGAGAAACAGGGACATATTGAAGACAAACTTCAAGGTAATTTGTATATATTTTACTTCCAATTATTTATGTTCTGCTACACAACAAAATCCTATACTTCATGGGTCTCTGCTTCATAGAATGAGTCAAGTTGCTGATCAAGTGAGCCTTGTGTCTCAGGAAGAAAGACTAATGTTCTCCCAACAATCATTTATATTTTCAGAACATGATAGCTTGAACACGTTTGAAACAATCTTCAAGGTAATTTTTGTGTGTATTTTCCAAGTTTTTGTTTTACTAAATAGCAAAGTTCTTTGATTAAAGAATAAAGTAGATTAAATCAAGCTCGTGTCAGCTTGGTACTTCTTAGGCCAGATTTGTTATACAAAGAAATCCCGAATAGAGGTCACAGAGAGGGTCAATTTGTATTGACACATTGTACTCTAATATCTTTATAAGTGCATAATCAGTACCATACATTCTGAAGTGGCACAACTTCCTCCATTCAGTCACATTTCCATTCGTATCCAATGTCCTTTGATGATGCTGCCTTGTAAAGGAAGACTGATCTTCCATTTCCGGAATTTCACCACGAGATGGACCACCTGAAAGCATCCTGTCTGGACTTTCAACTGATTCATCAATAGTGAAGACTACTGTCTTCCACAAGTTCACTTTAATGATATACTGATCAATATTCCGGAGTGATTACAGAAATCAAACTTTATAAGTTTTTGTTTATTGTTTTGTTTTCTTCAGGTGCAGCGACAGACAACTGGGACTCTTTTGCAAGTAAAGCTTCATTCTGCAGATTATGGCAGGGTCATGGAAAGCCTTTCTACTAAAAAACAAGGTTTAGGAGTGGCTGGACTCTAAAGACCCTGTCAGACATATTTCCACTCTCATTTCTTAAAAAGAATTTCAATGCAACACTTAATATACAGCCAGTGGTAGGCATTACTCACATGTTGTGGCGTGCCTGGGTGGTGGTGCCTGTCAGTGCAAGTGCGTGAGAAGGGAATGTTGTCACTACTGAGGGCGTTTCTACATTTGGAATAAATGATTAGTAGCAAATGATGCGAACAGATTGTTTATGTTTAGAAATAATTTAGAGTGCAGTGGTATTAAAGTAGTTTAACCAGACCACTGAATACCTAGAGACCCTCCATCTAGATTATGGACAGATATGACCTCTTCCACTCCAGCTCATGCAAAGACAAAGCTCTTATAATCGTAGCATAAAGACTTTTGTTACATATAGTCTTCTTACTCAATGGAAAAACTGGAAACATTAGAAGACATTAGAAGGTAACTTCTAGTGTTCCTCACTCGTTTCTGAAAGTCAAATTCTGTCAGTTGTGGAAAACAGTTCTCAATGTTAATGCCAAGCCTTTGGCATTTTTGCTGGTAATAGATAATAGTCAAGGTTATGTTTAGTGATACCGAATGATAAAGATGACAACTATGTCTCTTGCAAAGGTTTATCAGCATATCAGGCTAGGAAGAATTTTACGTCACTATTGATGAGACAACATTATATATATATATATATATATATATATATATATATGTATATATATATATATATAGCAGTATATATTTATATATATATATATATATATATATATATATATATATATGTATATATATTATATATATATATATATATGTATATATATATATATGAATGTATGTATGTATAAACTCTTCTTATCTCAAAATTTCTATACATTCCAGAGATCCATCAGGAAGTAAAAGACTGCCTTGGAAGGAAGGACTTACAATCCTTCAAAAACATATCATCAGCAGGTACGTTTTTCTTCTGGAAGGGATTTGCCTCAATTCTTATTCTATGATTTACTGTTTTTGTAACATTTCCCTATGTCAGGATAGAAGGATAAATGATATTAAGCGTTATATTTGGTAATTTAGTACTGTAGTACAGGACTTTGATATTACTTAGACATATTCCATGTACAAGTGTGAATAGGATTGAAAGCGCATAAGCATTCCAGATAGTGTTCATATTTATTTTTCCCTTCCAGGACAACAAGAACTGGAATCTACCTTCGCCAGGAATATCTGGAGTCATCTCTTTGTTAGAGACTGGAGGAATAGGTCAGTCCTACTTGCGCTCTAGACAAGGAAAAGACAGTTCTTACAGATCAGTCTATTTTTCTGCAGGCGTGAATTGAATGACACTGAAATGTTTCTGTCCTGATCCACTAAACGAAGGAGTCCCTTTCTAGATAGTTTGTCAGTCCTGTGAAAGGTCTGACTGACGTCGATGGGAGGAATTCCTCGTGTAGCCACTATCAGTCCTTCTGTGTCAGTTTTATCTTGAGAAGTATATGAAATGACTACTCTCTAACTGCAATAAAACTCTTCCCACAGATGAGTGCTCAGAGGGAAGCCACAACTGCGGTGATCACGAAGCTTGCACCGACAAGCTCTTCAAGTATGGGTGTTCCTGTCTACCTGGCTTTGCACGGGATGGTTTGCGCTGTGAAGGTGAGAGATCAATGCGCATTACTATGTTCTTTTCTTCATCTGTTCTTCCACACCTTGCTCGCATGGCATTTCTTTCCTCACTGTCCTATTTTTATGCATCTTTTCCACAAGTAAAGAATCACTCTAATCCCTTTGTTACCGTAGCAGTCAGGGCCTGCTAGGCTGTAGGCCTAGGCTGCTTCTTGTGGAATGAACACACCGATAGGGAAATCAGGGCTCTTCTTCTGGCTGGCATCCCACGATCAATATAAATGCCAAGAACAAAAGGGCAAAAGCTAATATGACAAAGCCGTAGAAGAAGAACAATTTGAATCAATTTATCCATTTCACATGGGATATGGACATCATTTTGAGAAACACTGAAAATCTACATTAAACCAATACTAATATCGCGGATGTGAAACTCTTGTATGTGTAGGTCGAAATTCTAGTGTTCAGGTTTTGTGAGGCGGCTCACTCCTTTATAATCAAGGAAGCAACGTGACACTTTCGGTGATGTTTCAGGGTTCTTTCTCCTTTCAAAGTTAACCCTTTCCCATCTGATGACCCTCCAGTAGGAAAAGGATACTCTTTCTATAATAGGATCAAACAAACAGAATTCCAAGTCACTATTCCAACTGCCTTTCTTGTTTCAAGGAATATTTGTCCTTCTTTAACACAGAAATCTCATAAGATATTGTGATGGGTTTTGTTTTGCAATGATTTGTTATACATATTTAAAGGTCTAATTGTTTTTATCCAGCATGCTATCAATTCCAAGTCCTTATAATATATGGATTGAAAAAACTCTTAGCCCTCTTTGTCTCCCGAAATGACTTTCCTTGCCCTCCCTCAGAACAAAAGGGACCATTCCGCAATGCCTCTTTTCTCAAAACTGTCTTTACTTCCGAGCAGACATCGACGAGTGCGCCCGAGGGAACGCGGAGTGCAGCCCCCATGCAGCATGCAGCAACTCCGTCGGGAGTTACAGCTGCTCTTGCAACCCCAATTTCCGGGGAGATGGACGAACCTGTTGTCCTCCTGGTTTTGCACAGAATGGTTTACATTGTGATGGTAAGACAGATTGCTTAATCGGTTTTTTACTCCCCGTCTTTTTTTTTTATATATTTTACACACATTTTGCATTGTAAAAATGTTTTCATCATACTCAAATTTTCTTTTTTTCTTACAATTCTTTCACATAATTTTCTCCATAACTATTATTTTCTTTTAATCGTACTTATCATAACATCACTTCCTAACGCATGGAAAAAGCCTGCCATCCTTTCACTGAGTTCTAGCTGTCTGAGTTTTGGAAAGAAATTCAGACGAACTTGTCATCTCTCATTTTGGGCCTTTTCCTTTTGAAAGAACAAGTATCCATCTCTTTTTCTCTTTGTGAATCCATGCTTATCGACCTGATATGAATATATCTGCTGTCAGAAAACCTTTCACAGAAAATGTCAAACTCGGTTTGAATGTTGGTTCAGTAGAATCCAGAGTAATCATTTCTCTTACCTGTCCTGTTCGAAGAACAAGTGTCACTTTTTGAAATAAAAGAAAAACAATCGTTACCTTTTCGTAAAATTGCTGTGGCTTTTAATGCAAGGTACTCGCATCTTTTTATAGAACTATTTAAAGCTTTCCAGTCATGAAAATTCTCTTAGAGTCCACAAATATAGGTTTCTTTTCCTCTAAACTCATTATCCTGACGTTTGCCTGTTGAGACTATATTTACAAGGTATTTATTTCTGAGCTTTCTGCCACAGGTGTGGTGACACTTTTGTACTTAAGATTAATTTGACGACTTTTGTCACTTTCACTGAACTGTCCTTGACAAAGAGTTTGTATCCTCTTTGTTTCTATGAAGGCATTTTCTAGACTTTCCTAAAGATTCTGGAATTTATATATATATATATATATATATATATATATATATATATATATATATATATATATATATATATTATATATATATATATATATATATATATATATATATATATATGAGTTATTATATATATATATATATATATATATATATATATATATATATATATATATATATATATATATATATATACATATATATATATATATATTCAAATCTCTTTTCTCCTTAATGAACAGACATGGACGAGTGCGCCCAAGGGAAGGCGGGGTGCAGCCCCCAGGCAGCATGCAAGAACTCTGTCGGGAGTTACAGCTGCACTTGCAACCCCCCTTTCCAGGGAGATGGACGAACCTGTTCCTGTCCTCCTGGTTTTGCACAGAGTGGTTCACATTGTGATGGTAAGACAAATGGCTTAATCGGGTTTTTTACTCACCATCTTTTTTCAATACTTTACATATATATTACTTTCTAAAAATGTTTTCATCACATTCAAATTTTCTTCCTTTTCCTGACAATTCTTTCATATGATTTTCTCCATACCAATTATTCTCATTTAATCTTACTTATCATAATATCACTCCCTAACGCATGGAAAAAGCCCGCCATTCCTTCACTGAGTTCTGGCTGTCTGAGTTTTGGAAAGACATTCAGAGGAATTGTGTCGTCTCTCATTTTGGGTCTTTTCCTTTTGAAAGAACAATCATCCATTTCTTTTTCTCTTTGCGAATCCATATGTATCGATCTGGTATGAATATATCTTGCTGTCAGAAAACCTTTCACAGAAAATGTCAAGCTCGTTTTGAATTTTGATATAGTAGAATCCTGAGTAATCATTTCTCTTACCTGTCCTGTTCGAAGAACAAGTGTCACTTTTTGAGATGAAAAAAAAAAAAATCCTTACCTTTTCGTAAAATTGCTGTGGCTTTTAATGTAATGTGCTCGTTTCTTTTTATGGAATGTGCACCTTTTGAACACATTTAATGATCTCATTGAACTATTATCATACTTCAAGAACTATTTAAAGCTTTCCAGTCATGGAAATTCTATTAAAATCCACAAATATAGGTTTCTTTCCGCTAAACTCATTATCCTGACATTTGCCCGTTGAGAGTATATTTACAAGATATTTATTTCTGAGCTTTCTGCCACAGGTGTGGTGACACTTTTGTATTTAAGATTAATTTGACGACTTTTGTCACTTTCACTGAACTGTCCTTGACAAAGAGTTTGTATCCTCTTTGTTTCTATGAAGGCATTTTCTAGACATTCCTAAAGATTCTGTAACTTTTGTTATATATATATATATATATATATATATATATATATATATATATATATATATATATATATATATATATATATGTATATATATACAGTATATATATACATATATATATATATATATATGTATATTATATACTGTATATATATATATAGGTATATATATATATATATATATATATATATATATATGTATATGTATATATATATATATATATATATATATATATATATATATATGTATGTATATATATATATACAGGTATATATATATATATATATATATATACAGGTATATATATATATATATATAGATATATATATATATATATATATATATATATATATATATATATATATATATATATATATATATATTCAAATATATTTTCTCCTTAATGAACAGACACTGACGAGTATGCCTAAGGGAAGGTAGAGGCAGCCCTGCGCAGCATGCAGAAACCTGTCGGGAGTTACAGCTGCTCTTGCAACCGCCCTTTCAAGGGAGATGGACGAACCTGTGGTAAGGGAAGACGATCCTTTGTCTCTATGAGCTTTTTCCTACAGTGTCAAAATCTGTGAAACACAGAGTCAGATGAAAAGGGCAAAATTGCTTCAGTTCACTTTGTTTTATCATCATCTACTTTCTCATCTTATAAATCAGTTCATGAAAGATCTGCCTTGAGGTCTGTCATTCGGGGAATTTTGACTGTCGTGTAGCCTCCTCATCCTCACTGCGACCTCCTCTTTCTCCCCACAGAGTTCTCGTGCGAAAGCCCGGCCGAGGTCCTCGGGGGTCTGGGATGCGTGAAGCCTGTGAGGGAATGGAAGTCCTGGCAGGGGATGAAGGCTACCTGCCAGGAGGCAGGGGGCCGTCTCCTGCAGGACTTCTCCCTCAACAGTTTACAGGAAGTTCGTCGGGCTTTTGGTTATATTGGTAAGTTACTTCCTGACATAAATCTAATAATAATACTCATCAACAGAAGAGAGAGAGAGAGAGAGAGAGAGAGAGAGAGAGAGAGAGAGAGAGAGAGAGAGAGAGAGGGGGGAATTTTTCAATGTAATGTAATGTCACAGACAAACATACATTTATACATATACTACATAAACACGAACATATTGATTAGCAATTATCCAAGAAAAAGAATATATATATATATATATATATATATATATATATATATATATATATATATATATATATATATATGTATATATATGTACATATATAATACATATAATTATATATTTATGTACATATATATATTTATATATGTATGCATATATATACATATATATATATATATATATATATATGTATATATATACATATATATGTATGCTGTATAAATATATGTATGTTTGTATAAATATATGTATGTTTGTATGTATGTATGTATGTATGTATGTATGTATGTATGTATAAAGGGTGTAGCACGAGTTTATGCAAATACTCCTGGAAATGAAAGAGAAAGTAATTCTCAGCAAAAATGTTCTCGAAAGAGAAGCATTTGATGGCCTCGTTAGTGGGTGAGGGCAATTTTACAATGGCCGTTCAGGCGAGGGAGAGAGACCTTCACAGGAGGTCTGGGTAGCCTGGGATTGAGGGGCAGTGGGGGGTGGGAGCGAATGGGGCAAGTGGATTGCTAGTCCTTTAATTATGGTTCTTTTCTTGCAAGCAATCTCATTTTAATGGTTAGCTCAGAGCGGTACCGTGTGGCTGCACGCATGAAGAAAGTCGTGCAAATGTTGCTCTGAGGCAACATTCATTTGTGATGGCTGATTCCTAGGGCGCTCTGTCTGTCTGTCTGTCTGTCTGTCTGTCTAACTGTCTGTCTGACCTGCCGCCTCTTCGTCACGGAATGGGCGAATCAGGTGTCAGGAATGACTAGGCCTACGCCCATGACTGGTGTCTGATGAATGCTTCTGATGGAGAGAGAGAGATTTTTTATAACACATTTTCAACCTTTGGAGGGTGTCTCATGGATGAGCCTTCTTGGATGGACGCAAGATTCAGTTGGGCTTCCTCTTCTTCTTTTCTCTTTTTTATTCTTTTTTTATCTGTGTCCAATGAATACCACTGACGGAGAAGAAGAGGGTTTCAATGATGCAGGCATTTTTTTTTTTTTTGTTCAGTATCCAAAGAAAGCATTTGATTGGGAGGTATTTGATTCACATCGGCCTAATCACTCCTTCCTCATACTTCTCTAACACCCCCATCCCCCTCCCCCCTCCATATCCCTGACTTCTCCGCCCTCCCGGACGCCATCTTGCTCGCCCGAGAGTCAGATGGTGGAAGGTGGGAGGGCCTTCAAATGATTATCTTTATAGAGCATTTTCTTCTCAAAATCACTTTTTCTTTCATTTCCCGAAACATTTGCATAAACTTGTGTAACACCCTGTATGTATGTATTTATGTATGTATGTATGTATGTATGTATATGTTTTATTCGCAGGCATCAAGGCTGTATCCATATTGAAGTTCTGTATGTTTTAATATTGTAAATTGTACTTGTTCGCCGCATAGCCTATTATTGTTAATTGTTTTGACCTCAGGTCACGCTCAATGTCATTGTCTTCCGCGGTTCGGTGCCAGTCGGCCGCTATATAAACTGCCTGGATCTGTAATAAAGTAGCAGTAACTTTTACCTGCTCGTTTCTTTTGCACTTCTTACAACTTAAACCAGCTGTTCTGCATTTTCCAACCTTTCAGTATGTTGTCTAAACATTCTGCCAATTCTCTTTTAAGGTTGGTGCTCTACAAGAACAGTTTGAATAGAACTGGTTTCATCCCATCTGGGCCTGGTGCTTTATTTGATTTCATTTTCTCAAGCTGGTTTCTCACATCTTAAGTTATTGTGACTTCTTCCATGGGTTTAATTTCTGTCACTGTTAGGCCGTACACTACATTCATATTCTCTGTTCATAAGGTATGGAATAGCATAAGTGTCACGTGTGTTAGCAAATATAACACATACTGCAATTTTTATCTCTTACCTGTGGGAAGAGAATGATGGTCTTTTAGTATTTGAGGCTGAATCCCATCTGTCACCGCTTGTCGTGTCCATGTATTGGGATTAATTAAACCAATTTCTTTGATGCGTCTTTACTGCAGAGCGAACGTTTTGAAGAAGGCGGTGTGAGGGCTAGAGAAAGATAGGTAACCTCTGAAGCTTTATTAGCCCATAGAGCGTTCAGGACCATATTGGGTACAAGCGACCCATACCAGCGGGCAGCTGCAACTAACTCTCACTTTGCTGTGCACTGCCAGGCAGACTCCCCCCTCCCTTGTCCAACATATCTTATGGTTACGAATACGGCTAGCCCAGTCTTTGGGCTAGCCCATACATGCCCCCACAAGATGGACAAATAGCCTACATATGGGGCGACAAATATTTTTCTATCTTCAAAATACAATAGTACAAGCACCCTGTTCTTTTGCGGGAGCTGCCCTAGCTAACCGTGAACACAACAAAATAAAAAAGACAAAATAACATACATAATTAATACAACACTCCCAGAATTTCTAAAAATACGACAGATTACAGAGTTCAACAAAATTACATCTTATAATCGTCGTGCCATGCAGGTGGCCTCCTACATCTCTGTTGTCGAGATTCGGGAAAAGACTCTGGTTCCCGAGAATCCCGATCAGGGGGTACTGGCGACGCTGGTGCCACTGAGGGGCGAAGGTGGCGCCTGTTGCGTATTGCGTACTGACACCCGACCACTTTCATCCCTTGACCCAACCGTACACGGTACTGACGGTACCCGGTCCCAATGACTTCTGTTACCACTCCAGAGCGATCCCAAAGTTTGGATGTGGGGTCCTGAATGCAGACATTTTGCCCAACATGGAGGGGTTCCTTCTGTTTTTGCCGAGACCTTTTCATTCTTTTTCAGTTCTCTAGACCTAAGAGATTTCTTCCAATATTTATTTACTTGGTAATATATATGTTGTCGGACCCTGTTTCTTTCCTTCAAAGGGCCCAACTCTATGGTAGCGCACCGGGCAGGCGGCGTGGAAGTTATTTGTAGCAGGAACAAATGGTTCTTTAAAAACAGTTATTAAATTATAAATTACCAAGGTTAAAGGGAAAATGATTAATTGTCCCCGTTTCTTCTTTATTTGCACTTCTTGTCTTACAGTTCCACCTATAGTTTCTTAACTGTTTCTTAATGGTCCGAGACTTTAAAATAATGGTTTCAAGACTTTAAAATAATGGTTTCGAGAGACTAAACGAATTAGATTACGGGGACTATTGTTTGAGAGAGTCTTTCTTCACTAACACACTTCTTCTCTTTCTGTCTTTTCTGCTTCCCCTCACTTTGGAATAGTTCTCTCTCTCTCTATCTTCCCACTCTGCTTAGACTCTGCTCTTTTCTACACTGATTCCCCTTTCGACTCTCTCTCTGACTTTTCTCTGTCTCTCTTTTCTCCGTGTCTTTTCGTGTCTGCCTGTCCTTATATCTCCCATTTTTCCGTGTGTCAACCATGACTTCATATTCAGGGCAGGTACTGCTTTCCTGAGGCACCTCCTCCACTTGCTTCATTCCAACTTTTGGAGGTGTGTTTTAAGGAATTCCTGTTGATTATTGGGTATTTGCTCCTTGTAGGACGTCTCTAGGTCTCTGGCACTGATGGCATTTGATTGGCCAAAACATCTAGGCTTGACCTGTGGCCGTGGCTTATTTCCTTGGGCTCTCCTTCGAAGTCAAGGGGGGTGAGGGTGTTTTCTCACACTCTACTAACCTTCGCAGGACCCTCGTGGATTTCGAAGGCACGGCCAGATGCAATTTCTCTTAGCGCCTCGTTAGTGCTGGTGTGTTCTTGAAGATATGGTTGGCGACTTGTTGTGACAGGCTGGGAGATTTATGAGTTTATGGTCCTTTTGATTGACCCAAAATGGAAATAGGATATTTCCACTTCGAAAAAATACGTTTTTTCTATTCTCTCGATACAGTCTCGGCCATGCTACCTAACTGTCTCCTGACAGTTTTCTAAATAAACAAAACAGTATGGACTATGAGGGCTCCTAACAATATGCACGTTTTGTATGACAAATTCCTTCTATGAATCTGGCTTGAAGTATTAAAACAACCGTAAATGATATATAAAAGAGCAAAGAAACACTAGCAATTATCTATCCAAGTTAC
Source organism: Macrobrachium rosenbergii (assembly GCF_040412425.1). NCBI lineage: Eukaryota > Metazoa > Arthropoda > Malacostraca > Decapoda > Palaemonidae > Macrobrachium > Macrobrachium rosenbergii. The sequence continues at coordinate 82,071,681 of NC_089752.1, read as the reverse complement.
ATTTGGATTTACTCAGCCCTCATACCTAGCTGCCTAACAGGTGGATTTTAAATTCTTAAAAGTAATCAATCTGTACAATCATAAGGCGGCAATCTTCATTTCTTGGCCGTTCTTCATGGATTTCTTGTTGGGCTCACTGCTACAAATGAATGATAATGTCCTTACTTGTATCTTGGGTGTATTCAAACATTGTGTAACTAACATGTGTAACTTACTTGTGTACGTGTTGCTTCACTTTATCAATGCAAGTATAGACTTCTCTTTGCATAGGAAACTTCTACATTTTAATGACTAACTCAAAAGTATGACTGGCAACTTGGGTTGGGAAAACAAAGTAGTACTTACGAATATTTTGTGACTGGCAAAACAAATCGGTAAGCTTTCGCTATTTAAAGTATCTCTAAGAAACGAAGATCGCAAACGTGTTAGTTCTACGGGAAAATAAGTAATTACTATTTCTACTTCTAGTGTTAGTATAGTTCATGCACTCCTTTCAATGTTGACATGTCCTTTCAATGTTGACATGTATTTCTCATTTCTTTACCTTGTATGGGTTATCGGTTAAGAGCTTTAGACCGTCAAGAGTTCTCCTTGATGAGGAATTTATTTCTGGTTAAATTACTCTATAAATCTTACAAACTGTATTGGTTTCATTTAATCCTTTACCTAAGGTATTTTAACTTCTATTATTAGTACACTGATACAAATATTCGTGATTTGAAAACAAGATTCTCGTTGAAATCATTTAAAAACCTGTCTTAAACTTCTACCTCATTCTTCTATTAGTGATAGTGGGTTGCAAATCCCTAAAGATGACTGTTAACCCTTCTGACTTTAATACGTTACATTTCAGAAATTTTACTTTACTTTCTTGCGTCCTAAGTAATTCCCCTCAGTTAAAGAAAAATAAATTCGAAGTTATGGCGCCTTAACCCCAAATTCTTTTGTTACAAGACCGACTAATTAAAGTAAGTATTGCAGCATTATAAAAAAAATATGGTTTCATTACTAAGTCAACCAATGAAGGCAAACTCAGCAACAAAGAAATCAAATACAGGGAATAATAGGATGAATTGATGGGTTTGTTCTTATCATTATTACTGAAATGTGACTCTTCTATTTCTTAGGTTATATCTAGTTTTTTCTTCTGAAGTAGCTTCTTCTAATTCTTCAGTCAATTCTGCCTCTTTAACTTCTTTTGTTCTCTTGACTTTATCTTTATTTATCCAAAATCCTTTTTCTTCTAATGATTCAGCATATGTGGAAGGTATTACTTCATTCACCTTTTTCACTTTCACCTTAGTCTCTTGCACATCTATGACCTTGTAGGGCCCTGTGAATTTAGTGGCTAACTTGTAATTATTTCCACTTCTTACTTCCTTCTTGAGGTAAACTTCATCGCCTATCTTGTAATCTACTGGCCTTAATCCTTCTTGATGCCTGTCTATCATATTCTTCTGAGCTTCCTCTAAATTCTTGTGTAATTGCTTATGAATTACCTTGAAATTCCCAATTCTTATTTTTATAATGTCTTCAGAGTAATTAGGCTGTAGTGGCTGATTTAGCCACGCATATGGTAATCTTGGTTCATATCACATTAAAGCCTTTATGGGTGTTGCTTGAGTACTTGTATGATACTTAGCATTTAGTGATAATTGGACTAAAGGTAAATTGACGTCCCAATCAGGATCCTGCCCTACTGTATGCCTTAATGCATCTAGAACCTTTCTGTTATTTCTTTCTGCTAAGCCATTACTAGCTGGATGATACGGTTGTATCGTTACTTTTTCTACCTTGAATGCATCACAAATTTCTTGAACCAATGAGTTATTGAACTCGGTGCCATTATCAGATATAATGAGCTGTGGGGCAGAATACCTACAAAATATCTTATCAAAAAGAGCGATTGCACACTCTTTAGCTCCTTTACTAGTTAATGGTATTAACTCTGTATCTAGTGAGTGCGTCAACACACACTAATATATTTCTATTCCCCTTACTCGTGGTGTGAAGATTAGTGATTAGATCTATGGCTACTCTTTCAAATGGAGTCTGCGGAATGGGATATTTCCCTAGAGGTACTTCCTTATCTGTTCTTCCCTTGTAACTGCTGTAAGTATTGCAGCTCTTCACGTAATTACTAACATCCTTGTAAATTCCTTTCCAATGAAACGATCTTTTAACTAGTCTAACTGTCTCATCCCTTCCTGGGTGAGCTCTCATGTCATCGTCATGCATTAACTCAATGACTTTATTTCTTAGGCTCCTTGGTACTATTCTTTTATGGAGTACTCTAGTAATTGATCAAACGGGTCACACTCGTGACACATCCAAACTAGTACGTCGTCTATGACGTTTACCGCGTCTATGGGGCATCCAGTTCTGTTACTTAGTTCTGCTCGTTCCTTTTGACTAAAGTCTCTTTTATTTTCTACAAAATCGAAGATCTCCTTTAAATCTTCATCACTTTTTTGTTCACTTATGAAATTTTGTCTGGAAAGTTCTTCTGTGTAATGCATGGTAAATACATTGCTTATGAATTCGGCCTGCTCTGCTTCATGGCCTATCATGTTCATACTATCACTTTGCGTATTATGCCTTGATAAGGCGTCTGCCACTTTATTGGCCTTCCCTGGAACATATTTCAACTCTATGTCATAGTCTTGGGCTGTCATAAACCAACGAGCTCTACGTCCGGAAAAATTCGGATTCTTAAGCATTTCTACTGCGGCGGAATGATCAGTGAATACAGTTATCTTGTACCCGAATATGATATACCTGAAGTGTTTTAGAGCATCTATTATGGCTAAAGACTCTAGGTCTGTTACTGAGTAGTTTACTTCTGTGGGCTTTAGCTTTCTACTGTAATAAGCTATAGCATTATATTTGTTATCATGTCTTTGCATTAAGCATGCTCCTATACCAGTGCGACTTGCATCTGTAGCTAAAAAGAATTCTTTACTGAAATCTGGGAAACTAAGTACGGGAGAGTGAGTTAACCTTTCCTTTAGTTCATCAAATGCTTCTTGTTGCCTTGTTTTCCATACGAATGACACGTGTTCCTTTAATAACTCCGTCAGCGGAGCGGATATTGTTGCAAAATTCTTTATGTACTTGCGGTAAAAACCTGCTAATCCCAAAAATGACTTCACATCCTTCTTACATTGAGGTGTAGGATACTCTTTGATTGACTTAATCTTTAAGTCGTTTACTTCCACACCCTTTTCACTTAGTGTGCGTCCCAGGTAGTCTATTTTCCTTCTGAGGAAATTGCACTGCTTTAACTTCAATTTAAGATTCGCCTTCCTCAGTCTCTTTAGTACTTCTCTTACCAGTTTTGTGTTCTTCAATTGTATCTGTTGCTATTATCAAATCGTCTATATAGCAATGTACATCCTTGCCTAATAAATCACCTAAAATCTTATCCATTAATCTCACAAAGGTTACTGGGTTTGACTTCAGACCAAAAGGCATTCTCACATATTGATATCTACCGTTGCTTGTACTAAAGGCAGTTAATGGTTTACTTTCCTCGTCCAAAGGAATTTGTAAAAATCCTTGCAACAAATCTATTGTGGTAAAATATTTTTTGGATATGATCACTGTGATAAGATCTCTCATAGACGGCACTGGATAAGGATCATTTTCGGTTATCTTGTTTAACCTTCTAAAATCTACCACTACTCTGTAGGTTTTATCCTTTTTTGGAACTAGCAAAAGTGGGAAAGACCATGGAAATTTTGATGGTTCTATTATTCCTTGCCTATCCATTTTTTGTACTTCTCTTTCAGTGATCTCCTTCTGGGAATGGGCTACTCTATAGGCTGGTATGTAGATTGGCTTTGTGTTTTGTGGAATGTCTATTCTATGCGTTATTTCACCTGTGTTACCTAGTGTATCGCCCTCCATAGCGACTATGTCTTGGTATTCACTTAGCAAATCTATGAGTTTCTCTCTAGCACAATCTTCTTTAATATCTTTCAAGTGAGACCCTATCTTAGCTCTTCTCAGTTTTATGTCCTGGGCTAAATTTTCACCTTCTTTATTGATTGGTGCTACCCTTTCCTTCTCTACAACTTGAATGGGAATGCTGTATACCTCTGCTAAACCTAATTCTGTTCCCTGTGTTAGCCTAACCTTTCCTCCTCTGTTATTCATAACCTGCAAAGCTATTTTACCCTGCCTGACTTCAAGTAGACTAGAAGAGTAATGTACCCCCTTTACTTGTGCTTCTTCAGTAAGCGTGAGAATTTCCTTCCCTTCAAAAATTGGAATTACTGTACATTCTATCCTTGCGCTCTCTTCAGGTTTAAGTCTTAACTCCCTGTCTAATTTCAAGTAAGTTTCTTGGTTGGATTCTAAGTGAGTATTTATCTGTTGAGAGCTTGTGCTGTATACTGAATATCTTCCCTCTGTCGTGTCTTTCTTTAGAATACTTCTCAATGAAGAGAGCTCTCGAGTCGGGATTCTTCCTGTTAATTTACATAGAGGTATTCTAGAAATTTCATGATTCCTTCTAATCACTAATTGCTCTCTAGGTGCATTAATGCTGATCCCTTCTCTAGCCATAGTTGGATAACCAATTAGCAAATGTGCAAACCCTAACTGTATATCTCTTACTACTAGAACCTTCTCCTTTAGTGAAATTCTTCCTAGCTTAAAAGGAAAATCTATTTGTCCTACTATTCTGATATTATTACCCTGAACGTCTGTGATTCTGCAGTCTACTGCTGGGTTCAAACTTAAGTGAGAAAAATACATCTGATACACCTTTTCTGACATTATATTCTTAGGACTCCCTGTATCAAAGAATGTGGCAATAGGTTTCTCTAAACCAACATGTGCGGGAAATACTGGTCTATAATTATATTCATTCCCTATACTAACTTTGCTAACCTGTCTAGTTTGGCTTAGGTTTTGCAATCCGGTCCTCCCCTCTATTATGAAGGAAGACCCATTATACCACTGGAGTGAAAATTTACTATTGTGTCATCTGATATACTCGCAGTTTGGTTAGTATCTTGATACCTATTTGGGTTTGAACCCCTATTCCTTCTAGCTTGTGGAGACTGACTACGGTCTCTACCTCTGCCTCTTGACTGGGATCTATATCTAGGTGCTGAAGCAGGTCTATTTCTGCAATCTCGAGCGCTATGCCCGGCTCTCTTATGGAAAGGGCAGTAAGCTATCCCTCGAAAGTCACTGGCATAATGTCCCTTCTTCTGACAGTTATGACACGTGACTGTTGAAAATCCCCCTTGAGTTGTATTACCTAACGTCCTAATTCTGATTCTATCTGGATTCCTAGAACTATTTTGTCCTCTTTCTTCTTGTCCTATGGTGACTAAAGGTCTGTATACGGGGTTCCCTTCGTGATTTCTACCTAAGATGCTTGCTACTTCCTCTTCGATCTCAGCTATGTCATCTGAAGTCTCCCATTTTCGGGTCATCCTTCCAATAGCTTCGGCTGGCAAACTTCCAATCATGAATGCTAACCTAATAATAGTTTTGACATCAGCTACTGACATTTTATCTATCTCTGCCCATTTAGTGGATGTAACTAAGTGGCCCCATTCATTCATATTATTATATAGCTGGGAACTCATCGCTTGGTAGCTTCTTTTATCTGCCTTATAACAGTGAGCTATCCTTGCAAGGCTGATAACGGGATCTGTTTCGCCTACTGTGGAATATACCTTCCTAAAGAACTGTTTCATTTCTTCCCAGTTCTTAAGTCTTTGATATGTCTCGGAATGGACATATCGTTCTAAGTCTCCCCCTGCTTCCAGATCCAGATAACTCTTCGCTTCACTGAGTTTTTCGCTATCTGTGCCTATTATGTTATTAAGATGTATGCCTACCTGCTCTATCCAGTTTTCTAAGTTACAGGCACCCTGACCTTCTTTCCTTCTGCAAAATTTGGCTATATGGTTAATTGCATGTCTTTTATGTGTACCTACAGCTGCAGAGACTGGGCTAGTTGACTGTGTTCCCCTATCCATAGTTAAATTATTGGTTTGACTTCTTGTGTAAACAGGAGTTCTTACACTATTAGTTTGTGCCGATCTCCTCCTGGGCATTTATTCACTAATGACAAACACTTTCTTAACCACTGAGTATAATGGCAGTAATAACAAAGCAAATAAAGTCAACCAGTTCTTAAAATCACAAAAAAAATTCACAAAAGATCATAAACACTTCTATCTTACCTAAAGTAAAGTTAATCAATCACTAAAATTTCCCCGAAATTCTAAATTACCGATTGGCGGTGTTAAACAAAGAAAAAAAATCCCTTAATTTCCAATTATTCTTGGCAGTGCTGGTAAAACAAATAAATAAATTATCACTTGCTTAAAAAAAAATTAAAGAAAAAATAATCTTCAAAAAACTTATGATTCTGAACACCTTTAAGCGAACAAAAAAACAAGTTGAGATTTCTCGATCGAAAAATATATAAATTTCAGCTAATGAATGTTAAATAAGAAATTAAATGCTTAAAATAATCGTAGAATGACACAAATAAAATACAGAAATTATGGGTTAGTCATGCCAAACGTTAAATAAAGTTTAGTAATACCAAATGTTGGATAAAATTTAGTAAAAAGCTCGATAGGTGCTTAGTTAAAGAAAGAGAAAAAGAAAAAAAAAACTCTTGTTGCTAAGTCTATTTAATTTACGTATGAGTTTTGTGTTTTCAAATGAATATCAATACAAGTGTTCTTAGTCGACTTAATTTTGTGTGCTTCTAACTCAAAGAAAAAAATTTTCTACGTGTGTGTGTGTGACCGTAAGGACATTCTTACTGTGTGTTGTTTTTTTCTTGTCTTTCTGCGAATATTCTCTCGGCAGCTTGATTTTGTTATTCGTAGGCTTTCGTCCAAGGGTTGGGTTGTTCGTTCGTCTTCTTCTTCACCTTCTTCTTCAGCGTCCTTCCGTCACTGCGCCTTAGCTGGGGATCTTGCTCTCACTCGGTCACGGGAATCATCGGTGGCGGCGAGAGGAAAAGGGCATCCTTCTCTCTCTCTCTGTGGCATAGTCTTCTGCTCTGTCGTAGCGTTGTGTGTGTTTGCGTGGGCCGTATTTTATTTCTTCTTTGCAGAGTGGCGTATGTTATGTTTTGACTTTGGTGTTTTTCTTTGATCACTTGTTTATTCTATTTTCAATTGTTTATCTCACTTCACTGTTTCGCCAACTGTTCGTGATCACTACCTGTACACCCGCGGTTATCTCACTTAGCTGTTGATATCCCACTTAGCTCTCGTGATCCCACCGCTCGCCACCAGCGTCGGACCCTGTTTCTTTCCTTCAGAGGGCCCAACTCTATGGTAGCGCACCGGGCAGGCGGCGTGGAAGTTATTTATACCAGGAACAAGTGGTTCTTTAAAAACAGTTATTAAATTATAAATTACCAAGGTTAAAGGGACAATGATTAATTGTTCCCATTTCTTCTTTATTTGCACTTCTTGTCTTACAGTTCCACCTATAGTTTCTTAACTGTTTCTTAATGGTTTCGAGATTTTAAAATAATGGTTTCGAGAGACTAAACGAATTAGATTACGGGGACTATTGTTTGAGAGAGTCTTTCTTCACTAACACACTTCTTCTCTTTCTGTCTTTTCTGCTTCCCCTCACTTTGGAATAGTTCTCTCTCTCTCTCTATCTTCCCACTCTGCTTAGACTCTGCTCTTTTCTACACTGATTCCCCTTTCGACTCTCTCTCTGACTTTTCTCTGTCTCTCTTTTCTCCGTGTCTTTTCGTGTCTGCCTGTCCTTATATCTCCCATTTTCCCGTGTGTCAACCATGACGTCATATTCAGGGCAGGTACTGCTTTCCTGAGGCACCTCCTCCACTTGCTTCATTCCAACTTTTGGAGGTGTGTTTTAAGGAATTCCTGTTGATTATTGGGTATTTGCTCCTTGTAGGACGTCTCTAGGTCTCTGGCACTGATGGCATTTGATTGGCCAAAACATCTAGGCTTGACCTGTGGCCGTGGCTTATTTCCTTGGGCTCTCCTTCGAAGTCAAGGGGGGTGAGGGTGTTTTCCCACACTCTACTAACCTTCGCAGGACCCTCATGGATTTCAAAGGCACGGCCAGATGCAATTTCTCTTAGCGCCTCGTTAGTGCTGGTGTGTTCTTGAAGATGTGGTTGGCGACTTGTTGTGACAGGCTGGGAGATTTATGAGTTTATGGTCCTTTCGTACTGACCCAAAATGGAAATAGGATATTTCCACTTAGAAAAAATACGTTTTTCTCTATTCTCTCGATACATATATACTGGCGGGCGATGAGCACCGAGTCCCTCAGGCATCGACCAGTAGCCAACTGAGCTGGCGACACTTTTTCTCCGTGCAACAGGGTATTGTGATACTGCAAGGGGGCTCTGGCGACCTGATCCGTATCTAGACTAGGTGGTCACTGATGGCGCGTTTTGCTACCTCGCCACCTGCTTCTGCGCGCCCATTTGATTGGGGATATAAAGCTGATGATACCCTGGATGACACGCCCCATCTCCTTAGAAAATTGTTCATCTCCTCGCTCGACAAATTGGTTCTACCGTTGGTAGCCAGCTCCTCTGGGGCACCCCATCTGATAAAATACCCTCTGAATTTCTTGATGAGATGTCCTGACATGGCACCATTAGGCAGATGGGCCACCTCTACCCAACCAGTCAGCCTATCAGCAAAAGCCAAGTACGTGCATCCGTGGACCTGGAAGAGGTCAGCCACAAACTGTTGAAAGGGGTACTCTGGTGGGGGCGTCATGATCAAACGTTCTTGCTGCTGCGATGGGGTGTGTGTCTCACATACTTGACACTTTGCCCTTTGATGCTCCAAGTCACCTGTTATGCCCGGCCAATACACAGATTGACGGGCCCTTCTTAACATAGAGTCTAAACCTTGGTGACCGCTGTGCATGTTAGCTGCTACCCGCTGCCGTAAACTTTCTGGGTTGACCAAACGTACACACCTTTGGTCACAGGTATACGCTATCAATTGGCCTGATACTGCTAACCGATCTCTCACACCAAAGAAACGTTTTAAACACTCGAGCTCTTAACTCTTGCTCTGAGGCCACTCGCCATTGTAAACTCTCGTCAGTAGCAACTGGTACACCGTGTCATCTCGAGCGGCACTGACAACAGTCTCTTGATCCATCACGACTATGTCCTCCACCTCAAGCGCTGCCGCCAAGGTGGTTACCATAGCAACCATGAGGTCATCGCTGAATTCCAAATCTTCGTCTTCTGGCTTAGCACGGATGGAGGGGTAGCGGGAGAGTGTGTCAACCACACAGTTTCTTTTTCCAAGCAAATATTTGATGCTGAAATGATACTGCAATGTCTTTTCCTTTAACCTAAATAATCTGGTATTAGTAATATCCTTTAACTCCCTGTTACCAAACAGTTTCACTAAGGGACGATGGTCCGTAACCAATGTCAAATTCGGACAGCCTAACAAGAAAAGCCTGGCTTTTTTCAGACACCACACTACTGCTAGGGCCTCTCCCTCAACTGCAGCATACCCCGCTTCAGTAGAGGCGAGATGTCTGCTGCCACATAACACCAAACGCCATCCCCCTTTGCAGCAGAAAGGGGTATCCACCGTAACACAGTTGCAATATTGTTGCAGTACCACAAATCCGATACCCTCTCTGCACCAGTCTGTCACGGCGGCCGTGATTTGTCGTAGTACCTCAGGCCTTCTTTGGCTAACTGACAAGTAGTACTCTTTGCCTTCTCGAATTCTTGTTGCAGCTGATCATCCCAATATACTTTTTTCTTTGATGGCTTCTTAAGCAGATCCCTAAACGGAGCCATTACAGGAGCCATGGCCTTGAATGGGGCCAGCTGATTCACTAATCCATGCCATGCACGAATGTCACCTATAGACGGCTCCGACGGCATGGGGAAATCCTTGACAGCTGATAGCCTATCCGCTGTTGGTTGGTAGGCATCCCAACCCAACTGATAACCCACAAATTCTACTTCCCGCCTACAAAACTTGAATTTAGACGGATTGAGTGTAATCCCATGTTTCTCACACACCTCCAAAAATCAAACACATGCCAAAAAAATTTATTTCTAAATTCAAAGATTATACATGACATTTAACAGTCTCAGGGAAATTATTATTTCTTGAAAACAAAACAAAATTGGATTAAATCTGAATTAATTATCAGTCAAAATTAAATCAGAAATTAATTTATTAATCAATCAAAAAATTATTCAAGTAAAATTTAAATTGTTAAATAACAAATCTTGATTGAAAGGAAATATACTGTAAGTAAATTAATTCCCAAATGTTAAACAAAATAAAGCAAATAAATCAATCATGTAAAAATGCGGATACAAAAGACACAGAAATATACTCTGCAAAAAATTAAATATCAAATAATGTAAAGCAAAAATTAAGGCAATAGCAAACACATCACATATATGTATGAAAGAAAAATTCTTCAAAAGATAAAGCATAAAACATATAACACGAAAAAATATTAAAAAGGTGAAAAGGTATCTTTACATATAACCATTCTAAATATTATTTTAGTGCACTAAAACCCAATAATTATGTTACAATAACTTGGTACCAAATTGCTTCGTGTTTTTAATCAGGCGCCATTACACACACACTTAATAAAATACACTGTTCAGATAACTCAGACACATTTACTAAGGAATTAAACAGTTAAAGGATATGAGCGACCATCGTCTACCAAAATATCAATTACGTTACAACAAGAGTGAGCGAGAGAGAGAGAGAGAGAGAGAGGGAGAGAGATTGGGAGCGAAAAAAGCAGCTCCTTTCCATCCGGATAATGGTCTCTCAATGTGGACTCCTCTGTATGGGCGTCTATCTACGTGGTAGGTTTTTCCACAGTATTTTTTTTTTGAGTCCCCTAACGTCTTGTACACTAATAGATTTAGTCATATGAGAAGGTGTTAATCTCAGCAAGTTTTGAATACCGACTAAACAAATTGCATCTCTATAGAACAATCAGCCTCTGTCCCTCCTCTCTACACCTACCGTCCTCTCTCAAACCACATAGCGTTTAATCACTGCAACTTTACGCTAACTCTGAATACAAAATTATACAGTTATACAACAACTCACACATAAACACGGGGAGATTACTGCATTATGAAAACCACAGCATAAGAATATATATATATATATATATATATATATATATATATATATATATATATATATATATATATATATATATATATATACATACACATATATATACATATATATATATATATATATATATATATATATATATATATATATATATATATATTTACTTGTTTGTGTTTTACTTATATAACAGATGTGACCGAGAAAACATCCAGCCAACAAGACGGAGTGGGAGAATAACAGCAGCACTTTGGGGCTGGATGGCAGATAGTGGACCAGGGGAACTTATTGAAATTGAAGAAAGACTGAATAGCACACAATATATTGAAATACTGGACCAAGCACTGATACCAACGGCTAAGGCGCAGCAGATCCCGGAACTGGAACCTATATATCTTGTTATGGATAACTGCCCCATCCATAATTCAAGATTATTAAGAGATTGGTTAAATGATCATCCTGAAATTATAAGAATTAAATGGCCTGCTAAATCGCCAGATTTAAATGCCATAGAAAATCTATGGGCAAAACTGGTTAGCCACTGGGATGCTAGCAAGGCCAAGAATAAAACTGGTTTAATCAAGCACGCTAAATCGGTGTGGGAATTATGTAGGCCTACACGCTATGAAAACATTTGTGGAAGTCTAGTCGGATCTATGTCAAAGCGATTGGGGAAAGTAATAGATAAAAAGGGAGATCATGTAAATTACTGAGAGAGAGAGAGAGAGAAGGAAAAAAGATTAAGTTTACACAGACGAGACCTTAATATTTTTGAAAGGTTGTAAGAGGTGCAATAAATAAATTTTTGGTTCAATATTTTCACTCATAATTTTGGAATAAATAATTATCTATCCTATTTGTTTAATTTACCTATTTTGCAATTCCATTATATATATATATATATATATATATATATATATATATATATATATATATATATATATAGAGAGAGAGAGAGAGAGAGAGAGAGAGAGAGAGAGAGAGAGAGAGAGAGAGAAGATGAAACAATAACATCACTAAAACATGGGGTGCAGTAGAAAAGCTGCCAGATACTTCTTTTTTTTTTCCATATCAAACGAATAATTTTGGAAGAGGTCGCTTTTTCATTGTTGCCGAGTGTACATCTGGATGATCTGGGCCCTACACTGCAAGTATATGTTTTCAGTATTACAGATACTGAACTTCATGAGCTTTCGGTTCTTTCAACCTACAACTGAAAGACTTTTGTTTGTATCTTTTAAAGTGTGATGAAGGCGGATGCGTATGAAGAGGTTGACAATGAAGAACCTGCAGTTGCACACAGAACAAGCAAAAAACTTTCCATGCACCTTCTCCTTCAAGCCCGTCACAAGTCTGTAGTGAACTCTGTTTATGTAGTAAATGTAAGAAACCATCTTTCTATACTCGTTTTTCATCTGAGTAATCAGGTCGGAAAGGACTGTACTTGGCACAATTAGCTCCTCTCCTAGTGTGTTACCATAAGTCTTCTTGGAAAGGAAAGAATGAACAGGGTTGTGTGGATCAAGCGTACTTTAAAGCTTTGTCCTGCATTCTCTACAAACCTTGTGACGAATTTTATGCAAAATGAAACCTATGATATATGCTAACAAACTGCATTCCCCGAGTGGTAGGTCTCCCCGAATCGGCAGAGAAGAATGTGTGACATTCACTGCAGATTTTGCAAAAGCTGAAGTCCCTATATTATATTGTTCAGAGTTACCAAGAAGGTATCAATGTCTTCTTGGCAGTTAGCATCCACCGTGACTTGGCAGAATGCACTCCTGAACTTGTAGTAAGAGACCCATCGCAACGATGCGACGGTCTCTTTCGAGCACACGTGTGTGTGCGTGCGTGCGTCATATCTTCGGAGGGACCCAGACAAAGAGGGAACAAGAACATCCCGTTTTCTCTCAAAGAACGCAACTTCTACCATACAATATTTATGTCTGTTTCTCCCTAACCATTGTTGTCTCGATTTATGTACAATCACCACTACTTGCATTGCCATGCAAGCATTCCAATCATGTACTTATAATGTTCCACCAAATCTTCTGTAACAAACTGTATGTATGTTTCTGTTTATGAAGACGCCAAACGTCTCGCCATTTCACGTATATTATGCTACTGCATTGTATTCATTAATCTGTCTCGAATCTCATGCAACTGGCCATATGTGGAATTTCTTGGCCTTTCCATTGATATATGATTTATCACTGTACGTTTATTGTCTTTCACAATCGCCATCTGTTTGTCTGCCGACAAATACATATGTCCGAATCATTACCTCTGTTTTCCCCTGTCTGTGTGTAGGTGCTACTTTGCGACTCACACAGGCCAATAACATCTTCGAAGATTCTGTACATTCATTCAGTAAGGAACCACCAATAAACCAGTCAACACCCAGCCAGTATGTCACTGAATCCCGTCCTTACAAACTGACATGCATCTGGGTTGTCCCTGTGCCCACCTTTCCGCCGAATTATTGAAAATAAATTCTCCAAACAATTTTGATTGAGCCTGTTGGTTAATAGGTAAGACAGCTTGTACTTTAAATGTAACTCATCCCACAGCTGTAACAGACCTTTGATTGCCATAAGCCATCCAGAGAGGCAAGGCAGCTTTCATGGACTAAGTGATTTGACACCATCCAACCATGTGAGGCAGTTAACTAGAAATTCCTTGTGACCTGATTTCAGACTCATGGCATGTCGCATTTTTGCATACTGGTACGAGTTCCACTATTGAAACAGCTGAACAATTGGTCCATCTTCTCAACAAAGTCTGTAGTACTCTTAAATCCACACACAATACATTCCTCATCATGAGCATTTGACAGTTTGTGAAAGGGTGTCATATCAACCAAATTAATTAATTAATCAAAATATATAAAATAATTAAAAATTCAAACAAACTTCTACTTAGCACATTTCTCCTCATACCACACTACACCACCAGTGCTCAATTTTTACAGGGAAGTTTATGTGACAACAGGGGCAGAAGAATAATGTACACAATCAACGAAAGAAGAGACAAGAAAGAAGAATCAAGAGAGACCACCCAAAGAAGAATCAAGAAAGAAGAAATCTAAGCGATTATGACTCTGACAGTTTCTGGGGAAACCCAGTTAAACAAACAAACACTGCTATATGAAATAGCTTGGGCAGTAAGAGAATGCCTGATTCGCTACAACAACACTCAGTAACCATTGTAGTGTCTAGACAAAACATGGTGAATGAAAAAACCAAAGCAGAGTTTAGAGTACAGTGTGAACTTAGTTTTGATAAAATGTAACTAAAAACATATCACTCACCTTTTCTTGTCTTTGGGGAATCGAAAAAATGATAATTCGGGCCTTTTCTTTGTTGAATTATGGCAATTAACTGCAGCACAGAACTTTGTCCCTGTCATGTTGTTGACATCTTCCAACTCGAATTATGTGCCTGCCGGTAGAGACGCCACCGTCACTCGCAGTTACAAAAGGGAGACACGAGTGTCCTCTCTTTACTTCTCTATACTCGTTGATCCTACCACAGTTCCAACTATCAGCTTCAGATATAAATCCAGTCCCAGCTATGATATCTTTTCCTATTTGTAAGGTCCAATAAATTTTCCAATAAATTTGACCGAAAGTGGCAACTTCCACAAAAATTAACCCAAAGTAATATGTAATGACATATGGGTATCTTGGACTCAAACCTGGGAACAAATTCCAAGGGTTCAAGAGCCCCCTCACCACATCAAGGTGGTCGCATGTTGAGGGGGTTGCTATGTGAGTGAAATAAAAAAAGAAAGACTGACGCTGTTCATAGATTCATTACTTATTTTGGAACCTAGATACTGGTTAAAGGTAGGTTCATCCAGTAAAGTAGTAGAACCGCGGTCCTCGACAGTACCAGAACTCGACATAATTGGATTTCAGCACAAAATTTAGAGTAAATTTTCTTTGGAGCTTGAACAAAAAACCAGAATCCGACCTAATAAACCACGTGATATTTGTAAACAAAGTGTTTTGTTTCAGTCAGTCGGCACTAGTTGGCATTGTTCCCAGGTGTTGTTTAAACCCCACTCGGCTGTGCTTCAGTGTTTTGATCTATTTCATTAGTTTTTATGGCTTTTTGCACTGTATTTTGATAAAAACATGGTTCCCAAGAAAGCCATTGCAGACAAGCAGAAAAAGAAAACGGTAAGAACCACAACTGAACTTAAAAAAGAGATTATTGAAAAGTATGAAAGAGGCGAATATTCATGTGTGACTGAGTATAGCGTCTCAGTTTAAGCTGCCGAGATCCCTATATTTTTAAATCACAAAGAGGCAATAAAAGATATTAGTGACACTAAGGGGGTTACAAGTTTGACAAAACAGAGGCCTCCCATAATAGATGAAATAGAAAAATTGTTGTTAGTATGGATAAATGAAAAACAGATTGCTGGTAGAAGGCGCACCCTCGCATATAGAAAGAAATTTTAAAGTGATTTTCTAGGGAAAAAATGTATGATTCTGTACATGAAATACAGTAAGGTTCACAATCCCAAGAATAAAAAAAATCCAAGATAATAAAATAATTGTACAGCTGCCAGGCCTTAAAATAATCTCTCTCTCTCTCAGGAAAAGATATTGCTAATTTGAGTCTCTTTAACCAATGAGTATTAAGCGTGTGAGGTTCAAGAAATTTCAGGAGTGAAAGACTGATTCTTTATTATTTTCGACAGGTGTTTATAAGACAAAAAGCGGATGGAAAGGCAGTGGGCGACCCGATGCCCCCCGCTGCGTCCATACAGAATTTGTTTCCTGGCAAGCATAAAAATACGTACAATATTCGTTACATGGCATATAAAAGGTAGGTAAACATATTGGCGGAAAGGCTGTACAATGATACATAAGATGAGGTACATAAAGAATCTGAAATAAAGACGGGTAAAATACATGACGTGATTAATGTACGTCTGAAAGGAGAAACACAAGGAAGGAGAGGCGCAATTTGTCGCCCTTACAAATACTCCCCCACCCCAAGACAATAATTAGAGGAACAATTACTGGATGAAACAATATTAATCATGGAGGCACTGGGGCAGTCGGAGTGGGCCCCTGCTTCTGGAGAACTGTGGGCGCAGGGTGGAGCTAACACCTGGGGTTGGCATGTGTTTCCTGGGCAGCCCTGGGCCCCACCTTGGTGGGGAAGTGGGTGCATCTGCAGGTAGGTATTGCGGGGGAACTCTGGGGCGCCTGCCTACTTCTTTGCAAACTTTGCTGTCCAACAGGAATGCGGGGACGCCCACGGGCTTGAGTGGGCCCCTGCTTCTGGAGAACTGTGGGCGCAGGGTGGAGCTGACACCTGGGGTTGGCTGGACGTGTTTCCTGGGCCGCCCTGGGCCCCGCCTTGGTGGGGAAGCGGGTGTGTCTGCAGGCAGGTATTGCGGGGGAACTCTGGGGCACCTGCCCACTTCTTCGCAAACTTCGCCGTCCAACAGGAATGTGGGGACGCCCACGGGCTTGATGCCATTTTACAGACGCCCATGCGTTCCATTTCTGTGAAGGCCCGTTTGGCATCTTGTAACTTCTGGGGGGACAGACGTCGGAACTTGGCATGGGTTGGTGGGCCCGTCGTGGTGATGTGGTGGAAGATGCTGTGCTTTGCTGAAGCCCCAGGTGACTGGTGCAGTTCTGGTTTGAACATGTCCGGGAACTCCTGTAGGAGGGACAAGTAGCTGTTGGGGGCTGTGGAGCAGATGGAGGGCATCCTGGGTCCGGTGGAGAGCTGACGGGAATGGCACGTCCCTGTGTCGAGGAGGTGTTGCCTGGTGACATCGACTAGAAGTCCGTGGTGCCCTAGGAAGTCCGCGCCCAGCAGAGGGAACTTAACATCCACTATGACGAAAGGCCAGTAGTATCTGCGCCCCAGGATTGAGATAGCCCAGGTTGTCGTGCCATAAGTGCGGATGGGAGTTCTGTTTGCTGCTATGAGGGCGGGTACTGAGTCAGATATTTTTTCTAAACCTTCCCTGGATGGCGGGAAGATGGACTGCATTGCCCCTGTATCAACCTGCAGGCAGCGTTTGGAAATCTCGTCCGTGATGAAAAACCCTGATGGGCGGGAGGAGTTGGGTTTCGCGGCCACAGCTGTTACTTGTGGCCGCCTTTGTCATTTTTTGTGAAAGAACACGGAGGCCTGCAGGTTCTGGCGTTGGTCCCGAACTTTCTATGGTAGAAACACCACGCCGGGTTTGGCCATGTCTTGTGCTCTCTGAGTGGCGGTCTCTTCTTATAAATGGTGTTGATGTCTCCATCGTCGCCACCATCTTCCTTTGACAGGTTGCAGGCTCCCAGGTCGGCGGCGTGTGTCGAGGCCTTGGTGGCCTCATATAGTTTCTGGGCGTCGTTGACTAAGGCATCCATGTGTAGGTTCTCTGCATCTCTTGTCTGGTGCCGAACTTCCCGTGGGAGGTGCTGAAGGAAAATTGATTTGTTAGGTCTATTGTCCTTTTCCTCCTGTTCTCGTCACGACCTGGGAGTGTTATCAACCCCCGCAGCTGGTCCCAGGCTTCCTTGGGTGATGCATCTCTGAGGGGCTGGGATAACAGGTCGGATGCGCACTGCGCTCTCTTAGACACGGGCATGGATTAGGAATTCAGCAGTTTGTTCTTTAAGTCCGTGTATGTGACTTTGCCCAGTTGCGCGTCCAGCCAGGGGGAGATTCTGTTGAATACTTCTTCTGGGAGTGCTGTCATGACTATGTCTGATTTTGTAGCATCATCTGAGATGAGCACCATGCGACAATGTGCGTCTGCTCTTTGGAACCATGATGCCATGTTTTGATGCGAGAACGGGGGAAGTTTGACTGTGTCTGGCTTTGTTGGTGAAAGAGGCGTGCAGACGATGCTCACGGGTTCGCACTGAGGTTCTACTTCTGACATCTTTACTTTCACGCACCAAAACACAGGAAAATGTGCAGTATCGACTCCATTAAATGGTGCTGATTTGTTCGAGAGGTCGAACGAAGTGCCAAAACGTGCCCTTCTGGGTACGCTGTATTTAGTCCATTAATGGCATGGTTTCCGCTAGGGAGGGTGCTATCAGAGGCCTAAACTTTATGCCATGGTTAGTCCGCTAAAGGCTTTCTGATGGTAGGGTGCGGCTGCAGTTAGTCCGTTAATGGCTGGGCCAAAACTGCGCTACTGGTGACCCAGGGTCACCAGTATGAGGTTCAAGAAATGTCAGGAGTGAAAGACTGATTCTTTATTATTCTCGACAGGTGTTTACCAGACAAAAAGCAGATGGAAAGGCAGTGGGCGACCCGAGGGCCCCGCTGCGTCCATACAAGATTTGTGTTTTCTGGCAAGCATAAAAATACGTACAATATTCATTACATGGCAAACAAAAGGTAGATAAACATATCAGCGGAAAGGGCGTACGATACATAAGATTAGGTACATAAAGAATCTGAAATAAAGACGGGTAAAATACGTGACATGATTAATGTACATCTGGAAGGAGTAACACACGGGAGGAGAGGAGCAATTTGTTGCCCTTACAAGCACACTCTCTGTATTCATAATGTTTTAAAAATGTATAGTACAGGTAATACATCTTTGGCAGACAAAAAAAAGGGCAAATTTTGTTGTCAGAAATAGATTAACATTCCTCGAGAGATTAAAGAGACAAACACTCTCTCTCTCTCTCTCTCTCTCTCTCTCTCTCTCTCTCAGGAAAAGATACTGCTACTGTAATTTAAGTCTTTAACCAACAGGTATTAGTACATATGCACACAGTGTGTGTGAACCAACAATTTTGCACTCAAAGTAATGGGAATGAATTCATTCTATTCTTCATGTAATCAGTAAAATACATACACTATAAAAACTACGTTGAATTTAAAACACACCCACTTACGTCATCGACGGCTTCACATGCGTAAACGTTCTTTCTCAGAGTACAGCTAAAAACAATTGGCTCGCTGGGGTTGGCATCATGAGCTGTTAGCCAATGACAGCCCTCTACTTCTGTTCTATTTATAGACATTTCGATCATAAATTGTGTATACAGCAATAAGTTTGAACGTTGCCATGATAGTGATTATCTGGCTGCTGATGGCAAAAATTACTCAATAATTTGCTTTATAAAATAATTTTTTTGTGAAAACAAGAATTTATTTAACAATAATTTTAACTTTATTGGTGGTATGAAAAATTCCACACCCTGTTATAATGATGCGTCATAACTTGCGAATCCTATTCCCGGGCGCATATTCCTGAAGTCTGGAAGAAAACAAACCTCTCAGATATTAGAACCAATCAGAGCGTGATTTGGAGCGATGACCAGGGCATGTAGTACGGTACGGTTTGGTACGATATTACGGTACGGTACGGTTTTTTTGGGGATGTAAGTACGGTTCGATATTACGGTATGATATTTTCCTTCGAGTTCGGTACGGTACGAAAGTACGATTTTTTTTTCGTACTTAATCGTACCATTTCCGTACCAAATTCAGATAGGTGTCGCAAGCAGCCAAGCCCCCGCCGCCCAACCGCCCAGGGTCACACACCTGGTTGACTTGGGCGGTGACTCACCGCCCAAGTCAACCAGGTGTGTGACCATAAAGGCTGGGCAGGGACCCCACCTACTTATCGGCTTATCGCTCAGGTGAGAAGGTCCATTTTCCCTTTTTAATGAGTTGGTAACTGGAAATACCTTTTACCGCGACCGTTTTGACCTCTGCTTTGGCCTAGCTAGCTCTTACCAGTTACCACCGGCTACCCTTGACCCAGCTTTGACACACGTGACAATGCATTTTTAACCCCTCCCTTCATCATCATTCATCAGTCAGTACTTGGTCTGCACACTGCATCAGCTCAGGTCAGGACACTAACGCCGTGAGGACGCTGAGGCCTGCTGACTGCTGCCCGCAAGACTGCCGCTGCACTCTGCTTTTGTGCTACGGAGGCAGTACTCAGTAGAGAAGCTTGATCATACATAAGGTAAGACTCGAATGATGTTCTCTTCCTTATTTAAAGAATTCAAGCAAAATTATAATAGTTTAGAGAGAGAGAGAGAGAGAGAGAGAGAGAGAAGAGATTTTTTTTTGTGTGCAAGCCATGAGCACATTTTTTTTCGTTTTTAAATCTAATATGCTATTTTTTTTGTCTTACAGAATCTCACAATGGGTCGGCACCGAGAGTTTGTTGGTGTTGAGCTCTTCTCCATTACGAAGAATTCAGCAAGTTGCCTTGTGTCTGGATGTGGTTACTCATACACACCGAAGCCCGGCGCAGAACTTCATTCAAAGCCATTATGTGATCACCTTAAAAGACGACATGCGGAGGAATATAAGAAACTCCTGGACAATGCCAAAAACAATGCGTCTAGGAAACGGGAGAGAGAAAATATATCTAATTATTTTGTCAGTACGATTAGCGAAGATTCGTGTGCAAAAAGAAAGAAAACAGAAGTGAAAGAATACGCAATGAGTAAGCAAGAGATGCAGGGACTTGTCGTTGAAGCAGTTACTGTCAACGGATTGCTCTTATCTGTTTTTGAGAAAACAGCCATGTCAAAGCTTATGGGTCCCATTGCAAACAAGCTTGGCATGTCATTAAGTCAAAGAGCTGTTCGGTCTCTGACTCTTCAAGCCGCAGAGAAAAAAGGACTTGAGTTGAGGACTGAGTTCGATAAGCGTTCGGTTTGTGTGAAGTTAGATCTCTGCACCCCTGATATCAATGGCAAGTTGAAGGTAGTGACAGCCTCCGTAAAGGAAATGACACAAAGGGCAACAGCTGAAGAGATCAAATCAGTTTTGCTAGCTTGTTTGAATAAGATTGGAATACAAGAAAAACAAATTTACTCGTTAACCACAGATAACGGATCAAACGTAATCAAAGTAGGAAAACTGATGCAGAGTGATACACAGGTGAAGGAAGGAAACAGTGAAGAAATTTTGAGTGACAATGAAGAAAACGATGATGAACAAGTATTGGAAGCTGCTGAAAATAAGTTAGATGACTTAGTAAATGACATTCACTTAGCAGCTAAAAGTGTTACATCAGTAAGGTGCGCTTTACACACCATGCAACTCTGTGTGCATGATGTTCTGAAAACAGACAGTGCAAAACATCTCCATATCACTTCCAAAACTAGACTGTGAAACAAGATGGGGCTCAACGTATGATATGTTGGACAGTGTCCTTGAAAAAAAGTTATTCTTGAACCAAATTGGCTAGCTAATGAATCTTTACTTATTTTAGATGAAGATTGGGAGAAAATAAGTGACATAACAGAAGCTCTGCCGTGGTGCTACATGTGCACTACAGATGAAAAATCTCACAGCTGGAGAATTCCTTGCTCAGTGGGTTAAGTGCAAAGTTGTTTTGGAAAGAAGCACTGCAGTCACAGCACCACTTCTCCTTCAAGCCATGGAAAAACGGCAAGATTCTCTGCTTAGGGACCCTGCTTTCCTATCTGCTGTGTATCTTGACAGAAGATATAATGTTCTTCTCACCGAAGAACAGAAGGAACTTAGTCAAATACATCTTCTTGGACTCTGGAAAAAAATTAAAACTATTTCTTCTACTAGTACTATGTCGTCAGTCTCAATGCTGGCAAAAGATGATTCATTCACGAGCGGCGATAGTGACGGTGAAGGTGACTCAGCACTTGGGTCAGTAGATATTGTAGAGCAATTACTCCGAGTCAGTGATGTAAGCAGAGCAACTGATACCGCAAGCAAAGAGAGTGAAGTGGCTGAGCATATCAAAATGTTCACCAAAGCTTCACGTATCAGTAAAAATGAGTGTATTTTCCAGTGGTGGCATTATCAACAAGAAAGTGCACTAAAAAATCTTGCTGAAGTAGCAGTTGCTCTGCCTGTTACTCAAGCGAGCGTAGAGCACACATTCTCTGGGTTGCGCTATATTCTTAATGATTTAAGACTAGGTCTAAAAGAGGACGCTGTAATGCTATTACGCTGCAACACATAAAACTGTATGAATGCCTAATACTGTATAACTGAACATTTTCCTTTTGTAACCTTAGCAAAATAAAATTGTATTATATCATTAATGTATTACATAACACCAATCTTCTTGAAGTGGCAGTGGTGGTAGTAGTAGTAGTAGTAGTAGTAGTAGTAGTAGTAGTAGTAAAAGTGCCATGTTATGTCTATATGAACTGCAATGTAAAAAAAAAGTAGGTACGGAAACAGTACGAAATTACGGTACGATAAAATATCGTACTAGTACGGTACGGTATGAATTTTTAGGTACTGTACGAAATTACGGTACGGTAAAAATGCGTGGTACGAATTACGAAAAAACAAATCGAACCGTACCGTACTTCATGCCCTGGCGGTGACGTCGTGAGACTCCGCCCTCGTAGTGTTACCACCTCAACACTTTTCTTAATTCATGCAAAAGCACCAGTTTTGAAAATATAATCTTATATATGGGTTATAATATTGATAAATATAGTTATTATAGATGTATACAGAAAACATGTATCAAATATATAGTACCAGCTAATATTTACCCTGGCGCTTATGTATCATAAAAAGAAACTGAGATACGCAAGGCGTATGGCAACATTGCTCGATGAAAAACTCGCAAAAGAGCTGCTAATCTCCCTGGCAATCAGCTGCTCCATTACATAGTTCATGCAGAAACACCAGTTTTGAAAATATAATCTTATATAATAGGTTATAATATTGGTAAATATAGTTATTAAAAAGGTACGAGATACGTAAGGCATATGGCAACATTGCTCAATGAAAACACGCAGAACAGCTGCTGGCAATCAGACGCTTCATTACATGATACTTTCACCTTGAAATTACTTAACTACTCATATTGGGCTAGACATGTAGGCTTTTAGCACATGAAGTAGACCAACAGAGGCTGAAAGTTAAAGATTTTTGTTACTTTAATTGAATTTTCGGTAATTTTTCGGAAAACTCCAGCCAGCCATTTCGGAAGGTTCCAGTTAGCCATTTTTGCATGAAAAACCATTTTGGGTTTTTCATTCAAAAATGGCTAGGAAATGACAGGGCACTAAAAGAACCTGAAAATACCAACGTGACGTAACCTAGGGGTGTTTACTGGTTACAATTTTGCCGTGTTAGCTATGGAGGGGGGGGGGCGGTACTGTGTTACCTTATAAGTCGTAATTTGATTAATTATTTTTCTCTGTTATTAAGCATTTGCGAAGGTCATGTATTGAGAAGAAAGTTTTCGTTTTGATGAGTTTTATCCAAGAAAAATATAAGTTGTAATGTGGGAGGTGGCTGGAGTCTTCCGAAAAATAACCGAATTGGAATTTTCATTGGAATCACTGCACCTTTCACCATGTGCAAAATTTGCTTTGTTGACCTTATATATTTCCACTGCAAGTTGATTCGTTCATTGCTGCTTATAGACATATATATTTTCAATGGTTGTTTTGTAGTTTTGACTCAATGTTTATGAAAGTTACCTATGTAAAGTCAGGTTAGGCTAGAATACAGATGGTAGGAATCATGTTTCGGAGGTATACAGTACATGGTGTAAGACAGGAAATATAGATCTTTATTTTAGGTTAGGTGGTTGGGTTTGGTTAGGCTAGGGTAATTCTGTGTTGAAATAAGTAAGAAAAAAAGTCATATCTGTTAATATCTAATGGAAATGAGTAG
Organism: Macrobrachium rosenbergii; assembly: GCF_040412425.1. Lineage (NCBI taxonomy): Eukaryota > Metazoa > Arthropoda > Malacostraca > Decapoda > Palaemonidae > Macrobrachium > Macrobrachium rosenbergii. The sequence goes on along the minus strand of NC_089752.1, from coordinate 82,047,887 downwards.
CAAATTCATTCTAATCAAAGAAAAATATACCAGAAAACATAAAATTTACCTTATAGCACAAATAAGTCGTAAAGTACAAATTTACCTTATCTATTGCAACCTAGGCTATGCACAGGTTTTGTTTTGCAGATATCCTAAACTATGCACAACTTTTGCTTTGCTTATTTTATACATATTACCATTGCAGCCTCGGATACCTACAAGTGTTCCTTTGCTGATATTTCTTGGTAAATTTTTAAATTGACACAGACCAAGCAACTGCATAGCTTGGAATATAAGAAGAAAAAAAAAAAAATTATATACAAAAGATTATTCATACTGTACACAACCTTGGTTGTTTGCTTGTTGCTTTTAAGGCTTCAATCATTACCAAAAATAAATTACCTACCTGTCCTCAAGACCTTCCAATTTTGAAGGTTGCTCTGGAGCCTGCTATAAAAAAAAAAACTTAACACTCAGCAAGGAAAGTGAGGATACAGTTTTTATTAGATTTCATTCATCGAATTTTAATTTTTTTTCTTACAGATAACACATAATCTTGGTAAATTTACTCTAGAATATGAAAAAACAATGCAAATTATATCATATATGTTAAATCTGCAAAACAAAAACGTTCAGATGCGTAAAAACACCATGTATGTCCGAGGTAATCAGAATTTCTCAGATGACTTCGTTTATAGAGATCTAAAAGATAGTTTGTGGATATGGCAGTGAGTACTGTTTATCAGAACGGCAATATTTACTCGTTTTCCTTTATGAACAGGTGTATTATTGCATCATCATACGAGGTAATGATAATTCTTTAATTTTTACACATTCATATTTGTATTTCTCGGTGTTAAAAGTCAGCTGGAATTAATGGCAGTAAATGTTGTGACAGCTACGGTAGGTTGGCCAAATCTATTTAAATCCGCAAGAGCGTTCTCTATGATATAAGGAGCAGCGCGAGAACTTCGGTGGGAAAACACAAGTAACTGGATGTTTCTTGACGTTGCCATAGTTTCTCTCTCTCCATTACTAAAACATACTATAGAAATATAGCATCGCTCAATCTCTAAAAGAAAAAAATAATGAAATGAGTAGCTCTACATATAGGCCTAGGCTTACACAACAGCAGACTCTCTCTCTCTCATCATAACATTGCATTCGTTCCTTTATTGTTCCCCACGTTCTTCGTTGGGACATTGCTCAAATTTAACTCTTGATTTCATTATGGACGATCGCATTTCCGATTATGCAAGCATTCCGTTCATTTTGGTGTCATAACTCATTTGTGTAAGGTTACTTGGTAGGTTATGTCGAAAAACTTTTATTTTGCTCAGAACTGTCACCGCAAATTACAACTTGAACGAATACTGTAAAGCTTACTGCCACATTTAAGTATCAGTGATTTCAGAATCGTAGAATATGATTGAAAGTTAGAGGTGCCAAGCAAAAAACAATCACAATAAGACTGAAGCTCCTCCCCTTTCTAAAATTGCCAGATGTCGCATTATTGAGCAATATATGTCTGAAGATTTAAAAAAAACTATATCCTAACTTCCCTTGCCGAGTGTACATCATACTAAAGTTGATCGAATCCAAATTGCACAGTTCCGTTGTCAACCAGACACAATAAAAATTGAATAATTCATTTGTCTTAAGAGCTATAATAACCACATAAAATTTATATGATGCTTTAACACTAATCAAAACTATTGTGAAGTGAGAGAAATAAAAAGCAGAAAACAAGATTCCACCTTTGCATTTGAATTAAATATATGCCAATAAAAAAAATACATAAGTATCACTATTTTTCACTTAATGATTTGTGCCATGGAATTTTCCATTAGCCACGTTGCAAGATATGTTGTGAGCCAAATTACGGGGATGTTTGGGTTACGATGACACAGCCAGCACCTGTTGGATGATGGCCTTTATAAACACAGTGGTGCAGCTCCTCTTGGCCTGCCAGTTGAGTGTCTTGCGATGGAGGTTGGCTGACAAGGTATCTTACCTTGCCCAGCTCCACCATTCCTTATTGCACTTCCAGTGCAATGCAACAAACTGTTCAACTGGTTTGGAGTTTTTATTGAATTCAGACACTTGAGGAACTTCTTCAGTGCCAGGTCTGTATTGCTATTTCCATAGCGCACACTGACTCTTACTAGGAGGGTGGAGTCTCACGACGTCACCGCTCCAAATCACGCTCTGATTGGTTCTAATATACGAGAGGTTTATTTTCTTCCAGACTTCAGGAATATGCTTCCCGGACCATCATCAGATTTACAACTGCAAACTGATGATGACGTTAAGTAACAATAAAGAATGACCCTCTCCAAGATCAATATGATGAAATGTATTTTATAGTGTTATTTATCATTAAAATTTACAAGTTGAATTATAATTATTTTAATCATGTATATTTTTACGTTTTACAGAATGTTTTTGTTGAAAAAATGTTGTACATATGGTCTTAATTGTCCCACTATTTTATTATCGATGAGCTTAATTATCTCCCATTCATTTAATAGTATATTAATATAAATAAAAACAACGATAATGAATAAATAGCCATTACAATAAAACATGAAAGGAAAAAAATATGTTTTAATGCAGTAGTGACGTTTGATTATGCTCCTGACCCCACAATTCAGAAACCCGTACAATTTCAAAAACCGAAACACATCTGGCCCCAAGGTAACATAAACAATGTTTGTTACCTCGATAGGCCACTAGGGCGGTGTAATGGTTTGTTTACATCCACTCATGGCAAATGGCTGAAAGGCAAACTGCCAACGTATCTAAACAATTTTTCCTAAGTTTGTGGTAAGCAATAATTTGGCTTGTTTTCAATATTTTATTAATTTACTTGTAATAATTAGAATTGTTTTTGAATGTTTTAGTATTAGCAACAACTTTTGTTACTACCCTGTATAGTTCAGTACCTAGCCTAACCTAGTCCATGGCGCTCCCATTGGTAGCCTAGTACGGCCGCATTGGACGCACGGCAGTTTTTTTATACAGTATACATTTAAAAAGAAAAAATGCGTCTAATACGGTATGTTATTTAGCTCTGAACTTATTTAATTGTAATTTAGGGTAATAACTGGTGGTCAAGAAAGGAGTAATCCATTTTCACTTATTTCTTATGGAAGAAATCAATTTGGATCTTGACTAAATCGCACCTCGACACTTCTGGAATGGATTAGCGTCGAGATCTGGGGCTCTACTGTACTTTTTCAGGAATTTGAAGTTAACAACCTGGATGTGATGTAAATTTTGTGAGTAAAACTAGTACATAAATCTTGAAGTTAAGTAGTTATTGTTTCATTTGCTCCCAAGACTGTTGAACTGGACAGTTGCTCTTTATATACACCTCTTGATGTACACTAGCCCTAAGAGTAAAAAAAAAAAACCACAACAATAGGACGTGAAAGGAAGCCCCTACAGTTGGGAGGTAGCGGGTGATTCACAACATGGCTGGGATATTGATGGTTGGATGTAAGAAGGAAGAGGGTTCTCATGTGATGTCACCATGGTAGATGAATTCCCTGCCTCACGCTTCCACAACAAATTCAAAAGATGAAAGCTTCGACTTGACAGAAGACCCTTATGAGATGACAGCCAGTGCCATCTGCACAACACTAGAACGTTGTTCAGTCATGTACTCGCTCTGTATCATTATTTATTTGTAGTACAAATAGATGCACTTGTCAAAAGGTGAGAAATATGAGGTGATAAGAGGGAAAACTGAGTAAGAGGGGGAGGGTTAAAATCAGAATGATTGAACAACTGAAGTACTCGTGCGTGGCTCAAAAATTACTTAAGTAACTGGAATATTAGGTGTATAGACCCTGGATAATTCCACCAGATTACACACACCCACGTAACTCTCATCAGAGGAGGATAATGTGTGAACTGGCTGACAAGCACTTAACTCTACCAAATAAATACTTTGGAGAACGTATTGAATTCGAGATGGAAGATGGGTGAAAGAGAGGCAGCGAAAGGCACAGACTCCGCCCTTAGACACACACTGGTTCCCTGGCAGAGGAGAAGACCTACTTATGCAGGGCAGTCCATAAGGAACCTTCAGAAAGATAAAGGCCCCAACACCTCTCTCATGTGGGAAGCCAGAACAGGTCAATCACTATGGGTGGAATGCGATCTTTACCCATAATATACTCAGTCAGATGTCTAACTGAAGGTAGTAAACTAATATCTTCCTCAATTTTACCTATCCTTTTCTCCTAAATTACACAGGGAACATAAAAAGGTGGAGCTGAGGGAGTAAGAGAGGAATCAAACCTATCAGGCAATGAAGAAGTAGGAGGAGGAGCAATGCTGGAAGAAGGAAAAGATTTACTGGGCTTATGGCTGGACCTAACAAATTGCCTACATAATCTACTGGTCTCCTGCATCTTTCGATACTTCACAAAATTATTCATCCTCTCATCAAACCACTTTGCATTCTCCACAATGAGAAGAAAAATAAGTCATTAACCCTATGGGTAATACACTGTGTGACAGTCATGCATGACTGAATACATTTGTTTACACAAAACATGTTCCAACAAAGTTTAATGGTTCTATCTCTGCTTGCTGTAGATGACTGAATGCAAAAAGAGATAACAAGCACAATACTGTACAGGGGAAAATCATCAATAAAAAATCAAAATGACTGCATTTGGTTCACACCACATGCTCAATGACACAGCAAGAAGAATTCTGTCAGGAATGTAAACATTCCAATGCTGCCTGGTGAGCAATAGGTGATTACAGATAGTCCATCCAGGCCAGGCAAGGATTATTCTTTTGTTTATTTTGTATGCCAAATAGTACCTAACAGTACAAAGATGCAGGCTAACTTTAACAGTACGTACGATTCATCCCAAATAATATGCATGTGTTTGTCATGGGTATATGTAATCACATCCATTCCAGCGAACTATAGTTGAACCCCACCTATTCATGGTTCAGGATTCGCGGCTTCACCTATTCGCGGATTTTTCTGTGGAACTTATCCAAAATTATTTGCGATAAATTCGATAATTTGTGGATTTTTTGTGGAGAAATATTCCTCAATTATTGTATTTTCATGTTATTTTTGTGACTAAATACATTTTCTATGATACAAAAGTTATTTACTAATTTTCAAATATTAATATCAATGTAAATGGGAAACTATCAATAAATGTATTTTTTTAATGCATATTATATATTAATGCACTGTATACAGTACTTAACTTCCCAGTGTCTCCCCATGTACTGTAAAAAGAAAACAAGACTGCTTCAATACTGTATGAGAGAAAATGGATGTACTGGAAAATAGGGGTAACTTGGATAGTTTTCACACTTTGCTGTAAGCCACAGGATGAATGATTGGGCCATAATACGTTGCTTAATTTCCCTGCACTCTGAACACTTCCAAAAAATGCATTTGAATGTGACTCCATCAGCATCAGAGAGACTCTGTGCCCCTCTACACAGCACACCAAGTCCTCTAGACTCTTATCAAAGTAACTGTTTTCTCCTAAATTACAAAATAATGGCATATTTCCAATTAAACTGAGGTTCATTAAGGTTTACCCGTGAGCAGTGCTAACTTACCGGCCAGAGAAGTGACGCTGTCTTGATATTTGCTGAGTCACTTGTGTAAACAAACTGCCTATTTCCTGTGTTAAATCTCAAAAAAATTTGCACCTGTAGACAACTGATACCGTTTCCTTTACATCAGTGGTAAACGCTGGCGGTCTTCGGGCCGTGGATGGGGAACTCTAGTGAATTTTCAGGACACCAGAGCACTAGATATTTAAACAGTTAGGTAGCTAAACACCAGACTAAGGATATACAGTGAGTAAATGTATTGTGTGTTTATTATAATTCATTTGAAAATATTCATTGTTGTTGGAACAAACCAGATTCCTGAGACAAATTTCAATGCTTTTGCTGTGAACATTACGATGTAGCTATTTTTTGCATTTTCCTTTCGTATTTTTTATTTATTAATATGTATTATATGCAGTGTAATATATATGTTGCATACAAAGTGTAAGTTTTGTCAAATATAATGTTTTAAGTAATAATTTTGGATTTAAAACCTTTATTTCAGTCCTGCATTTTGACGTCATGGCAACTTGACTCTCGTACCAATTCTGGATAAACTGTCATACTCAACGTTCTTGCAATTTTACCAAAGTGGTAATATTCATATGTACACATTACATGTCTGAGAAGTTTACATAGTAATATGGACTTAAATCAATGAAAATTCCTAACAACAAAATACTCACTGATGCATTGTCCGCTCTTGGATGTTTGTGGTAGCCAGATGTACAATAAAGCTGGAAAATTGTTCCTGCCACAGTTTTACTACTTTGATGAAGTAAAGTGCTGTAAACAACCATTTTCACATATTTTAAGTCGTATTTTGAGTGAATTAAGAACAAAATGTGTGTAATTACAATCAAATAAGCACTGTGGTGCTTCAGTTGTGATGTCAGTAAGGATAAAACCACAGATTACACGGTAAAAATGCATTTCAGTTCAACCACAACAGTCAGGAATTCCAGTCTCATACTTTCACTAGTATAGGCAACAAAATGTTGTTTTATCGTGCTGATTACAACTAAAACCTTGAGTAATATCTATAAACATTACATATATGTGCAATTAGAGGTTTAATTTTTTTGTTGTTTCACCAATTAAATATTGAGTGAAAAGCGAAAATTCAGCGACCGATGTGTGTTTTGTCCAATTATTTACCATTTACCCTGTATTTTTTAGGGTAATGTTGTAATATGTCTTTGAAGTAATATTAAAGTGTATTAGATGATAGTTTAAGGTATATTCTGTGTAGGATGATAGTTTAAGATATACATTCGGTGTTTTAACTATTAAATAAGCAGTTATAAATGTTTTTTGAGGGGGTCTTTGGTATTTGAACTATTTAAATAGCCAGTTACCAGCATTTTTAGAGGGTCGGGGATGTCAAGTATTCGTGGATTTTAGCTATTTGCAGGTGGTTGTGGTCCCTATCCCCCATGAATACCGGTTGTTGGCTGTACTTGGCTTTATTTTTTATTTATTTTTTTATTACTATACAACCCAGACTACAAATTTATCTGTGAAACACTCCCACACTCCAAAGGGTTATTACCTGCCCTAGGTAAAACCATTTGCATATAACAACCCTCTGTGTCTGCGTTGGTGAAGAAGACTTCCCTGTACAGTAAACCTTGCCTTCCTCCTGGCTCAGAGAAGAAAAATAAGTCATTAACCCTATAGGTAACACACTGTGTGACCGAGAAGAAAAATAAGTCATTAACCCTATAGGTAACGCAATGTGTGACAATCATGCAAACTGAATACATTTGGTTTACACAAAACATGTTCCAACAAAGCTTAATGCCTTTATCTCTGCTTGCTGTAGATGACTTAATGCAAAAAGAGAAAAGAAGCACAGTTCTGTACAGAGGGAAATCAGCCATAAAAATCAAAATGACTACATTTGATTCACACCACACGCTCAATGACACAGCAGGAAAAATTCTGTCAGGAATGTAAACATTCCAATGCCACCTGGTGAGATACAGACAGTCCATCCAGGTCAGGCAAGGGTTCTTCTTTTGTTTATTTTGTATGTAGGCTAACTTTAACAGTAAGTAAGATTCATCCCAAATAATATACATGTGTCTGTCATGGGTTATCTGTAACCATATCCACTGCAGTAAACTATTCATCTTTATTTTTTATATCATTTTTATTACTATACAACCTGGACTACAAATTTATCTGTGAAACTCCCACTCAACAAAGGGTCATTACTTGCCCTAGGTAAAACCATCTGCATATAACTCGACCTTCTGTGTCTCTGTGTTGGTGGAGAAGACTGCCATATACAGGCAGTCGTCACTTATCAGCAGCATCGGTTAACAGCATTTGGCTAATGATGTCGTTAACCAGATTTTCGGTGACAGTAAGCGATTTTTGGTGTCGGTGAGTGGTTTACCAGCGTCGGTCAGAGGTTTGTTGGCACCGATAAGCAGTTAAAGGTGCTGATAAGCAGTTTACTGGCACTTAAGATGTCGTAAATGCTATTTATTACCATAATTATCGGCGATTTTTGGTTAGCAGTGCTCAGCAGGGAATGAAACCCCTGCCGTCAACCGGGGACTGCCTGTACTATAAACTTTGCCTTTTTCCAGACTCAAAATGCATCAATAATCACAAAATGGATATATATTTGCCATCAGCTGATCAGGTTGACCGATAATAACTGGAGTAGTACAATACGGAAGTCCAGGGGGGATGAAAGTCAAGAAAACATAAAAGACTAAAGATCACTGCAACTAGGGCAGGAGAGATGCTTCAAAGAGGTTTAAAAAATAGTAAATTTAGGGAAAAACTTCACTGTAATAGTAACTTTATTATGAAACAATTTCTGCATATTAAATATAATTACAAGTGCAACCATAACCTTGAATAAACAACTACTCCTACATCCCTTTATATGTGAAAAATGTAAACCATCCTAATACATGAAAAAAAGACACGGATGTGATACAAGTAAAAAATAGCTCAAAAAATAATTTGCTAACAATTTACTATGAAAATTTCTCCACTAATTGTTTACAGGAAATACTTTAAATGGAAAATACTCAAAATAACAATAAGACTTAGCATAAGATTTAAAAATACATATTAAAAAATACAAGATAGGAAAACTACAATAAAAAGCTGATTCTTTAATGCCCCATTGTACTACATTCAAGGTGAAGATGGTACACCAATTATTGGCAAGTTGAGCAATGTTAAAGTAACTTGCATCAGTCCTAAAATCTGAAAAAAAAACATTCCTTCACAGAACATACATGGAAGCCATAGATATCTATCATTTGATTAAATTTCTTTTAGCAATTTACAAAGAATGACCCTTTCAGGGAATGCTAAGATGATATCATGTTTTATAAGTTGTCTTGCTGAAGAAAAATTCCCAATAAAAATATAAAACTTACTGTGATTTATCCAAATAAAATACATGCAAACATATTTAGTTATAAACCCTAACATAAAAATACCTAATCATCTAAACTTTAAGGCAACCCAGAGCAATAAAAATACAACAAAGCAGAATAAAAACAAGATCAGAATGTGATAGTTGTGTGATCCTTTGCTTATAATTCCAAGTCGTTTCATGCTCCTCTCCAAAAAATTCCCAGATTTGTGGAAGTCATCATCCTAAAAGGAAAAGAAAATGTAATGAATCCAGCAAAAGTCTTATTTAATAAGAAATAATTATGTATGTAGCTCTAACTTTGGTAAAATTCATCATACATCTACTTACATAAAATAAATACCAGTTCATACAAGTACACACAAACATAGCAATTTCCTTACTGCCTTTCATGCGACCTAACATATATTTAAAGTCATTTGTATTTTCCTAGGATACAAACCTTTCCTTTCATAAGTGAACTTTCTCATGCGAGGTGCACTTTGGCTGTAACTAACAATAAAAACAAAATCCTACTGGGTAGGCCTAAGTGAACTAAGGTGGCCTAATTTGTCCACTATGAGGATCAGGCTGTTATGCTTGCTACTTTGGCCCATGCTGGGAAAAGATGAACAAAACAAGGGCCGGGTGAGGCAGGTAAAATCCTCCTTATGAAAGCATAGGTTTGTTTCAAAAGAAAAATACAATTTACTTTAAAAATTTATTTGTTCTAATGGAGACTGACTCTTAGACGGGAGGGTGATCTACCCCTACTACCCTCTGGTGGGTGTGCCGTGTGTGGTCTGGTAACCTGCACATCAATTCTCTGCTCTAAGGTCACTACCACCACAGGCCTAATCCATAAGTGTAAAGGTAGGACCACTGTCCTGTACTCACCCCCTACCCTAGGCACTCCATCTGGTCCTCATGTCCCTCTTGGCAGAGCTCACAGGGGAGCTCAATGCCCTTATACCATCTGTTGGGCTGCCACTACAGGGCCTCGAGTGAAGTCTTCCATGGACTTGTGTGCCAGATCCCTAAGTAGGAGGAGGGGAATGTGGATTGCTGCTTCCACATGCTCACATTCAGTGTCTGTAGGAGGGATTGATTTTTCTTGTATGCCCTTAATGTAATGGGCCTTAACTTGTCCCGGAGTCTCCCCTCCACCAGCCTCATTATGAACTCTCTCAGCCAGAGGATGGTATTCTTTGACAACTCTTTCTCTGTCTTGCCTGTGCTGATGAAGTCTCTCGCAAACAGGCCTGAAGGGGGCTGTTCTCTTTAGGTATTGTCTCTACGATCAAAGGATACAGGGCTGTGCTGAGGTCAGTGTTTCGGCACAGGGGAATGGATCTCTCAGCCAATCAAGACCTGCCCGACCTCCTAAAATATTTTCCTTTGGTACCTCCAAATCCAAGGGAATTTGGACGTACTTTTGATATGGCTCTCGGGACCTCGCTTCAAGCCTCTTCGTTCTGCCTCACTATGAGGTCTTACCAGAAAGACCCTTTTTCTTGTAGCATTAGCAGCTGCCAAAAGGGTCAGTGAGGTGCATGCTCTTGACAAGAAAGTTGGATTTTCCCAAGGTGGTGACATATGCTCAATCACCCTGGGCTTTTTACCTAAAAATGAAGACCCAACCAAACCCTGGCCTCATTCCTTCACAATTAAAAGCCTGATGGAAATACTGGGCCCAGATGAGGGGAGAGAGTTCTGTGCCCAGTAAGAGCACTGAGGTACTACTTGCACAGAATGGAGAAGATTCGAGGCCTTACGAGTAATTTATGGTGCTCAGCTAGAAATCCGTCTCGTGCTGTCGGAAAATGGCTTGTCTTTCTTCTTGAAGGATCTGATCTCCGAAGCCCATTCTCAGATTGGAGAATAGGCTTCAACGTCTGTTAGAGCTAAGGCTCATGAGATCAGAGAGGTCTCCACACCGTTAGCCTTCAAGCAGAACCTGTCCCTATCATCAATTCTTCTAGCACTTACTGGAGGTGCAAGTCTGTCTTTGAGATGTGGAAACTACATTTAAAAATTGTAGTACTTTAGGGCTGTTATCCGTTGCTGGCATGGTGTTGGGTGAGGAAGCATAGGAAGCTTTTCTTCCTTCCTTTTCCCCTTTTCCTTGAACTCAGGTGTTGAGTCATAAGGGAAGTCTAGGGGTACTGTACACCTGGAGACCCACCAGTCTTAGTTTTAATGGGTGGGTGTTGTTTTTATATTTTTAGACCTGTCATTTCATCCATATCCTTCAGGCCAGCCCTATGAGAGCTGATAGTCAGCTCAGTGGTCTAGTTGAACTTTTTTAATAATAACAATATGGTGTAGGTGATCTTCGTGTTTTTTTTATTCTGGTCATTTGGTTTGCCAGTACTGTGCCCAGGGCAGGGGCAACTGGCTACTTGTATACTTTCTTAGTCACTGGGTTCATCCCTTGCTGCAAAGTACCCACTGATGTAGAATTGTGTCTGGCCAACTTGCCACACCCTACATGGTTAAGATGAATGCCGACCAGAAGCAGTATCTACCTGCAGCAGCTCTTTTACCAGGTAAGGAATGACAAGCATTGTACCAATGCTAATGATTTCTGTTCTCTAACTCACTATCATCCATAATGTTTTGGGGCAGAAAAATCCATATATCCCACCTCCGAGTCAATTTGGGATTCAGCATTGTAATTATTTGGTAAGTTACGTATATAAAAATTACATTTTTATGATAAAATAAAGTTTTATATATACTTACCAAATAATTATGAATCAAAACCCTCCCTCCTCCCCTCATATGGAAAGAAGGGCAAAAACGACCTCTCTGCTGAAGTCGTTCCTTGCTTACCCCGAAAGTTGGCAGGGTCTAGTCACCTACACCGACACTAGCGCCACAGCGAATTTCAAAATTTTTAAACTGCCGGCAAGTTAAACTGTAAGCAATGTAAATACTTGGTAAGTATATATAAAACTATTTTATCATAAAAATGTCATTTTTACCAATAACGCTTGAAGATATGTTTATTTCCACATAAAACAGTCCATAAGTCACTTGCAGAATTAGTCATACAGATGTTTTTTACGTTTTATACAATTTGTCGTTCACAGTGCCATACAAGCTATGAACAAAACTGTGCATGAACCAATTATAATTGACATTCATATCATAAAAGATAAGAACTAAAACCAACAGCAATCCTTGGGTATATTTATGAGCAAATAAATAGATGTCATGGGAGAGAGAGGAGCAAGACATCCCCCCATCAAGTCAAGAACAATACTGTACTGATCTCCCTGAGACACCCACTTTCTGAGCTGAGCACTCTAGAGTCTAAAGTTGCCACCGTTCATGTATGGGCCATTGAAGTGGTGAAACTCTTTCGTGCTTGATACAGCCAAATTGTATGGCGTGTAATATCAATACTTATATGAGGATTCCCGTCCATCACCTAAAACCTGTTACAGATACACATATGAGGTTTCCCATCCATTGAGGGTTAACACTTCAGGATATGTTTTAGACATAAAACAGTTGAAAACTGTTAAGAACTGAAATTCAATAATTCCTCGAAATTCAGCAGTCTGCCTGTCCCTTCATAATAGGTAAATATCTAAATAATTAATTTTATTACAAAAGTTTTCATTATGTATATCATCACTCTACACCAGCCATCAGTGAAAGAATAATTATATAAATCTCTGGAACAGTAACCAGTCATACTTGGCTTCTGTTAAAGTAGAACCCACCCAGCCTCCCCACAACGTAGTGGGCTGTCAAGAAGAATTTTGATGAACTAAAACATTCAAAACAAACATTGTGTAGAATAGGTGATCTAGACAGTCATCTGGGTCAGCTAGTGATCTTTAACAGTAGGTAAGTATCTTGTTATTTAGCCAATTTTAACCAGGGTGCATTCCTGAATGATTATGATAGGAAATAGGAGCCCTAAAGACTAACAAGGGACCTTGAAGATGCATGGAATAATATTTAGTAAGGCCATGATGTGTATATTATAGAAATTCTTTTTTTCCTTTTTTTTATTGGCACATGGTTGAAACTAATTAGGTTAAACTTACAAAACTTACCACTTTCATAAGGCATGGGTAATAGTACAATGTACCAAGATGTTAGGGGTTATGAAAGGAAGGAATATGTTATGTGGATAATGGTAAAGAAATGGGAGGAACATCACCCTCAGGGACAGTTATGACTTGGTCTGCTATGAAGATAGGTCCAGTTCAGTACTGTATACAGATGCTGGGTGATCTCCATGAAGCATAACTTAAGATAGGTTCCATCTTTATATTCATTCTTAAAGCTGCTGATGTAGCTATGGCCTGATCTTTATGACCCCTAATTTTCACTTCAGGTGCTCATGCCATAGGATTGTTATTGAAAGTCTTTTGTTTTTTTGTTCACAAAGTAAAATAGTGCTTTAATTGAATTCCAGCTTCCATGACTCATATATATGTCAGTATGCCTCTGGTAAAAATTTATATACTGTACCTTCATAATTATATTTTGAACACTATCATAATCTGCACTTAAATCTTCATCAGAATATTTTTACTTTTATGGTCCTTTGTACTAGATGACATTGAATGAGAGTCATATCAACTTAGTCCTTTCAAAAGCAACAGAGCACTGACTTTACAGCAGTGTTTGCGTGAAATCTTTCCACTCTTTTCATTTGTCTCAAATTTAAAACTTGCAATTCATGCTCCTCCTCTACTTTCTCTCTCCTTCTCTCTCTCTCTCTCTCTCTCTCTCTCTCTCTCTCTCTCTCTCTCTCTCATTTATAAACATAGCTTTTCCACTTCAGCAGTTGAATCTTAACTTTCTTCTTGAACAAGAAAGTCTCTTCCTGCACAATGCCCAGAGACAAATGGCCATTTGTTCCAACAGGAATACGATATGAGAGTACTCGACACAAAGTATGCTGTGGCTGTCTGCTGATTTAAATAAAATCAAATGCCTAACGGGTAGGCCAATGAATCACCTGTGACTTGAGCTTGGTTAGCCCATCCATTTTGTTCTTAGTTATCCTGGTAAGAGGTTGTCGTTGACTTGTCTCTCATAGTTGAGATTTGCTTTTGTTTGTGTCACATGTTTGTGCCCTTCGCTTTCGATGCATCCATTTCCTCCTGTGTTTTAGTGTTGTGCAGTAAATAGCCATTTTTGTGCTGAAGGGAAACATCTTCAGTGCTTGTTCTTTGTGTAACCCAGCCACATGGGTGACCTCTGTTGTGTGTCATAGCGTGTTGTGTAGCATCCACGTGGCAGTGAACCTCCGAGTGCAGGTTCGCCCACAGCATTGTCTGTCATCCTTCCCCCAGGGGTGGTGAGTACAGGTGGGGTCTACAGTAATTCATTTTTTCAGTGACCTGAGCCCTAGAGGTAGCTTCTGAAGTACTCTACTAGTGGAGTGGCTATAGTAATCCAGAGCTCACCCACCTTTACTCTGGATAGATTGACTTCCCACCTATTGATGGCCTTAACTATACATAGACATAGTACAGTACACTTTTCTCTACTGCAGTTTTCAGCAAGTATTTAATAGTACAGTACACTTTTCTTTGCTGCAGTTTTCAGCAAGTATTTAGCAGTTCATGACAACTGAGCCTTTTCACAGATTTCCTATTGCTGCTCTCCCAGTCTGACCTTCCTGAAAAGAAAAGGATGTCCTCAGTATCTGACCACTGTCCTACAGAGCTCATCTTGTTCATTTCCAGCAAACTTCAACAAGGAATACATACGTACACCATATATCCTACCCCAGCAAACATATAGCAGATGAAAAACTGAAAGCTACACACACACACACACACACACACTAAACTCCCTTGTGAATATCTTCACTAATGAACTATTGATTATTCATCCCAGAGGGTTATGACTCCATTGAGACTCTGGCAAGATCACCACCACTTTTGCGTCACCTCATTGGAAAAGTACACCTTAGTTTAACCAGACTACTGAGCTGATTACCTAGCAACAGGACTTACAGCTTATTGTAGAATCCGAACCACATTTTACCGAGAAATGAATTATTATCACCAGAAGTAAATTCCTCTAATTCTTCATTGGCGGGCCGGAGACTCAAACATGGGTCCAGCAGATTGCTAGCCGAACACTGTACCGACTCGTCCAACGAGGAACTACCTCATTGGATTCTCCAGTGTTTAACCCTTAAAGAATGGGAATCTTCATATAAGTATCTATAATAGGTTTTTGGGTGATAGATGGAAATCCTCATATGAGTGTTAATATTATGCGCCATTCGGTTTGGTTGAATTTAGCAGGAAAAATGTTCATAGCACCTCAGTGGGCCATAAATGACTTATGGTAACTATTTAGCTCAGCTTGGGAGAGACATCAATCAGTACGCCTTGAGATTTCAATGGGGAATGTACTGCCTCTCTCCTGCTCCAGGACATCTTTTTATTTATTTGCTCATAAATATACCCAGGGATTGCTGTTGGTTTTAGTTCCTATCTTTAATGATAGTATGTCAGCTATAATTGTAATTCTGTGAAGAAATATTAGAAAAAACATATATACTTCACAAAAAGTTACTGCTTCTTCCCATCTCGGTAAATCTTGTAAATATTAACCCTTAAACGCCGAGCCTCTATTTACAAAAACGTCTCCCGTATGCCGGCGGCGTTCGGTGAGTTAGCGCCGAAGCGGAAAAAAAGTTTTTTTTTTAAAATCACAGCACGCTTAGTTTTTAAGATTAAGAGTTCATTTTTGGCTCCTTTTTTTGTCATTGCCTGAAGTTTAGTATGCAACCATCAGAAATAAAAAAAATATCATTATCATATATAAATATTGGAATATATGACAGCGAAAAAAAACTCTTATATAATTGTATACAAAACGCGCTGTAAGCACAACGGTTAAAGCTAATGAGTTAATTTTTTTTACTTGTATTGTACACTAAATTGCGATGATTTTGGTATATAACAAATTGTAAAACGATCAAAGCAACACAGAGAAAATATTATCACAAAATGATGCATGAATTCGTAACGCGCAGATGTAAAAAAATGTTTTTTTAAAAAATTCACCATAAATCGAAATATTGTGCTAGAGACTTCCCGTTTGTTGAAAAATGAAGCTAATTGATTGAATATTACTAGACTGTAAGTGTTTTAGCTTACAATTGCAGTTTTTGACCATTTTGGTCGAGTTAAAGTTGACTGAAAGTAGAATTTTTTCTATTTATCGTGATTTATATGAAAATATTTCAAAACTGATAAAAGCTACAACCATGAGTTATTTTCTGTTGTATTGTACATGAAATTGTGCACATTTTCATATATAAAACTTTATGTAACGACTAATATAAAACGGTGCAAATATTACGACAACGAGACAAAAGAATTTCCGAGATGTTCGGCCGAGTTACCGCGCAGATGTAAGGAAAATGTTTTTTAAAAATTCACCATAAATCGAAATATTGTGCTAGAGACTTCCAATTTATTGCAAAATGAAGGTAAACGATTGAATATTAAAAGAATGTAAGAGTTTTAGCTTACAATTGCGTTTTTTACCATTTCGGTCGAGTTAAAGTTTACCGAAGTTTGAAATTTTGGCAGTTATCGTGATTTATGTGAAAATATTTCAAAACTGATAAAAGCTACAACCATGAGCTATCTTCTGTTGTATTCTACATGAAATTGCGCACATTTTCATATATAAAAGTTTATGTAACAACTAATGTAAGACGATGCAAACATTACGACAACATGACAAAAGAATTTCTGGCGCGGACGTAAGGAAAACGTTTTTTTTTTTAAAAATTCACCATAAATCGAAATATTGTGCTAGAGACTTCCAATTGGTTGAAAAATGAAGGTAAATGATTGAATATTACTAGAATGTAAGAGTTTTAGCTTACAATTGCGTTTTTTGACCATTTCGGTTGAGTCAAAGTTGACCGAAGGTTGAAATTTTGGCAGTTATCGTGATTTATATGAAAATATTTCAAAACTGATAAAAGCTACAACCATGAGTTATTTTCTGTTGTATTGTACATGAAATTGCGCACATTTTCATATATAAAACTTTATGTAACGGCTAATATAGAACAGTGCAAAAATTACGACAAAATGACGAAAGAATTTCTGAAATTTTCGGCCGAGTTACCGCGCTGGCGTAAGAAAAAGTTTTTCAAAAATTCACCATAAATCGAAATATTGTGCTAGAGACTTCAAAATTTGTTGCAAAATGAAGGTACATGATTGAATATTACTAGAATGTAAGAGTTTTAGCTTACAATTGCGTTTTTCGACCATTTTGGTCGAGTCAAAGTTGACCAAAGGTTGAAATTTTTTGTAGTCGACGTACGGTATGTCCACTTGGCACCCAACAGACAATTTTAGTCGACGTATGATACGTCCAGTAGGCGTTTAAGGGGTAACTATTTAGCTCAGCTTGGGAGAGACATCAATCAGTATGCCTTGATATTTCAAAGGGGAATGTAGTGCCTTTCTCCTGCTCCAGGACATCTTTTTATTTATTTGCTCATAAATATACCCAGGGATTGCTGTTGGTTTTAGTTCCTATCTTTAATGATAGTATGTCAGCTATAATTGTAATTCTGCGAAGAAATATTAGAAAAAACATATATACTTCACAAAAAGTTACTGCTTCTTCCCATCTCGGTAAATCTCGTAAATATTTTGCAACAAATATACTCAGAATTTGTTACCGATTTTAGTTCTTATTACCTGTTATGATATTATGTGGGCTGTGTTTACAATTTTACAAAATAAAATAAAATAAATTATTAGAAAAAGCATGCATAATTTGGTAAAATTAACATATTTTTACGAGTGTCTTGTAAAAGAGACCCCACACAGGGGAAAAAATTTTAGAATATTTTTCTTATGCTATGTGCATTTGCAAATCTCCCTCTTTCCATTGATTTCTTTCTTAAGTTGGCCAGCCTTAAAGTTTCCCTGGTCTGGGGGTGTGCTTGATATATATTTAGCCTGTCCCTTAAGGGTTAACACATCAAACCAGTCAGTACTTATTATTCTGGGCCCTTTTCAATGACCTTTCTTAATCATGTTATTGATAAAGTTCTAAAATATGTTTTAATTTTCTAGCATAGTTTTAAAAGGCAAGTAAATTTCACTGGATAGTGAGGTGTACAACAAAAGAAAAATAGGTATCGACCTAACAAAAGATATATCAGTTGCATATAAAAGGCATTCATGACAGTCATTCTTTTTATGTTTGTATAAGATTCAAATCACCTGTATTTATAACAGTCTCCTTCCACCCAGTTAGAGGAAATAGATAAGACGGAGGAAGAGTATCAAATCATCCTCAAACACATGAATAACATTGTTAGATAACATCTCAGAGAATGTGAAAAAAGTTTGGAAAAAACTGAAACCTCCCCTTAACCCAAGACATTGACTTGAAGTGGAGAGATGTGTATATGCAAAAATCATTTCTTTGTCATATATGCACTGAATTTTCAAGTATCTGCAAGTGTGGCTGCCAGTAATCAAACAGTTTTCAAGGTTTCTGAAAGATGCCCATCTTTAATCACATGGATATATCATTACACCCTAATATTAATATCTGGGTTATCCATACCACATTAACTAGCCTTGATGTAGAAGTAGATTAATGCTGAAATGTCCCATTACATGGCAATTGTGAGTTCACTGTAGACAGCAAGATGGAAGGTATGGCACAGCCTGTCTGAATATGGTGATAATTTACTTTTAAGAACAAGGAAAGGTGGCAGACTTCCAAAAGTAAGCATGGCTTCTGTTAAAAGATAAGAGAGAGGTCGAGAGCACTCTATCCTCAGCACACTGATAAGACCACAATAAAGAATACAGTAAAGTATGTGACTACATCTTTGGTTTTTTACAAAATTTGTCTTTAGAGGATGTAGTTATATGGGGATGCAATTCATTTTTTGCAACTCACTACCTAAAAATGCATTCATAAAGTGTCATGCTTTAAGTCCCTTAGATGCTACAAGGAGTGTTGAGCTTGAACTGCAAGGAAGAAATTGTTTCCTCTTTTGTTTTAAAAATTCTGTTAGTGTTGAGTTATTGGGAGTGTAAAGGTGCAAATTTTATGAATAGGAACATACCTGTTATTAACTCTTACAGGCTTGGCTAAAATATACATTGAGAACACTGACTGAACAAACTTTAAGGCTGGCCAGTTTAAAAAAAACCATATCAATGGAAAGGGAGGATGAGCAAATGCACATTGTATAAGAAAACAAATTTTTATAAATTTTCTGTACCTTCCATGGAAAGTTGAAAGTGATATTTCCAACAGTGTGAGGCATCGTATCCAGGACACTTATAAAAATATGCTAATTTTAGTGAGTTTTATGTGTTCTAATAATTTTTTTTTATTTTATTTTGTAAAATTACAATTACAGCTCACATAGTATCATAACGGATAAGAACTAAAATCAGTAACATCCCTGAGTATATTTATGGTAAAATATTAATGAGTTGTACTGGGATGGGGAGATGTACCCTTTAGTGAGTTTTAAATGTTCTTTCGAATATATTTTTGTACTTTACTTTGCAAAATTACAATTACAGCTGACATGCTATTGTAAAGATAAGAACTAAAACCAACAGCAGTCCATGAGTATATTGAGTTTATTTATGGGAAAATAAAGTATGTCCCCTGAAATTGCGGAGTTCTTAAGAACCACAACCACCTGCAATAAGCGAAAATCCGCTTTTGGTACCCCCCCTCTAAAATGCTTATAACTGCCTATTTTAATAGTTCAAACTACTCGTTTGACACATGGACACTTAATGAACAGTCCATGTGGCCTTTCTCCTAATTGCCCAGATTGCAGAGTGTTGATAACAGTTAAGCATGCACTGTGTGAATGTCCAGAATATAACTGGCAGCAATTATCAAATTTTGGAAATAGATCAATAAAAGAAATTTTGTCGGAATCTTCAACATTTTCAGTAATACCCATTTTAATGTTTATGAGAAGCTGTGAGTTAATTGATAAAATATAAAAAAATCAATCAGTCAGTCTAATGAATTTTAAAACTAGTAAATTTTAAGATTGTACTTAATTTATTTTGAATTTTAATATACCTTTTTAGTGAGTATATATGGAAACATGAGTATAAATGTATTTATTGTGTGAGTGTGTTCTAGTAAGAAATTGTATGCCTTTTTGCAGCTTTTAATTTCATTTTCATTTTCATTCATTCATCACTAACGATTGACCTATTTGGTCCCAGTGCTAGGCTTCTAGCCTAGACCTGTCATTTCATCCAAAGCCTTCGGGCCAGCCCTCTGAGAGCTGATGGTCAGCTCAGTGGTGTGGTTAAACTTTTTTAATAATAATAATAATAATAATAATAATAATAATAATAATAATAATAGTTCAAACACCAAATATACCTTAAAATAAAACACTTATAACTGCCCATTGCAGTAGTTCAAACACTAATATAGAAATTTAAAATAAAATGCTTATAACTGCCATTTTAATAGTTCACTGCCCATTTAAATAGTTCAAGCACCAAATATACCTTAAACTATCATCCTGAAATGCTTTAATATAATTTCAAAGTCATCTTACGACATTACCCTTAAAGTTATATGGCTTATAGCTACATATGGAAACTAATCAAGTTCCCCTATATTTAGACTCTCTCTCTCTCTCTCTCTCTCTCTCTCTCTCTCTCTCTCTCTCTCTCTCTCTCTCTCTCTCTCTCTCTCTCTCTCTCTCTCTCTCTCAGATAAAAACATGAAACTAAAACTCCAAGAAGCTCATGACACATACAAATGAGTGTGTGCATACATATGTACATGTTACAATGATTTAGGGAGCTGTAGCCACTGGGAGGGTTCACTATATAAGGAGGTCCCTCCTATACTGGTTCACTATAAGGAGGGGGAGAAAACCAGTTTATTATCAGGGCAAATCTTAAAAACCTGTTTCTTTCCTCTCTCCCCAGGCTTACATAAGTCTCTCTCTCTCTCTCTGAGTTACGGGCTGTACCTAAATATATAAATATGCATTAAAAAAATACATTTTGTTGATATTTTGCTGTATTTACATTAATATTTGAAAATTAGTAAATCATTTTTTAGTAATAAAAAATGTAGTTAGTCAGAAAAATAACATGAAATGCAGTAATTAGTGAATACTGATGTACAAAAAATCCACGAATTAGTGAATTTTCAAGTCACACTAATCTCCTTGTATCCTGATCTGAGGTGTAAGTGTTGCCATATGCAGTCCCGTTGCTAGGTAATCAGCTCAGTGGTCTGGTTAAACTAAGGTGTACTTTTCCAATGAGGTGACGCAAAAGTGGTGGTGATCTTGCCAGAGTCTCAATGGAGTCATTACCCTCTGGGATGAATAATCAATAGTTCATTAGTGAAGATATTCACAAGGAAGTTTGTGTGTGTGTGTGTGTGTGTGTGTGTGTGTGTGTGTGTGTGTGTGTGTGTGTGTGTGTGTGTGTGTGTGTGTGTGTGTGTGTGTGTGTGTGTGTGTGTGTGTGTGTGTGTGTGTGTAGCTTTCAGTTTTTCATCTGCTATATGTTTGCTGGGGTAGGATATATGGTGTACGTATGCATTCCTTGTTGAAGTTTGCTGGAAATGAACAAGATGAGCTCTGTAGGACAGTGGTCAGATACTGAGGACATCCTTTTCTTTTCAGGAAGGTCAGACTGGGAGAGCAGCAATAGGAAATATATGAAAAGGCTCAGTTGTCATGAACTGCTAAATACTTGCTGAAAACTGCAGCAAAGAAAAGTGTACTGTACTATTAAATACTTGCTGAAAACTGCAGTAGAGAAAAGTGTACTGTACTATGTCTATGTATAGTTAAGGTCATCAATAGGTGGGAAGTCAATCTATCCAGAGTAAAGGTGGGTGAGCTCTGGATTACTATAGCCACTCCACTAGTAGAGTACTTCAGAAGCTACCTCTAGGGCTCAGGTCACTGAAAATATGAATTACTGTAGACCCCACCTGTACTTACCACCCCTGGGGGAAGGATGACAGACAATGCTGTGGGCGACCTGCACTCGGAGGTTCACTGCCACGTGGATGCTACACAACACGCTATGACACACAACAGAGGTCACCCATGTGGCTGGGTTACACAAAGAACAAGCACTAAAGATGTTTCCCTTCAGCACAAAAATGGCTATTTAATGCACAACACTAAAACACAGGAGGAAATGGATGCATCGAAAGCAAAGGGCACAAACATGTGACGCAAACAAAAGCAAATCTCAACTATGAGAGACAAGTCAACGACAACCTCTTACCAGGATAACTAAGAACAAAATGGATGGGCTAACCAAGCTCAAGTCACAGGTGATTCATTGGCCTACCCGTTAGGCATTTGATTTTATTTAAATCAGCAGACAGCCACAGCATACTTTGTGTCGCGTACTCTCATATCGTATTCCTGTTGGAACAAATGGCCATTTGTCTCTGGGCATTGTGCAGGAAGAGACTTTCTTGTTCAAGAAGAAAGTTAAGATTCAACTGCTGAAGTGGAAAAGCTATGTTTATAAATGAGAGAGAGAGAGAGAGAGAGAGAGAGAGAGAGAGAGAGAAGGAGAGAGAAAGTAGAGGAGGAGCATGAATTGCAAGTTTTAAATTTGAGACAAATGAAAAGCGTGGAAAGATTTCACGCAAACACTGCTGTAAAGTCAGTGCTCTGTTGCTTTTGAAAGGACTAAGTTGATATGACTCTCATTCAATGTCATCTAGTACAAAGGACCATAAAAGTAAAAATATTCTGATGAAGATTTAAGTGCAGATTATGATAGTGTTCAAAATATAATTATGAAGGTACAGTATATAAATTTTTACCAGAGGCATACTGACATATATATGAGTCATGGAAGCTGGAATTCAATTAAAGCACTATTTTACTTTGTGAACAGAAAACAAAAGACTTTCAATAACAATCCTATGGCATGAGCACCTGAAGTGAAAATTAGGGGTCATAAAGATCAGGCCATAGCTACATCAGCAGCTTTAAGAATGAATATAAAGATGGAACCTATCTTAAGTTATGCTTCATGGAGATCACCCAGCATCTGTATACAGTACTGAACTGGACCTATCTTCATAGCAGACCAAGTCATAACTGTCCCTGAGGGTGATGTTCCTCCCATTTCTTTACCATTATCCACATAACATATTCCTTCCTTTCATAACCCCTAACATCTTGGTACATTGTACTATTACCCATGCCTTATGAAAGTGGTAAGTTTTGTAAGTTTAACCTAATTAGTTTCAACCATGTGCAAAATAAAAAAAGGAAAAAAGAATTTCTATAATATACACATCATGGCCTTACTAAATATTATTCCATGCATCTTCAAGGTCCCTTGTTAGTCTTTAGGGCTCCTATTTCCTATCATAATCATTCAGGAATGCACCCTGGTTAAAATTGGCTAAATAACAAGATACTTACCTACTGTTAAATATCACTAGCTGACCCAGATGACTGTCTAGATCACCTATTCTACACAATGTTTGTTTTGAATGTTTTAGTTCATCAAAATTCTTCTTGACAGCCCACTACGTTGTGGGGAGGCTGGGTGGGTTCTACTTTAACAGAAGCCAAGTATGACTGGTTACTGTTCCAGAGATTTATATAATTATTCTTTCACTGATGGCTGGTGTAGAGTGATGATATACATAATGAAAACTTTTGTAATAAAATTAATTATTTAGATATTTACCTATTATGAAGGGACAGGCAGACTGCTGAATTTCGAGGAATTATTGAATTTTAGTTCTTAACAGTTTTCAACTGTTTTATGTCTAAAACATATCCTGAAGTGTTAACCCTCAATGGATGGGAAACCTCATATGTGTATCTGTAACAGGTTTTAGGTGATGGACGGGAATCCTCATATAAGTATTGATATTACACGCCATACAATTTGGCTGTATCAAGCACGAAAGAGTTTCACCACTTCAATGGCCCATACATGAACGGTGGCAACTTTAGACTCTAGAGTGCTCAGCTCAGAAAGTGGGTGTCTCAGGGAGATCAGTACAGTATTGTTCTTGACTTGATGGGGGGATGTCTTGCTCCTCTCTCTCCCATGACATCTATTTATTTGCTCATAAATATACCCAAGGATTGCTGTTGGTTTCAGTTCTTATCTTTTATGATATGAATGTCAATTATAATTGGTTCATGCACAGTTTTGTTCATAGCTTGTATGGCACTGTGAACGACAAATTGTATAAAACGTAAAAAACATCTGTATGACTAATTCTGCAAGTGACTTATGGACTGTTTTATGTGGAAATAAACATATCTTCAAGCGTTATTGGTAAAAATGACATTTTTATGATAAAATAGTTTTATATATACTTACCAAGTATTTACACTGCTTAGTAAGTATATATAAAACTTTATTTTATCATAAAAATGTAATTTTTATATACGTAACTTACCAAATAATTACAATGCTGAATCCCAAATTGACTCGGAGGTGGGATATATGGATTTTTCTGCCCCAAAACATTATGGATGATAGTGAGTTAGAGAACAGAAATCATTAGCATTGGTACAATGCTTGTCATTCCTTACCTGGTAAAAGAGCTGCTGCAGGTAGATACTGCTTCTGGTCGGCATTCATCTTAACCATGTAGGGTGTGGCAAGTTGGCCAGACACAATTCTACATCAGTGGGTACTTTGCAGCAAGGGATGAACCCAGTGACTAAGAAAGTATACAAGTAGCCAGTTGCCCCTGCCCTGGGCACAGTACTGGCAAACCAAATGACCAGAATAAAAAAAACACGAAGATCACCTACACCATATTGTTATTATTAAAAAAGTCCAACTAGACCACTGAGCTGACTATCAGCTCTCATAGGGCTGGCCTGAAGGATATGGATGAAATGACAGGTCTAAAAATATAAAAACAACACCCACCCATTAAAACTAAGACTGGTGGGTCTCCAGGTGTACAGTACCCCTAGACTTCCCTTACGACTCAACACCTGAGTTCAAGGAAAAGGGGAAAAGGAAGGAAGAAAAGCTTCCTATGCTTCCTCACCCAACACCATGCCAGCAACAGATAACAGCCCTAAAGTACTACAATTTTTAAATGTAGTTTCCACATCTCAAAGACAGACTTGC
This sequence comes from Macrobrachium rosenbergii, assembly GCF_040412425.1. NCBI lineage: Eukaryota > Metazoa > Arthropoda > Malacostraca > Decapoda > Palaemonidae > Macrobrachium > Macrobrachium rosenbergii. Next base: position 82,022,759 of record NC_089752.1, on the reverse strand, counting down.
ACCTCCAGTAAGTGCTAGAAGAATTGATGATAGGGACAGGTTCTGCTTGAAGGCTAACAGTGTGGAGACCTCTCTGATCTCATGAGCCTTAGCTCTAACAGACGTTGAAGCCTATTCTCCAATCTGAGAATGGGCTTCGGAGATCAGATCCTTCAAGAAGAAAGACAAGCCGTTTTCCGACAGCACGAGACGGATTTCTAGCTGAGCACCATAAATTACTCGTAAGGCCTCGAATCTTCTCCATTCTGTGCAAGTAGTACCTCAGTGCTCTTACTGGGCACAGAACTCTCTCCCCTCATCTGGGCCCAGTATTTCCATCAGGCTTTTAATTGTGAAGGAATGAGGGCAGGGTTTGGTTGAGTCTTCATTTTTAGGTAAAAAGCCCAGGGTGAATGAGCATATGTCACCACCTTGGGAAAAATCCAACTTTCTTGTCAAGACCATGTACCTCACTGACCCTTTTGGCAGCTGCTAATGCTACAAGAAAAAGGGTCTTCCTGGTAAGATCTCATAGTGAGGCAGAACGAAGAGGCTTGAAGCGAGGTCCCGAGAGCCATATCAAAAGTACGTCCAAATTCCCTTGGATTTGGAGGTACCAAAGGAAAATATTTTAGGAGGTCGGGCAGGTCTTGATTGGCTGAGAGATCCATTCCCCTGTGCCGAAACACTGACCTTAGCACAGCCCTGTATCCTTTGATTGTAGAGGAGGAAAGGCCCCTAGCTGTCCTCAAGTACAGGAGAAAATCAGCAATGTCTGCTACAGACATCTTAGAAGACGAGATGTCCACCTGGCTTGATAGACCTTGTCGGAAGAGGGGCGTCTACACTGCGCAATTACTTCTGAAGTACTCTTGAAAACCCCTTCTGTCTGAGGAGTTTCCTGACAGTCTGAACCCTGTCAGGGCCAGAGTGGACAGTCCTTGGTGGAACTGCCTGTAGTGGGGCTGTCTGAGCAGACTTGGTCTCTGCAGTAACAACCTTGGGAAGCCTGTCATTAGCCTGAGGAGATCCGAGATCCAGAAACCATTCCTGCCGTGGCCAGAATGGGGCCACTTGAGTCATCGTGACATTCGTGGTTGTAAAACTTGTTGAGGACTTCCCGTATCATGCAGAATGGTGGAAAAGCACAGAGGTCCTTGTTTGACCAGTCTTGTAGCATGGCGTCTTCTGCCCATGCTAGAGGGTCTGGAACTGGTGAACAAAAGACTGGTAGACGATGATTCTTGGACATCGCAAACAGATCTATAAGAGGTCTCCCCCACAGTTTCCACAGATCCTCGCACGCCTGTGGATGAAGAGTCCACTCTCTAGGGAGCACCTGACAGCGACAGCTCACCCTGTCTGCAAGGATGTTGCGCTTGCCCTGGATGAACTGCGTCACCAACTTGGCCTGGTTGTTGTCTGCCCATAAAAGGAGAGTTCTCGCTGCTTCGCAAAGGGAGAATGAATGTGTCCCCATTGCTTCTTTATATACATCAGGGCCGTAGTGTTGTCTGAGTGTACGGTCACTACTCGATTGTGGACTACGGACACAAAATACTGAGGGCTCATCCGAATTGCTGTCAGCTCCTTTAGGCTGATGTGCCAGTGAATCTGCTCCTGGAACCAAGTTCCTGACACTTCTTGGGTGCCTAGAAGAGCCTCCCAACCCAGATCCAAGGCACCTGCATAGAAGTCTAGGTTGGGGTTTAATGGAAGAAGGGACTTCCCTTCTGACAGCCTGCCTTCTGACTTCCACGACAGGATATCTTTCTTTAATTCTTGCGACATTGGAAAGAAAAATGTGTCCAGATGAGCGTTCCTCTCCCAGCTGGACAGATACAACTGAAGGGTTCTCATATGAAGCCTTCCTAGGGAAACAAATTGTTCCACAGAGGTTAAGCACTGAGAAGGCTCATCCATTGGTTCGCCGAGCGCGAGCAGGTTTGATGGGTGAGGAATTCGTCAAATTTCTTCAGGCATGACTGAATTCCTTTGGGTGATGGAAAAATCTGAAAACTCTCAAGAGTTTATTGTCATCCCCAAATAGAGAATAGTCTGAGATCGGACCAGCTGGGACTTCTGGAGGCTGATTAGGAGACCTAACTCTTGTGCTAAATGAAGGGTTTTCAGAACGTCCTCCACTCACCTCTCCTTCGACAGAGATTGAAGGAGCCAACTGTCTAGAAAGAGGGAGATGTTTATCCCTTTCAGATGAATCCACTTGGAGAGCGGAGCAAGGACTCAGGTGAAAACTTGCAGAGCGGTTGAAAGGCCGAAGCATAAGGCCCAGTAACTGGTACACTCTGTCACAAAATACAAATCTTAGATATTTCCTGAACTCTGGATATACAGGAATGTGGAAATAGGCATCCTGCATGTCTATAGTAGTCATCCAGTTGCCCCGGTGAATGGATGACATGACAAGAGTGACTTGTTTCCATCTTGAATTTTGTCTTTTCGGCAAAGAAGAGGGCTCTCTCTTAAACAAACTTAAGATGTCAGCCAGTTGACGTTGAGTCAGTTCTAGCAATGAGTCCACTGTATCAGCAGCTGGCATCGAAGAGGTGGCCATTGTCAGGCATTTGGCATCTGGCGCCAGATGCGTCAGAGAATTTGCAGAACTCGAGGACAGCCTACTCACTTCCGTGTTGATGCCTTTCCAACGGCGATCTTTTGTTGTGACCTGGGAAGCTGCAACAGGTCCAACTGAGGGGACGACTGCTCGTGGGCAGACCCTACTGACCTCCCTTTGGCCCCCAGTACATCTGCTCCCATGTACAGGGGAGTACGCCAGTGACCTTTACCTAGGAGAGTCAGCAGGACGAGCAGCTGTCTCCTCCACTGACACTTCACTAACACTTTTTTCCACTTTGTCCATAAGGACATGCACTGAAGCACCAAACTGAGTCACTGTATCCACTATTAACACCATCTTAACATCGAAATTATGGACGAGTTTCAACTCAAGGCTGGCAAAGGGGTAGGGATCGGAAGCGAGGGAGCTGGGTAAAGGAGCAGATTGATTAGTCGAAGGACTGGGAACAGGTGACACAGTGGGAGTAGGCATAGATAAAGTAGGATATTATCATCAGCAGAACTATCTAACGTCTTACTCTCGACTCTAGTGGCCGCCTTATGTTTTCTATATGTCTAATTTTGCTAAAGGAGACCCCAAAACCTTCATTGTTTAGTATCCCACTCAGAATATCCATCACAGGTTCTTTCAGTTGAACACTCTTGTCCCTTACATCCTACCTACATAGAGTGAGGCATATTTCTCTTTATTACGTCTTGTATTAGAGTCTTTGCTGCAATAGCGTAAGCTAGTAGCACTAGAGTCAGACATACTAACTAACAAGCCAACAATTGTAATTATAATTAGAGTCAAGTTGAGGAAAAGCATCCTAAATTGAGCAATAACAGTCTCGCTAAGAAAACCTCATGTAAATACAAAGCCATAGGATACCAGTACTTCACCAAAGAAGGACCTGAATGGAAAAGTGATGAAAGCCAAAATTTAAGCCGACTGCTCACAACTGAATTTCAGTTGGGAACCGGCAGAAAACAACTGAGCTCTCTGCTGAAGTCGTTCCTCACTTACCCCGAAAGTGGGTGAGGTCTAGTCACCTACACCAACACTAGCACAACCGCAAATTTAAAAATTTTTAAGCTGCCGGTGAGTTAAACTTAAGCACTGTAAATACTTGCTAAGTTACATATATAAAAATTTTTTTAGACTGGTTCATGGACAATTTTGTTCATCGATTGTACGGCACTGTGAATGACAAACTGTAAAAAACATGTAAAAAAAAAAAAAAAAGTGTCAAAAGTACTTGTACAAAAATACTTGTCACCCTCTAAAATATCCCATTCTCTCTAGCATTATCGTTTAAGAAAACGGGTTATAATGATATAGGGATAACTCGCTCAAAATGTCCTGATCATCTAAGGATTCTAGAGTCCAAAAATTTTTTGTTTTGCTTTTTCTGCAAACTTACTTTTTCAAAACTAAATGCTTATTTCTGCAAGAAGACAGAACCAAATTCAATGAGCTTTTAAAGAATGTAGCATAACTATATATCTTTATTTTGTCTCTAGAAAATAAATTTTTAGTACAACATTTTTTTACATACTTTTTTTGAAAAATGACATCATGATTTTTTCAACTACCCAAAAAAATGAACTTAAGAGGTTGAGTTTCTAAATTTCCAAATGAGAGAGCTTTCAGTATTAGTTGCAGAATAAGTGGTAAAAATTTAAAGCAAATCTCTTCAATCATAAGGTAGAAACGGTCATTTATTTTGTAATGGGGCCTTTATGGCGTCAGCGCTCCCCTTAAAGTTAGTTTACGTCTTTATGCCTTTAGGTGCAGTTGGCATTTAAAATAAACAAAAGAAAAACTCTTGGCTGTCCAAGAAAGACTGTCCATCATCACCTGTTTCTCACCAGGTGGACTTGGAGTATTTATGTACTTGTCAGAACTCTTCCTGACTACCCACAAACATATAAGGAGACTGGGTGGGTTTCAACTTTAACAGCAGGTAAGTATCCAAATATAATTAATTTTATTATAAAAATGCTCATTCTTTTGAATGAATCTTACTTACTGGTAAAGCTAAGCTGAATGAGTATGATGAGTTGGTAAAGCCAGAGAAACAGTCACACAGTCAAGCAAACTGAAAGCTTTTTTACAAGGGAAAAGATCTTCTAGACATTCTTACCTGTTGTATGATCCTGTCTATTAACCCTTTCAGATTCTGATGACGATTATAGTCATCATCCATTTTTCAACCTCTGAGATTCTGATGACAGCTATATTGTCATCATCAAAAAATATTTTTAATTCACCAAAAGTTGTCAAGAAAAAAAAAAGGGTTATAATGAAATCTGAATATGGCACATATCTATAGATGCTTGTTGTCATGGAAACTGATTGACTGATTTATGGTTACTAAAAGTTTAAAAAGAATTTCATATATGAAATACTAAAAATATATAAGTATATAATCACATCTGTAATTAATAATTACCATACGTACAAATAGACATACTGCATATGTATACGATCTAAATTTTGTTGAGGAGGCCTGCTGTAATTACAATCCTCCCCGAGAATCGTAACAAGGATAAAATGTCTATCTGTCATGTCCCCAAGAGGAGTCTAGTCTTAGATCCCAAGACTGGCACATTCAACTAGCAAATGTCTCACAGTCAAGGGGCCAGCACAGTCTTTGCAAAATGGATGGTTTTCACCTGACATCAAGAACCCATGAGTGAGTCTTGTATGTCCAATCCTTAGCCTGCACCACATCGTTTCTTTTCTCCTTGGCACACAGTATAGGGATATGACCAAGGAGACACTGATCACATAATACTGCGCATTGTTTGATATGTTTCAGTATTTTCCCATAGAGGACTGCCAAAGGTCTTTCATTTTCTGACTTACAAGAGGAATACATCCCTACGGTAGTAGGCATCTCCTGGGTTCTGGAGAGGTGACTGCTGATTTAGCAAGTTGATCAGCTTGCTCATTCCCAAGAACCCCACCATGGGAAGGCACCCAGCAAAATTTACTTCTTCACCTCTTCTTTTCACTAATAACACCCATTCCATAATCTCTAAAATTAGTGAGTGAAAAGAATTAAAAGATTCTAAAGACTGAAGAAACCTTCTTGAGTTGCAATATATAATAAAACTATTTCCATTAAGAACTAAATTTCTTTAAGGCCTTTACAACTGCATGCAGTTCTGCTGTAAAAACTGATGCAACAGATGATAATCTCCCGGTTCTTTCTGCATCAGGAAAGCCCACTCCAAAGCTGATGCCAACATCTGACTTAGAGATGTCTGTGAAAACTGAAACGGAGTTCTCATGTTGGGAGGAATGATCTAAAAATATTGATCTCACTGCCTCAATGGACAATTATGCTTTCGCTGAATTAAAATATCTACAGTAATTTACCTCTGAAAGGTTCCAGGGGTACTAACCGAATACCTAGCTGATAAAGTCTCCGTTCTTGGGATGTTTTAACTGACTGGTTATGCATTTTACTCTACAAGGAAATGGTTGGAGTTGCTTGGTGTGATTTTCCTAGAGTTGCAAATGCCTTTAATTTCTGATACAAATGCTGGTTGAGGACTTGGGGAGCCTCTGTATCAGCTCTGCACCAGCAGATGTTGGTAATGTAGATCCAGAGGCATCTCACCAGCATCTACAAGCATGCTCTCAGTGGGAGATGATTTAAATATTCCTGTAGACATTTTACTCCTCCATGATGAACTGAATTAAGCATTTTAGGCTATTAGACTTTGCTGAGGTGTAGACTAAAGCTTTGCAGTCTCAACATCTGAGTTTGGTCTGCATCCCACAAAGTGTGGGACACAACTTTCACAAAATTCATTGTTTTCAAGCATTTTGTCTTATTATGTTTCAGATGTGGAATCACGGTTAGTTTGCTTTCAAAAATTAACCCAAGATACCTTGTTTCACCTACATAAGGAATTCTCTACCAATGTGTGAACGGATCTAGATCAGGGTGGACTCTCTTCTATGGCAGAAGCACATGGTTACCGTTTTACTAACTGAAAACCTAAAACCATTCATCTCAGCCCACTTTACTATATTATTAATGCAGAACTGAAGATGGCATTCAGCCACTGCCATCCTTGTTGCTGCAAAAGATATCAAAATGTCATCAACGAAGTAGAGTATAAGTTACATCTGGGGGAATTACAGTATTCTGGATACCCAACTGACAGCAAAGGCAAACAAGGTTACTCTTAGAACACTACCTTGTGGCGTTGCTTGGTTGATAACATCTGACATTGTTGCTCCAACTTGAATTTGAAATAGTACATTTAAAAAAAAAATTCTTGAAAAAAGAGGAAAACTGCCTCTCAGGTTACATTCATAAAGAACCCTCAGAATGCCATATCTCCATGTTTTATCATAGGTCTTCTCAAGATCAAAGAAGACAGTGATGCGGTGCTGTTTTTTTTAACAAAAGCTTCACATACTGAAGATTCCATTTGAACCAACACATCAGTTGTGGAGTGCACACACTGAAAGTCACACTGAACAGGGACAAATGTATATCAAATTCTAAACCACGTCAAAAGTGCATTCACCATTTTTTCTATGATCTTACACAGACATGATGTCAGTGGAACGGGACGATAATTCTTTCTCGAAAGGGTCTTTCCCTCGTTTAAAAAATGGGAGTAATTTTTACATCTCACATAATTTAGGGAAGATATGTTAAAAAAAATTTGGTATTTTCTGGTGTATATCCTTATTCACTGACTATGTTATATCAGTAAAAGATACGTCGTGTTATTAATTCTTTGATGCGTTAAAATCAATTTCTACCCATCCCGTTTGCCTTCTTTGAGCAGAATAGGGTCTGTCATCATTTTTCTTTGCAACATTAACAAAATGATTAGCAAACTCATTTGCCACTCACCGGGGATATGCATCTTCACAACCAATGATCTTGATAACTGGAGATGGGCAAGGAGTAAATCTGCCTGCTATTTTTCTCTCTTCCAAAGTAAAGTCAGAGGTGTTTTTGAATTTAATATGAAAATTGTCCAAGATTCCTTTTGTGCCCTTTATATTTCCATGCAGAAATGACCTCTTGCTTTTCGGAACTCACATAGTAATACATTTCCATCTGCAATCTCTGGTGAAAGTTGACCTCATAGTTCTATGAGTATCCTGGCACTTACTAGTCCACCAGGGATCTGGTTGGCGGATAAATATGCCTGAAGTCTTAAGTATTGATTGAAGACAAGTCGAAAATATAATTGTATTAAAAAAATTTAAAAAACATCATCCGCAGAGGGAAAGAAATCAGCCAAGTTATCTATTGAGCTGTGTTCCTGGAATTTTGCCCAATCAGCTTTACCAATGTTCCATTTAGGTAACCTTGAAGGAGGAGGATTTGAAGATACATTTATTACTAGTGAAAAACGGTTGCTATTAAATTTATCATTAATCATTCCCCAGTTGAAGTCAATATGGCAGTCATCACTGTACAGTATATGGCTAAGTCAACTACTGACAACATGCCTATTTGGACACAAAAATATGTAGACTCCTTTGTGTTTAGGATTCCCACATTTTCACTTCTATGATGGACCACACGTGATTTCCTCATGGATTAGCAACAATATCACCCCAAAGGATTTCGACTATTCATATCTCCCACAATAACAAAGGGATGTGGTAGTTGTTGAATAAAGGATTTAAATTCATCAGTGGGGAAGATTTCACTAGGTGGTATATAGAGAGAGCCTACTGTATATTTTCTTTGCAAATGGATCTGCAAAGCTATCACTTTCAGTGTAGACTGGATACTAATAGGATTTTGGGGGTGCCATTACAAATATAAAAAACTTGTACACACCCATGGCTTCCTATATTCATGTTACAGTGGGAATATAAACTCTCATGGGCTTGGAGACATAATATTACCAATCAGAGTCTCCTGCAAAGCTAGACATACAAGAGACACTTCTGATATGAGGAACCTTACCTCCTCCCATTTAGCCCTTAATCTCTGCCACTTCCAACTGGAGAAAATGAATTAATTTTACTTAGATTTAGAGGCCGGTAAACTATAGCCCGGACACACACACACACACACACACACACACACAGAGAGAGAGAGAGAGAGAGAGAGAGAGAGAGAGAGAGAGAGAGAGAGAGAGAGAGAGAGAGAGAGAGTGTGTGTGTGTGTGTGTGTGTGTGTGTGTGTGTGTGTGTGTGTGTGTGTGTGTGTGTGTGTGTGTGTGTGTCACTTTTATGATGTTATCATTGCCACAGTATCTATTACTTTATATCAGTCATATTCATTACACACTACTTGAAATTTATCAAAATTTTAAAAGTAATTTTGGTGCTGGCAATAATCATGAACATCATAACAGGATATGTTAACCTATCACAAAGCCAAGTGGTTATCTGTTTACAGCATCAGTTGCAGTGCATCTCCTACAATTACTATAATATGAAACTATAAAGAGACGCAGCAGCACTTGACTGAATATACCCAAGAATTCTGTGAAGGTGTTGAAAGTGTCCAACACCCTAGCTTCTCTCTCTCTCTCTCTCATATTAGCTAATTAAAAGTGACATGATGTCATGTAAAAATACTACTGCACTAAGTATGCAGTCATGATATGACAGTAAGACCCTCCAATCTTGGCTTAACTACATTTTTTTGGGGGGAGGGGAATGGAGTTATTGTTCTTAAGCAATCTTACAGGTTTCGGAAGTCCAAAATGTGATTCAAACTGACAGGCTTCTTGCTTTTGCTGTAGTGATGTCCTCAGCCTGGCTTTGCTACTACTGAAATTGGTAGTTGTAAGGTGGGCTAGCTGAGACTCTGATAGTGGACAAAAGGGAGTTTTGCTCATGGATAGTGTGTATGCTAACGAAAAGCTCCACTTAAAAGGTTTTCTTACAACTTGTAATGTTTGTGTGTTTTTACAGTGTTTATTCTAATGCTAATATAGTACTGTACATTTTCTGAATACAACAACGAGGCATTTAAAAGAAGAAAGATGGGTTATTGGTGGCCTGGGTTATCGATGATCCGGTTTTACGGCGCTTGTCTAGTGACGACGATAACTGGATTTTCGGCACTGGTATGCAACAATCTCCTGTTATCATCGCCGATCCACGGGTTATCAATCAGCACAGATCCACGGGTTATTGGCGCTGATCCTTGGTTATTGGCACTGAGATTATATATATATATATATATATATATATATATATATATATATATATATATATATATATATATATATATATATATATATATATATATACACAGTAAACCCCGTATTAAGCGTTCTCATGGTTCTCGGACTCATGCATTTTGGTTTCTCTGTGGAACATATCTAGCCATCATTCGCAGAAAATTCGCCCATTCGAGGTATTTTTCACTGAGAAATATTCACTAATTACTGTATTTTCATATAATTTTCATGAATAAATGCACTTTTTGTGATAAAAGTATTAAAATACTCAGGTATAAGCATTTTTAGAGGGGGTTTTAAGCATTCGCGGATTTGACCTATTCGCGGGGGTGTGTGTGTGTGGAAGCATCCCCATAAATACTGGGGTTTACTGTGTATGTGTGTGTGTATATATATATATATATATATATATATATATATATATATATATATATATATATATATATATATATATATATATATATATATATATATATATATATATATATATATATATATATATATATATATATATATATATATATATATATATATATATATATACTATCATGAAGCTACAAATATTGCTTAATATCAAATCCACACTACCTCAGGAATATCCCCAATGGGGAATTATCACCGAAGGAGAATTTATAAGTGATAAATGGACGGGCACTGCGAGTCTCGATCCCGACACAGACGCGCATCCAGCGAATCCAGTCGGCGCTAACCACTGAGCTATCAAGAGAGGTATAAGTTAATGCCAAGTCTGGTGTACTTTATTTACCCGTCGAGAGCGGGGGAATTGTATTTAGCTTCAGCATTAACCCACCTTGACCATGATAGTTCTTTGGTACGTTTGGAACAAGCAGCTCTTTTTATGATATTTTTTCTCACACCGTGATTTATATACGATCATGAAGCTACAAATATCGCTTAATATCAAATCCACGCTACCTCAGGAATATCCCCAATGGGGAATTATCACCGAAGGGGAATTTATAAGTGATAAATGGACGGGCACTGCCAGTCTCGATCCCACAGCACAGACGCAGCATCCAGCAAATCCAGTCGGCGCTAACCACTGAGCTATCAAGAGGTATAAGTTAACGCCGAGTCTGGTGTACTTTATTTACCCGTCGTGAGCGGGAAATTGTACTTAGCCGGCATTAACCCACCTCGACCATGATAGTTCTTTGGTACGTTTGGAACACGCAGCTCTTTTTATGATATTTTTTAATCACACCGTGATTTATATACGATCATGAAGCTACAAATATCGCTTAATATCAAATCCACGCTACCTCAGGAATATCCCCAATGGGGAATTATCACCAAAGGGGAATTTATAAGTGATAAATGGACGGGCACTGCCGAGTCTCGATCCCATGACACAGACGCGCATCCAGCGAATCCAGTCGACGCTAACCACTGAGCTATCAAGAGAGGTATAAGTTAACTCCGAGTCTGGTGTACTTTATTTACCCGTCGAGCGGGAAATTGTACTTAACTTCGGCATTAACCCACCTCGACCATGATAGTTCTTTGGTACGTTGGAACACGCAGCTCTTTTTATGATATTTTTTATCACACGTGATTTATATACGATCATGAAGCTACAAATATCGCGGAGTTAACTTTAATATCAAATCCACCTACCTCGGGAATATCCCCGATGGGGAATTATCACCGAAGAGGAATTTATAAGTGATAAATGGACGGGCACTGCCGAGTCTCGATCCCACGACACAGATGCACATCCAGCAAATCCAGTCGACGCTAACCACTGAGTTATCAAGAAAGGTATAAGTTAACGCCGAGTCTGGTGTACTTTATTTACCCATCGAGAGCGGGGAAATTGTACTTAGCTTCGGCATTAACCCACCCTCGACCATGATAGTTCTTTGGTACATTTGGAAGACGCAGCTCTTTTATGACATTTTTTTATCACACCGTGATTTATATACGATCATGAAGCTGCAAATATCGCTTAATATCAAATCCACGCTACCTCAGGAATATCCCCGATGGGAATTATCACGAAGGAGAATTTATAAGTGATAAATGGACGGGCACTTATAATTTTAAGTCTCGATCCCACGACACAGAGGCGCATTCAGCGAATCCAGTCGGCGCTAACCACTGAGCTATCAATAGATTTCTTGAAGAGAAATCTTTCGATCTGGCAATCACTGAACTTTCAGTCCAATTTATCCTGTGAGAGTTTTCACTTACATGAATGAATAAAGCATTGGATGTTTGTTAATAAGTACATCTAAATCTTTGCTAGATTGGCCAATATAAAAAGAGGGGCAATCCAAATATGGAATTTTATATATTATGTTGTTTTCTTTACGGCTATTTTTCATTAACATTCTTTTTAGTGTGTTATTATATGAAAAAACGAGGTTGACATTAAAAGGTTCTAACATTGATTTTATGTTTTTAAAACCACTAAAATAAGGCAAGCTAAGAATGTTCTAGGGATTTCTTTCTCCATGTTACTTTCACTATAAAACTTTTTTTGGGCTTTGTTATAACAAATATCTGGTATATGTGAAGGATAACATAAATCTGTCCCTATTTTTCTTATGTATTCAATTTCTTGATCCTTCCAGAATCCTTGCTACCACGCCATTTAAGAAGATATGACAATCACCCATTCAGTGAATTCAGTGCCATGATGTTGAAACTCCACATAATAGCCGCAAAGCAAGAGGAGAAAGAAAAATTTAAGGAATTAGAAAAAGCCAGAATTTCATTTAATCATGCTATCCCGGATAATTGCAAGGACTCGCTGTGACAAGAAATTTATGGAAAACTTCGTAGGACTACAGATGCCCTAACAAGGAAACTCGACAAAAAACTAAAAAATCTTATTGATAGCAGTGACTAGACTAATAGTGCACGTAATGATTGTGTTATACATTTATCAAGTAAACAAATAAGTGAAAATGTTGTGAGTGCACTCGGATATGGTTTATCCTTCTTTGTATCTAATAGACCCCTCTGCTTTAATGATTGCGTCGTCCCCATGTATATTTGAAAAATATTGTGATCTTCCTCAAAATCATGTTGACATAATTAAAGGTATTGTTTATGGAGCTGTGAATGTTAGGCATGAAAGTAATTTCCCTGCTCACCATAAGAAAAGCTTGACCGAACTTACAAAAGATAATACAAACCACATCACAAAAGCTGATAAATCAAATAGTATTGTAATTATAGATTAAGTTGACTACATATCACGTATGCAAGCCCTACTGGATGACGATACAACTTACAAAAGACTAACAAAAAATCCCCTTGATTAAGTCATAAAAAATTTCAACAGCACAATGAAAAAAATCCTTAAAGATAATAAAGAACTACTATGTCAGTTGTCAGTAAAATTTCCCTCGTTATCTTACTTGTACAGATTAGTAAAAACACAAAGAAAATAATCCTGAGGCCTATTATCAGTACTGTTGGTTCAATATCATATAAACTTTCGAAATATATTACCAAGCTCTTGTCCCCATTACTTTGAACTATCTCCGATTCTCACGTACATAATTGTCTAGATTTAGTTGATAAATTAAACAAAATCACTTTTCTGAGTTCAGTCCCGTGTCAGCCGGTGAAATTCCATTACAGCACGAATTTCTAGGTATAACAATGCTAGATATACCAGAGAAAAAGAGCTTTCAGGAAAGCTGGGGTTACTACCCCCAGTCGATCGTCTTTAGAAGACGTCGGTATAATGAAGGGTGAGTGAAATACCACTACCACGGAAATATACTCGAAAGATCTCTCCTTATCAAAACCCCCGTAAAAGAGTGGTGAGCCGTTACAGCTCCCACACTCAACACACCCGCCAGGACGGCAACACCAGCGCCACCTACTGCATTCCATTTTCTAGCACGTGATACGTTCGCTTCTTTTGTGTGCTCGTCCCTATTTTGGTTTATTTTTCTTCATCTACGATGGCTTGAGCACCTTTTCCATCTCTAAGTTAAGTACCATCTTCTTGTGGGGTTTTGATCTATTATGGCTGTTTTGGTCTCGTATTTTCATAAATATTGGGATCTTCTTATGGCGCCACGGCGTCCCCTATCAGCCATGTCGGCGAGGCGACTCCTTCTGTTCTTCGGTCGGAGTTTTCTCCCAGTCGCTATATATATTTAGATTTTAGCCCTTGAATTCCTTCCTGGTGGTTCCGTCACGATGGCTCCCCCTCCAACTTTAGTTTTTGTTTTGCATTTTTTCGGCCTCTCTTGGGAGTTGCTCCATCCTGTACCCCCCCACCAGGTCGGGTTCCTTTTCATTTAGTCTCATAGGCTATTATGTTATTCTTGAAGATGGTGCTCTTATTTTAGGTTTAATGTTTTTAGTTTTATTTGTTTTTTTTTTTTGGTTGTGTAGTTTGCCTCTGATGAACCTTATAAAATATCTTGAAATTACTCTCGAGGTAGGCTACACTTCCTGTGATCGTATTTTTATTCTATTGTTTTTGTATGATGGTTGTAGTGTGGGCTCCATCCCTTGCCTTGGAGTGCGGAGATCAGGTTGAGGGAGTTTTGTTGCTGTTCCTCAGGGTCCGTTTAGGGTCAGAGTGAGCCTTAGTCCTCTTCCCCCAATTTGGAGGAATCGAGTTCTTTGGGCGTGTTCCTCTTGGCTAGTCGCCTTCTTATCCCCTACTCGTTCCCTGTTGGCTCTCGGCACAAAATTTCTCTCCCTGTTGGTTACTCCTCTCCTTTTTCACCCCTCTCTCCCTCCTAACCTATGCTAGGTTTGGTTTTTATTAGGCTACGCCTGGGAGATGTTGGGCTTTGGGCTGTGTAGCTCCCTGGAGTAGGCTTCCTTCCAAGTTCATTGGGAAGGAAGGTTGCAGTTGAGCGGGTGTCATGTTCTCCTTGTCTCCTCTCCCCTTCCGGTAGCCTACTCCTCCCACTACCCCCAGCCTTGCGACTCGTGCGGGTGACGCTAGATGGCGTTTTCTCTGAGTCAGGGACTTCTCCTATTGGTAGAGGGATTCGCTCCCTCCCATGACGTCCCCAGCTTCGCTGTGGTGGGGTGGGTGGTTGGTTGCTTTCAGCGTGTTCGGATCCTGTCTCACCTCTCGTCTCCCCATCGAGCTACGAAGTTTGGGTTTAGGTGTGGCCCCGCCGTATGTTATGAACATTGATCCTTTACCCATTCGCTTCTCCGGCGGGGAGATAGGTGTGAGATGATTCTATGTCACGCTAGCATACAGACTCCTCCGGTCTCCGGAGGGTTACCATCATTGTTAATTTTGTTTATTGTTATTATTATTATTATTATTTTGTTCTACCATATACGTGATTCCGGTCCCACACCTGGGGGCTCCGCCGTTAATTTTCTGGCAGCCCTTATGGGTGGTTCCTGGTTTCTCGTTCCTTCATTCCCCGGAGTCCTCCGGGGTATGAATCCTTAAACTTCCGCTCGGTGCATTTAAAGCTTATTGGCCCAGTTTAATTTGGTAGTTCTTCTACACCGGAGTATTCCGGTTGTAGTTGAGTTTCCCGGCCTTGCCGGTTTAATTTTGCTTAGAGTGTGAGGTTCATGTACTGTTACCTTTACAGACTGTTCGTTGTGAGGAGCCGGGTGTACCGCCTCCCTTCAACAACCCTACGGGCACGTAGTGTGCGGACCCACGCTGGTTGTGCGGTCCGGCTGGACGACCTGGTTGTTTGGCACCCGATGGCTGTGAGGTTTGCTTCGCTCTCTCCTCAACCATCCAAGACGAAGTCGGTAAGTGAAAGTCTTCTTTCCTCCGGTCCATGCTCCTCATACGTTACGTTGTTTATATTCTCCGTCGGTCTTTGCATTCCTGACTAACCACAGGTTTCCTTGCAGGCGGATGAAACTTCCAAGAAGTCTGCCTTGGAATCCCTCCGGGCCTGGGTGGCTGGGTTCGGCAGGAATGTTCCGTCGGGGAAGCCCTACGTCCTCGACGCCAGGTTGAGGGACCTGCTTTACCCTGGCGCACGGGTGGCCGCGGCAGTTCCAGAAGAACTTGCCACCCCTATTATCCAGCAGATCCGTGATGCGACCCAGCCACCTCAAGTGGACATTATGTACGCCGAGGTCTCGGAGGATGTTGCCGCACTAAATCTCGACTTGGAACCTATGAATACGGAGCAGGACCAGGTGGTAAGTGGAGAGGAAGTGAGGATGTTGGGGCGGGCCCCTCTTTGTTTAACCCCTGCTTCATCTGTATCATCTTTTTCAGGTTTTGTGAAGTCTTCCTCTTTGGGTGATAGAGCTCCGTCTGCTATCCCCAAGTTGAAGACTTCATGGAAGGCGAAGGGCTATAAGTCCTCGACTTCTAAGAAGGCATTGCCCTTCCCCCCGTCGAAGACTAAGGTCCCAGGACCGGTAGCCTCCGGGAGTAAGTCTAGCTCCTCCGGCAAGGGCGCGAGTAAGAGGGCGGCAAAAATCAAGCCCTCCTCCCCAGCCTCTTTTTGACGCACAAGCCTGGCCACTGAACTGTACAAACAGTTCACGGAGGATCTAGACTCGAGATTTGAGAAGATCTCAGAAAAGTTTGCCACTTATGACAGTGTACTGGAAGGTTTGGCTCGCCAACCTAAAGCCGAACCGCAGTACTCTATCCCGACACTGCGGACCTCCCGCCGTTTGATGTCGGAAACCCTTGGCGATTCGCACTCCGGGCCATCCAACATGATGGCAAACTTACCTTAGACGGTCTGGGCACGAGACGGTTGGAGGAGTTGGAGTTCTTCCCCCCCGATCTCTTGCCCCCTTATCCTGGCTTCGTGAGGCTTACCGAAGAAGCCTGGATTCGGTCAGACAAGGTACCTAGGGAAACTGTCATCATCCCTAGAGACCAAGCCCAGTCGGCTCTCCTGCGCACTCTGACGGAGTGGCAGGCAGTGAACACAAAATTGACCCCTTTCAAGGGCAATTTCACGATGTTCACCCTAGGTGAAGATCTTCCCACTCCTTGTATGGACAAAATTGCTCTGGCCACGACCCGAGCATGCCTCGATGGGAATCCCTTTCCTCAATTGAGGGAAACAGACCCTACTTCCCTGGTATTCCCAGGAAGTAACGAGTTCTGGGTGGACGCCCCGTCCACTTTCACTGTAGGCAAGCTGGACCCTCTTTGCGCTTCCACGCAGTTTAGCGAGCAACTCCCTAAGCTGCCGGAATCATTGTTAAAGGCGGAGTTTGAGACCCGGACTAAGTTAGCCCGGTCCTTGAGCTCCGGCTGTCTTACTGAGGCTACTGCCGTCTCCGGCTCGGACGAACCCTTTTTCCAGGTCCTGGCTAAGTCTTTCCTGGCGACCTTCCAGTTAGACTTGCATGAGTTTGTTATGGCTAGGCTGGAATGTAGAAAATTTATTTTGCTGACGCTACAATCCGCCACGAGCCTAACAAGCTCATTAAAAGTTCAATCTGGGGACCTAACCTCTTCCCTGAAGGAGAGGTTACATCCGTCATGTCCGAAGCTACACGGGCCAATCAGAGTCTTCGCGCTCGGTGGGGAATTCCCACTTATAAGCGCAAGACTCCAGAATCAGCCGGCCCCCAGACGAGAGGAGGAAAAAGGTTCAGGAGACATAAGAGGCCTCATCAGGCGATGGTTCAAGCCGTCCCGGTCTCGGCAGTGGCCCAGCCATCTACCTCTAAGTCCCAACCCCAGCAGTATGTTTTGGTTCAACCAGCGGCGCCCTCCTATGTATCCTCACCAGCATACAACCCTACATATGAAGGCCGTGGATTTTTTCACGGCCTCAATAGGGTGGCAAGGGGAGGAAGGGGCAAGGCCCCCTACAGAGGAAAATTTAACACCACCCCAAGGGGGAGAGGACGTGGTAGAGGGAACAAACCCGCTCCCTCCCACTGAGAAAACGCAGGTAGGCGGTCGCCTGTATTGGTTCAGGGACCAATGGACCTTCAGCCCTTGGGCACACAGCATTGTGTCCAAGGGACTGGGGTGGAGCTGGATCAAGAATCCTCCCCCTCCAAACAGATTTTACCAGCCACCCACATCAATCCTACAGGATTATGTAAAAGAATTGCTCAACAAACGAGCAATAAAGAAAGCAAGGCACCTAAAATTTCAAGGCAGGCTATTCACTGTTCCCAAAAAAGACTCCGATCAGCAAAGAGTGATCCTGGATCTGTCGCGTCTAAATCTCTACATAAAATGCGACAAGTTTCGCATGCTTACGGTAGCTCAGGTCCGGACTCTACTTCGCGTGGAGCCGTCACCACCTCTATCGATCTTTCAGACGCTTATTATCACGTCCCAGTTGCGCCGGAACTTCTCTCAGTTCCTCGGTTTCAGACTCGGGAACCAAGCCTACTCCTTCAGGGTCATGCCCTTCGGTCTGAACATTGCACCCAGGATATTCACCAAGCTGGCGGATACGGTAGTACAGCAGCTCCGGTCCCAAGGAATCTCCCTAGCAGCGTACCTGGACGACTGGATAATCTGGGCTCCAACTGTTCCGGAGTGTCAGGAAGCCACGTCCATAGTCACCAATTTCCTAGAGTCATTGGGTTTTCAGCTGAACAGGAGAAGTCCCGCCTGACTCCGGAGTCTCGGTTTCAATGGCTGGGTCTTCAGTGGGACCTGTCCTCCCACACGTTATCTCTCCCTCCTTCCAAGAGGAAAGAGATAGCATCTCTCACCAAGAGGTTTCTCAAAAATCAGTCAGCATCCCGTCGGTCCCAGGAAAGGGTCCTCGGGTCTCTCCAATTTGCTTCAGTAACAGACCTGCTCTTGAAAGCCAAATTAAAGGACATAAACAGGGTGTGGCGGAGCCGAGCAAACACCAAGCTCAGGGACAAGGTCTCCTCTATCCCTCGGATCTTAAAGACAAGGCTGCGGCCTTGGACCACAGTCAAGGGCCTGTCCAAAACAGTCCCACTTCAGTTTCCCCCTCCGGCACTAGTTATCCACACAGACGCTTCTCTAAGCGGCTGGGGGGGATATTCACCAAAACAGAAAGTACAAGGAACGTGGTCCACAATGTTTCAGCAGTTCCATATAAACACCCTGGAAGCCATGGCGGTCTTTCTGACGCTGAAGAAAATCCGCCCTCCCAATCGGATTCATATCAGGTTGGTGTTAGACAGCGCTGTGGTGGTTCATTGCATCAACAGGGCGGCTCCAAATCAGGTCGAGTAAACCAAGTAATGGTAGCTATCTTCTCCTGGCGAACAAGCACGGTTGGCACCTGTCAGCCACCCACCTAGCAGGTGTCCGAACGTGGTGGCGGATTCCCTGTCCAGGACTACCCCGTTGGAGACGGAGTGGTCCCTGGATGCGGAATCTTTCCAGTGGATTTTGCCGGGTTCGGGACTCCAAGTGGATCTGTTCGCAACAGAGAGCAACTTCAAGCTCCCTGTTACGTAGCCCCCAACCTGGACCCTCAGGCGTTCGCCACAGACGCAATGACAGTAGATTGGAACAGTTGGGAGAGAATTTATCTGTTCCCTCCAATAAATTTGCTGCTGAAAGTTTTACACAAACTAAGGACATTCAAAGGCCAACCAGCTCTGGTAGCCCCCTATTGGCCGAAGAGCAATTGGTTCCCTCTCCTTCAGGAACTGGGCTTATGGAGTCTTCGGATTCCCAAGCCCATTCTGACCCAGACAGTACAAACCAAGACTGTGTCAGCTTCCTCAAGGATTCAAGATGCCCTAGCTTTATGGACTTTATAAAGTTCGCAGCTCAAAAAGGAGCAAACATTGACCCTGTCAACACTTTGTTTTTAGAATCAGATAAAAGAGATTCTACTATTAGGCAATATGACTCAGCAGTCAAGAAGTTAGCCTCCTTCCTGAAAGCATCTGAAGCCAAAATTATGACGACTAATTTAGGAGTTTCCTTCTTTAGGTCACTGTTTGAGAAAGGCCTGGCTCGGCCACTATTACCACAGTCAAGTCGGCATTGAAGAAAGTATTTCTTTACGGCTTTAAAATTGACCTTACAGATTCTTATTTTTCATCCATCCCCAGAACATGCGCTCGTCTGAGACCAGTATCACGTCCACATTCGGTTACTTGGTTTCTCAATGACGTCCTTAAGTTAGCGTCAGAGTTGGATAACTTACATTGCTCTTATCAAGATCTGTTAAGGAAAACCTTATTCTTACTTAGTTTGGCTTCAGGTGCTAGAATTTCAGAGCTGTCAGCTCTCACTAGAGGTGATAATTTTGTTAACTTCCTCCCATCCGGAGAAGTCCTCCTCTCCCCTGACCCTAGATTTTTAGCTAAAAATGAAGACCCACAGGACAGGTGGTCTCCCTGGAAGGTGGTGCCCCTTCCTCAAGATCAATCTTTATGTCCAGTCCATACACTTAAATCTTACCTCTCAAGAACTCCACAGAGTAAGTCGGGTCCTCTTTTATCAGGGAGAAAGGTGGTACTCTTTCCCTTAATGGTATAAGACAACAGATTCTGTATTTCATTAAACAAGCCAACCCAGACTCAGTTCCTAAAGTTCATGATATTCGAGCAGTGGCTACTTCTACTAATTATTTTCATAATATGGACTTTTCAGAGTTATCAAAATATACGGGTTGGAAATCACCTCTAGTGTTTAAACGCCACTATTTAAAATCACTCGAAGCCCTGAAATATTCTACTGTAGCAGTGGGAAGTGTCATCTCCCCACATTAAATAATTATATCCTTTCCTTTTCCCCCGCCCGCCTACCTCATTTGCTTCTCTGCTTGTTTTCCTGGTCGTTTATGCCTCACTGCCTAGCTCTTCATATTGATATATTTGTATTTTATGATGGAAAACTGTAATCTGATTAGCCATAATTGTTTCGTTTATGGGTACTGGACAGTTTTGTTGGCTCCACGCACCGGATAATTGCGTGTGTTATTTTCATTATTCTTGTCTCTTACATGTTTAAGCCTAAGTTTACATATATAGTTTTAAGGTTGTATTTCTTGTTCTGTGCACATTTCATGTTTCACTACTTTTAAGTAATTTTAAGATTTTTGAGGTTTCCTCCCCATCAGACCGGGACCTCCAGTGTTTTGTAGTGTTAAGTTTATTGGTGTGCCTTATAATTAAGTTGCCTTACTTTTAAGTATTCTTGCTTCATGGAAGAGATTCCTTAATTAAAATTATTTTCGTTACAATTTTGCCTTTTCTTCAGGTTACCCCCTTGTTTTCCAGCAGTAGCGGTCTTGGCATGATTCTCTATCACTATTTCACCGGCTGACACGGGACTGAACTCAGAAAAGGGATTTTGACAGAGGAAAAATCTATTTCTGAGGAAGGTCCCGTGTCACCCGTGACCCTCCCTGTCTAGTCTAGTACTCCCTCTCCCTTCTTGCACATGCCAAGTCTGGGGTTAGTGCTAGCATGGAATGAAGTAGGTGGCGCTGGTGTCGCCGTCCTGGCGGGTGTTGAGTGTGGGAGCTGTAACGGCTCACCACTCTTTTCTGGGGTTTTGATAAGGAGAGATCTTTCGAGTATATTTCCGTGGTAGTGGTATTTCACTCACCCTTCATTATACCGGCGTCTTCTAAAGACGATCGACTGGGGTAGTAACCCCAGCTTTCCTGAAAGCTCTTTTTCTCTGGTATATCTAGCATTGTTATACCTAGAAATTCGTGCTGTAATGGAATTTCACCGGGTGACACGGGACCTTCCTCAGAAATAGATTTTTCCTCTGTCAAAATCCCTTTTTGCCCCACTGATAGATTCGTTAGTTTTGAACTTTGTTCTCTTTTTACTAAAGTCCCTATAGATTCTATTTTAGAGTATCTTACTAATGAACTGATCCATCATGAATTACCTCTACCTGTAAGTCATATCATTTCACTCACTAGGTTGTGCATTTGTGATTGTAAGTTTATATTCAATGGTGCATTTTACCACAAATATTTGGTATGGCAATGGGCAACCCTTTATCCCCACTCCTCTCAAACTTGTACTCGGAGCTCTTTGAAAAACGATATTTACCTAATATCATTTATACGCCTTTAAAGTGGTATAGGTATTTTGATGATATTTTAGTTGTTTTGCCTGCTGGTATTGATGTAAATGATTTACTACCTAATTTGAATAACCAAGTACCATCCATTAAGTTTACTGAAGAATTAGAAAAAGACAATTACCTCCCTTTCTTAGATGTTTTAATACATAGAGAACCATTTCAATGCAAATTCAGTATTTCTGAGTCCAGTCCCGTGTCAGCCGGTGAAATTCCATTACAGCACGAATTTCTAGGTATAACCTTGCTAGATATACCAGAGAAAAAGAGCTTTCAGGAAAGCTGGGGTTGTTACCCCCAGTATAGCGTCTTCTAGGAATTTCGGTATAAGAAGGGGTGAGTGAATTACCACTACCACATGAAACCTACTCGAAAGATCTCTCCCTATCAAAATCCCGGAACAGAGCGGTGAGCCGTTACAGCCCCACACCAAACACCCGCCAGGGCCCATTTACACCAGCGCCACCTACCTCATTCCATTTTCTAGCACGTGAAATCGCTGTTTCTTTTGTGTGCTCTTTTCATTATTTTGGATTTTTCTGCTTTCTACGATGGCGTCGAGCAGCTTTACCATTTCCAAGTTAAGTACCATCTTCTTGTGGGGTTTTGTTCTATTTTTTGGCTGTTATGGTCTCGTATTTTCATAAATATTGAGATCTTATTATTAATTAATTAAGGCGTCCCAGCCAGCCATGTCGATCATTTTAGGCGTCTCCTTCTGTTCTTTTCAGTTGGAGTCGTCTCTATTCGTTATAGATATATTTTGCCCCCTTGGTTCCCTTCCTGGTGGTTCCTTGCGGTGGCTCCCCCTTATGAATTACGATCATTGGCCTACTGGCCTTTGTGGGAGTGATGCCCGTCTAGGTACCCCCCAGGTTGGGTTCCTATTGTTTTTGGTCTTACTAGGCTAATTAATTTTGATTGAAGATGGTGCTCTCTTGTAGTTTTATTTTTATTTTTATTGTTTTTATTATTTTATTGAGTGGTTTACCTCGGGTGCTGGCGGCAGCCTCAGATCTAACCGCTTCCCCGTGGTAGGCTACGCTCTCTGTTGAGCACATTTTAGTTTTTATGAGTGATGGTTATCTTGTGGAGTAGGCTTGTTGGTTTCCTTCCCTTTGCCCTGGGTGGGAGTTCAGGTTGAGGAGTTTTGTTGCTGTTTTCCTCCGGGATCGTTTTAGGTGGGCAGAGTGAGCCCTTAGTTCTCTTCCTCCATTTGGGGGGAATCGAGTTCTTGGGATGTGTTTCCTCTAGGCTAGTCGCCCCCTTGCCCGCCATTCTCGATCCCTGCTGGTTCTCGGCACAAAATTTCTCTCCCTGTTGCTTCCTCCTCCCTTTTGCCCTCCTCGTCCTAGCCTATACTAAGGTTAGGTCCATATTAGGCTTCGCCTAGGTAGGAGTCGGGCTGGGTTGGTTGCTTCCAGTCATATTGCCCCTCCAAGATTCATGGTCTGGGAGGTATGGTGCAGTTGAGCGGGTGAGCTTCTCCCGTCTCCTGTTCCTTCCTGGTAGCCTACTCCTCCTCCTTCTCTCCCCCCCCTCCTCCTCTCCAGCCTTGCTCTACTTTATGCGGGTGACGCTAGATGGCGTTTTCTCCGAGTTCCGGGACTTCTCTTGTTGGTTGAGGATTCGCTCCCTCCCATATTGTCCCTAGCATCGCTGTATTGGGGTTGGTGGTTTGTTTACTCGAACGCTGTTCGAAGTCACTCCTAAATCTCCCCGTCTGATTACGTTGATACGGTATATATATTGCTTCAGCCTATGTTATGAACATACGAGCATTTTACCCGTCTCGTTCCTCCGGCGGGGAAGTAAGGGCGGAAGGTTTTTCATTTTAGGGGAACGGATCCCTCCGTCCTCTTGAGTTCTTACCATCACTTGTTACAGTTTTTATTTTTAGATAAGTCTGTTATCTACAGGAGTACTCTCCTTTATTCATTATATATAAATACGTGAGTCCGGTCCTATACCAGGGTCTCCGCCGTTATTTTACTGGCAGCCCTTATGGTTAGTTCCTGGTCTCTCTTTCCTTCATTCCCCCGGAGTACTCCGGGGTCTGAAATCTACCTTCCACTCTGTGTAATTTAGAGCTTATTGGCCCAGTTTATGTTAGGAGTTCTTCTCCGCCGGAGTATTCGGTTGCAGTTGAGTTTCGGCCTCGCCAGCTTTAGTTTGCTTAGGGTGGGAGGTTCATGTACTTTTCTACTTACAGACTGTTCGCTGTGAGGAGCCGGGGTGCACCGCCTCCCTCCAACAACCTTACGGTCACGTAGTTTGCCGGACCCACGCTGGTTGTGCAGTCCGCCTGGATGACCTGATTGTTTGGCACCCTGATGGTTGTGAGGTTTGCTTCGCTCTCTGCACAACTGTCCAGGATGAGTTGGTAAGTGACAGTCTTTACATTACTCCTGCTTTATGCTCCTCATATTGTATATTATACATTGTTTATGAGGTTCCCGGAATGGTTTTAGTCCTTAGCTAATTGTTGGTTTTCTTACAGGCGGACGAAGCTTCCAAGAAGTCTGCCTTGGAATCCCTCCGGGCCTGGGTGGCTGGGTTTGGAAGGAACGTTCCGTCGGGGAAGCCCTACGTCCTCGACGCTAGGTTGAGGGACTTGCTCTACCCCGGCGCACGGGTGGTGGCCGCAGTGCCTGAAGATCTTATTACCCCTATCATCCAGCAAATCCGGGATGAGTTATTTATTTAAGCGGATATCCTCTACGCTGAGGTCTCGGAGGATGTTGCGCCATTAATCTCAACCTGGAACCGATGAATATAGAGCAGGACCAGGTGGTAAGTGGTGAGGTAAGTGAGGCTGTTATTGGGCCCCCTTTATTTGACTCCCCTGCTTCATCCATTTCTTCTTTGCAGGCTTTGTGAAGTCTTCCTCCTTGGGTGATAGAGCTCCATCTGCTATCCCCAAGTTGAAGTTGAAGACTTCATGGAAGGCGAAGGGCTACAAGTCCTCGACTTCCAAGAAGGCATTGCCCTTCCCCCCGTCGAAGGCTAAGGTCTCAGGACCTGTAGCCTCCGGGAGCAAGTCTGGTTCCTCCAGCAAAGGCGCGAGTAAGAGGGCTGCAAAACCAAGCCCTCCTCGCCAACCTATTTCGACGCAGAGGCCTTTGCCAATCAGCTTTATAAGCGTTTACGGAGGACCTGGATTCGAGATTTAGCGCCTATTTTAGTCATAAGAGCAATTGGTTCCCTCTTCTTCAGGAACTGGGATTACGGAGTCTTCGGATTCCCAAGCCCATTCTGACTCAGACAGTACAAACCAAGACTGTGTCAGCTTCCTCAAGAATTCAGAATGCCCTAGTTTTATGGACTTTATAAAATTCGCAGCTCAAAAAGGATTTAACATTGACCCTGTCAACACTCTGTTTTAGAATCAGATAAAAGAGATTCTACTATTAGACAGTATGACTCAGCAGTCAAAAATTAGCCTCCTTCCTAAAAGCATCTGAAGCCAAAATCATGACAGCTAATTTAGGAGTCTCCTTCTTTAGATCATTGTTTGAGAAAGGCCTTGCTCCGGCCACTATTACCACAATCAAGTCAGCATTAAAGAAAGTATTTTCTACGGCTTTAAAATCGACCTTACAGATTCCTACTTTTCATCTATCCCCAGAGCATGCGCTCGTCTGAGACCAGTATCACGCCCACAGTCTGTTACGTGGTTTCTCAATGACGTCCTCAAGTTAGCATCAGAGATGGATAACTTTCATTGCTCTTATCAGGATCTGTTAAGGAAGACTTTATTTTTGATTAGCTTGGCTTCAGGTGCTAGAATCTCAGAGCTGTCGGCTCTCACTAGAGGTGATAATTATGTGAACTTCCTCCCGTCTGGAGAGGTCCTCCTTTCCCCTGACCCTAGATTTTTAGCTAAGAACGAAGACCCACAGGACAGGTGGTCTCCTTGGAAGGTGGTGCCCCTTCCTCAAGACCAGTCTTTATGTCCAGTTTATACACTTAAATCTTACCTTTTAAGAACTCCACAGAGTAAGTCGGGTCCTCTTTTTATCAGGGAGAAAGGTGGTACTCTTTCACTAAATGCTATAAGACAACAAATTTTATATTTCATTAAACAGGCCAACCCAGATTCAGTCCCCAAGGTTCATGATATTGAGCAGTTGCTACTTCCATTAATTACTTTCATAATATGGACTTTTCGGAGTTATCTAAATTTACGGGTTGGAAATCACCTCTAGTGTTTAAACGCCACTATTTAAAAATTTCAAGCCCTGAAATTTTCTACCATAGCTGTGGGAAGTGTCATCTCCCCACCTTAATTAATCATATCCTTGTCCTTTCCTTCCCCCCGCCCGCCTGCCTCATTTACTTTTTCTGCTTATTCTCCTGGTTGATTATACCTCACTGCCTGGCTCCTCATATTGATGTTTCTTGTACCTGTTGATGGAAAAAGTGTAATCTGACATGCCATGATTGTTTCTCTTGTGGGGTACTGGACAGTTTTTATTTGGCTCCATTTACCCCAGATGAATGTATATATTAATGCTAATTGATTTTGTCTCTTACGTGTTTAGCCTAAGTTTATGTGTATAGTATTAAGGTTATATTTGCAGTTATTTTGTGCTTTTTCATGTTTCACCTTGCTTTAAGTAATTTTAAGGTTTTTGGGGCTTTTTCTCCGTCGTTTGTGGGGACCTGCCCATGTTTCATAGTATTAAGTTTTTTTAATGTGCCTTAGATTTAATATGCCTTAGTCTTAGTGTTCTTGCTACACGGAAGAGATTGCTTAATTAAAATTATTTTGGTAAATTATTTTTTGCCTTTTCTTCAGATTACCTCTCCATTTCTTTTTCCTGGTAGTTGCAGCCTTGGCATGATTCTCTATCACGATTTCACCGGCTGACACGGGGACTGGACTCAGAAAAGGGATTTTGACAAAGGAAAATCTATTTCTGAGGAAGGTCCCGTGTCACCCGGTGACCCTCCCTGCATTACCTAGTACTCTCCCCCTCTTGCACATGCCAAGTCTGGGGTTAGTGCTAGCATGGAATGAGGTAGGTGGCGCTGGTGTCGCCGTCCTGGCGGGTGTTTGGTGTGAGGGGCTGTAACGGCTCACCGCTCCGTTCCGGGATTTTGATAGGGAGAGATCTTTCGAGTAGGTTTCGTGGTAGTGGTAATTCACTCACCCCTTCTTATACCGACGCCTTCCTAGAAGACGCTCGACTGGGGGTAGTAACCCCAGCTTTCCTGAAAGCTCTTTTTCTCTGGTATATCTAGCAAGGTTATACCTAGAAATTTGCTGTAATGGAATTTCACCGGGTGACACGGACCTTCCTCAGAAATAGATTTTTCCTTTGTCAAAATCCCTTTTATGGGAAACCAACCAACAGCTTAACTTATGTCCATTTTTATTCAGGCCATCACCATAACATCAAAATATCAATTTTTTCTTCTATGTTTTTACAAGCTTTGCGCATTGTCAGTCCCCAGTATTTGGATCAAGAAATTGAATACATAAGAAAAATAGGGACAGATTTATGTTATCCTTCACATATACTAGATATTTGTTATAACAAAGTCCACAAAAAGTTAAAGTTTTATAGTGAAAATAACATGGAGAAAGAAACTCCTAAGAACATTCTTAGCTTGATTTATTTTAGTGGTTTTGAAAACATAAAATAATTTTAATGTCAACCTCATTTTATCCTATAATAACACACTAAAAAGAATGTTAATAAAAAATAGCCCTAAAGAAAACATAATATATAAAATTCCATGTTTGGACTGCCCCTCTTTTTATATTGGCCAATCTAGCAAAGATTTAGATGTACGTATTAAGCAACATAAGTATTCAGTCAAAACTGGACAAACATCCAATGCTATATTCATTCATTTAAGTGAAAACTCTCACAGGATAAATTGGACTGAAAGTTCAGTGATTGCCAGATCGAAAGATTTCTCTTCAAGAAATCTATTGGAGTCCGCTCTTATCCAGCTTACTTCCAGCTGTAATTTTAACCTTAGCCCTGGCATGTATTATTTGGACCCCTGTATTAGAAAAATGTTCAAGATTGACATAAAAGATAAAATCACTGACTTAATTAAAAATTAGTTACCTTACATATATTTTCTATGTATCCGTATGTTTAATATAATAATTTTTTATTTGTAAAAATGTTCATCTTGCAAAAATTATTATTGTTTACAAAAAAGAGAATTATTTTGTTTTACTAATATTTTTTGGGTGGTCAGTCATGCCCCTGTATAATCTTTTAATTGTCCTGTCCCTGCTTCTGAATGGTTAATCCTAATCCTTTGTAAAACCTCTTGAATATTTAACCCTGTTTTGGCAGTTCTACTAATTCTTCAATTATGCTGGATTCCAGGTACAGGTTGACCATCACTAATCCGGCATCATTGGGACCTGGAGGGTGCCGGATTAGCCATTTTGCCGGATTAGCCATTTCTTAGGCTAGAAAACACGAAATCCAGTTAAGTTAAGTATATCTTAGTTTGACCAGACCAATTGATTAACAGCTCTCCTAGGGCTGGCCCGAAGGATTAGATTTTTTTACGTGGCTAAGAACCAATTGGTTACCTAGCAACGGGACCCACAGCCTTATTGTGGAATCCGAACCACATTATAGCGAGAAATGAATTTCTATCACCAGAAACAACAAATTCCTATTGTTCTTCACTGGCCGGTCTGAGATTCGAAAGCTAAGCACCTCATCTTAGAATTAAAATATCCTATAAATCGGTACAAGTTGGTTAATAAAGAAAAGACAAATATCAAATACAGGTAGTGCTCGAGTTACGATAATTCGACTTACGATATTTCGAGTTTACGATTACGATGGGGTTAGCAATTAATACTGGTAAGAAAATATTTAGGAAATATGTTTAGAATTCGCGCATGCACAGGCAACAGGTACAATCAGTCAGCGAGAGAGACCAACTTACAATAGAATAACTTCTTTTCCTCCATCTCTTTATTCCATCTGCTAGTTAAAAAAGTAAAAGAGAATGATAAAAGTATTGTTAGTAACGTTATACTCTTGCGTAAATAATGTCCAGCCATAAACAACCGAACGATGGAAACTGTTGTTTTGCTAATAATCGTATTGGATAACAACAGTTTTGTTTGTATTTCAACCATCATACGATAATACACAATTACCGTATTTATGTTACAAATGACGTTAAGTACCGTACAATAGGACCGATATATTTTTTACACTATACCCTTATTCTCTTTGGAGAAAAGATTGGCAGGGAAATATACTGCTACAGTAACTTAAAGCTTTTAAGTTGTAGCTGAAGCTGAGAAAACAATGTTCAAGCTGCTAATGACTATAAATTATCATGCATTGGCAACATGGATGAAACTTGACCGTAAATAGAACTGGAGAGAATGTATTTTAATCAAAACTACTGGGCATGAAAGAATACAAATTACTACTATTTTCATGCCGATAAAAGATAAGTACGTAAAGCCCGTGTTATGATGAAATCAAGAGAAAATAGCGAATGGAATCTTGATTTTTTTTTACACAAAACAAACATGTCCCCAAACGGCCAGCCGCAATTATTTATAACGTCATATATTAACGAAAAAATAGCTAAATCCATATTCATTTACGCTAACTAGAAGCAAGAAATTTTTTGAACTTGTTAAATTTATTAAATAAACACCGCGATATCATTCCCAAAACAAAACATTGATCGCAATTTATAATACAAAAGCAATATGAGAATATATTTAATTGGAAACAATGTAGTAAAGCATAACTTTTAAAAGATCTATGAAAAGATGCACATTCGTTATGTTGATGTTTGTATAATACTGTTAATATGTGAATACAGTTCAGTATAATGTAGGCTAGGCTACCAGTTTGTTGACGCAGCACACTGCGCCACCAAATATAAGTTTATTTGTTTTTATTGAATAATTTAGCGACCGGGAAATTTGAAAATTTGTTTGTTAATGAAACATGGAAATTATTTAGCTTATTATTTGTGACGGATTACTGATTGTTTCGGATTACTGATTGTTCCGGACTACTGATTGCCGGATTAGTGATGGTCAACCTGTACATATATTTCCTTTATAATCCTCTTCTGTCATTTATATGAGCTTTCTTTGTTAACTTACTTTTAAATTCTTCAGTCTGCTAAGTAAAGGATAAAAGAGTCGAAAAGCCTCGCATCACTCCAGTGTTTCCCTTTCCTTCGTGGGTTTTATCTTTATTTATATATTAATCACGCTCCATATTTTCGTGATTCAGTTATACATATATATATATTGTATATATTATATATATACAGTATATATCATATATTATAATATACATATATATATATTATATAATATATATTTATATATATAAAACATATACTTATAATATATATATATATATATATAATATATATATATATATATATATATATATATATATATATATATATATATATATATATATATATATATATATACATGAGTATATCTATCTATCTATATATATATATATCTATCTACTGATCTATCTACTTATCTATATATCTTTATCTACATATACCTATCTATATATGAATATAAGAAGGCCCATAAAAACACTATTTAAACGTTGAAACCATATATTTCAGGCACTTGCTTCTGTGCCCTGTTCACTGGTAGAATATGGACAGATGAAATTTTTACAAGGGTTTATACAAAACATAAAGGTGTGGCGTTAAGTCTCCTGATGGTATGGAGTGACCGTTTCCTAAGAAAGAGGAGAATGACCAATTCCTAGAGATTTTTGGCCTCATTAGCTCCCGTTTGGCGACAGATCTGGAGGTCGAACTTTCCTGGGCCATCTTCTTCAGTAGCGGTCTTAGGATTAGAGCGATCGATGTCGTCCGATTTCCAATGTCCTCCTGACAGGTTCATATTGTTGGTTTGATTGATGATAGCAGATTCCAGCATCTTTTATTTTTGTAAGGACAGCTACTTGATGAAAAGCAACTCCGCACAAACTCCAGTTTATGACATGACCTGTATTTCTGATATGTAGGAAAATCCCCCGAACTCTCGAAAGCGTAACGTACTGATCTTTTGTGCTCTGTTATTCTTTGCGAGCGTGATCTACCTGTCTCGCCTACGTAAATGTCCTTACAATTGCTACACGGTATCTTGTAAACTCCGGCTTCTTCCCCTTTGTTATTTAAGTTTACGTTAATGAGCGAACTCCCGATGGATTTGGGATAATGGAAAATGAAGGGATTGTTAGACCTGAGTTGTTCGATGGCTTTTTGGATGTTTTCATCGTACGGAAGCTTTATTTTGTTGTTGAAATCTATTTGTCTGTTGTGAGTGGGACCTCTATAGTATATTTTATTCGCTTTGTTAATAGCCCTCTCGATAATATGTGGTGGATAGAGCAGTTGCGTTAGGTGTTGGCGGATCGTGTTGAATTCTTTATCTAGGTACTCATTTGAACATATCCTAAGTCCTCTGAGGAATAAGTTGCACCCTACCATGATTTTTACGGAGACATCGTGGTAGCTTAAGAAATGAATGTAGGAAACAGCGAAGGTGGGTTTTCTATATACTGTAAATGCATATCTGTTCTATTTTCTTATGATCAGTACATCTAGGAACGGCAGTTTTCCATCCTTTTCCCATTCCGTTTTAAATTTTATGGTCGGCACTCAGCGAATTTAGCCTATTAAAAATTCATTAAAGTCCCCAGCTATATCTATATCTATTTATATAAATATCTATATTTTTAATATATATATAATATATATATATACATATCTATATAACTATATCTAAATATCTATATAAATATCCATATAGATAGATATACATAGATATGTATATAGATGTATAAATATGTACTGTATATGTACCATGTATACATAAATAGATATATATATATATATATATATATATATATATATATATATATATATATATATATATATATATATATATATATATATATATATCTTATATCTACATCTATATATATATATATATATGTATATATATATATATATATATATATATATATATATATATATATATATATATGTGTGTGTGTGTGTGTGTGTGTGTGTGTATATATGTGTGTCATGAAGTGTACCAAATATCTGGTTATTACACAACTTGTCAAAATATCCAAAAATTTACCTCATTTCAGCCAGATACCTGAACCCTCATAACATTAAAATTATGACTGAACACTCTAAAGGTAATGGTGATCCCTTTAAAACTTACTTATAACTTGAAGAATCAAATTAAGGGGAGCGCACGCTTCGATTTTTGATGAATATTTTTGAAATTTAAAAAAATTGGGTAAATGGCGAAAGACATGAGCAACACCTTTGTTATCACATGACCAAAGCATTTTTCGAAATATTGAAAATGATGGGGTTTTGGGGCTCCGCCCCTCCCACATGGTGAGGTAGGGCTGACGTTTGGCTCCTAATGACTGTTGTCATTTTTTCCTTTATTCACCTAATTTTTTAATAATTTTGATTTTTATATCACCTTATCTTCCACATCTGGTAGCGTCTGGCAACAACAATGGCTTATTCCTTGGTCTAAGAGAGGGTGCCGAGTCAGTTGCCCCCAAACGTTGAAAGCGGGTGGTGAGCAACTTTTTACTCTGAGCAATTTTTTCGCTATTTGCGGTGTTTTTTGCCATTTTTTTTACATACAGTAACTCTAAATACCATCTATATACTTCCACCTTCACAAATACGCTCACAGTTGATGAAATGAATAAAGGATGATGAAAAGGGAGTATATGATGACAAGTTCATTATATCTAAATCTCAGTTAGATAAAATAGTGTCGGGTATTACATGCAAGGTAGGAAATTGCAGGGGTAAAGTTTAGGTCGAAGTCTGCCAATAGATGGGATACTGATATTTTAATGAAGTGGCAATTGCGTAGGTTTACGGTTAGTGCCCCAGGAAAGTGAATTAGCAATGGAAAATCTCAGCACCCATCAATTGGGTGAGACAAATATTGAGGAAATTGAGCACAACTTCGGCTATGAGAAATTCAACTTACTAACACATCTGTTTGGCACAAGTGAAAGTATAGAAGTTCTTCATTCGAGAGACAAAAAGGCTTGAAAATCAAACTCCAAAGACCAAAAAGACCAAACAAGTGAAAAAAAACGACTGAAAATGTGTTAAGAATATCAGCCTGGTAGCTACTAAACTTTTAGTTTCTCAGTTTCAAACCAGGCAATGAGTCAGGTGGTACTCGATGATACCCTTGCCTCGAGCGAATAATACCCCTTTTTATAATGGTGGGGGGGTGACCTGGAGCCAGAAATCAACCAAAATAATGCTCTAAGATAAGTTTTTTCCACAAGTGCCAAAACAAAAACACTTGTTGACCTTTACGGTCGTTTTTCTCAGTTTTCACTTTTTTGCACTTCAAACGCTAACTACTTTTTTTATTTTTAGGCCAATTTTAAAGTTAAATATACCATTGGAAAGAGGAAAGAAAGACGAATAATTTGTTGGGGCTAGATTTTATCTTAGGTTGACGAGGAACCCGTGATAATCAAATTATACAAAATTTGGAGGATTTTTTCCTACTATGATATACTTTCTGTGTATGAAGCCGCATTGCAATAGCTCTAAAAATGGAGAAACATTTTTTATTTTATTTTTTTTAATAAAATCCAAAATAATCATCCGATCACTCTCAAATTTTTTCTGGAACATCACCTTATATACTCGTATATGTATAACATATAAAAATTTCATAAAAATCTGAGTATTATTTCTATATATAGCGTCGCTCCCCCTTAAGTTTATCAAGTTACTGTATGTGTGAGGTATTAGAATATACTAGATAAAAAAGGGCATCACTCCATCAAACAACTATAATTGTTTCCCCTGGTCTTCATTCACTCCCATTAATTGGAGGAGAACATAACATGTCTATCACTTTGCCTTAAGCACACACAAATAACCTTATTCACTGGTGGTCAAAAATGAAACACTGTGTTTTTAAAACTTAAATACAAAAATTTATTTCTAACTTTAAAAGTTATAATTAGAATTCACAACCTGAAAAAAATTACCATTGCTTGAAAACAATACAAGATTTAATTAATTCTTAAATAAGATTAATTCACAAAACTTTAATTTATCAAGAAATTACGTTTACTAAGCAAAATTCAAACTATTAGGATTTACTCAAGATTTGAAAAAGAAATCTTAACTTTGCTTCCTGAAACATCTGCAGTTGGCGTTTAGTGGATTACTCCTTGAAACCAGAAATTGTTTTTGAAGCTGCCCTTCGCAGGTACAGTTCTGTCACCTGCGACGCGTCTTGTGTCCTGTAGCTGTCGCAGCTGTCTTTGTCACCTGCGACTTTGTCGGCTGCCCCCTTGGTGGATATCCTTGTCCAAGGAGTTGGGTGCCGTCGCTTTTCCCAGTACTCCCGGAGTTTTGAGCAGCTTTCTATGATAATTTCAAGGACGCCCTTATAAGCTGCAGTTGAAGGAGCAATCTGGCTCGTGAGGTGGCAAGTAGGGAGAAAAGCACCAGGTAGGAGTCTGTTTTTTGTGTTGGCCGGGCAAGATCGCCACCAGCTTCCCCCTCATCTGTGGTTACCTGTGTGTTCGTCCCCTCTCCTGTTAGCCGAGTCCAGTTGTGTTGAGAACACGGCCTCCCTTAAGGCAATAAGTTTATTTTGGATCACGGCTTTTCGTCTCTGAGTGAGGAGGTTTGAACTGTGTAATTATAATTCTATTTTACTATCTTTAAGTTTATATATATATATATACATATATTGTTACGATAATTCTATATTTAGTATTAGTCGGTGTGTGTTTAGATTGTAATTTGTAGGTAGGAATTTAAGTGTTTTTTCTCTCTTTTCGACCTTTTCCTTCTTTCCTCCATTATTAGATATAGGTATTTATTGGTATTAAGTTTGGGTCTGGCCAACCTCTGAAAAACACATTATTTTTGTCAGTTTTTTTATTTGTGCATCTCTTCTTTTATTATCATTTCTGTCTAGGGTTTAGCTCTTTAGCTGTAAGGTTATCCCACGGGATAAATTAAGGACTAGTGTGAGTCCTAGGTACTTGCAAAATTGACTTGGTGTTTTTTTTTTTTTTTGCTTGTTAATAAATATTATTGAGTTTTCCCGAGTGTTTTCGTTTCCATTGACCATTGTCTGCCAGTTACCTGTGTACATCACTGAGCATACCTAAAGTTTAATTAAAGTGCACAAAGACCTGCACCACGGCCCAAACAGGGTCTTAAGAGTGGCGACCGTGACAGGATAGATTGCTCAGGGGTACTTGGTGGTTCTGGTCTGTGGAGCGACGCTTGGGTGATCTTTGTAATATTTATTATTTTGTAGTTTTTGCCTTTCTCCCTGATTTCTTTGTTTTTGTTAAGATGGAAGAGTTTGTCTTTGATCCAGCTGAATTTTTGGGGTCAGCTGACTGTATAAAGTATTTGTCTATTTTAAGTAAAAAAACATTTGGTATCTTGTGCCCAGTGGTTAGGAGTCCCGCTGAAGTACTCTTGGACACTAAGAAGGAATTATTGGTGGTGGTTAGGGATAGGATTTCTCAGGGTTTGGCTGAAGCGGAGCATTTGGTTAGTGGAGAGGAAAGTGATGGTGAAGGTAGTCTGTTTAGTAATGGTTCTGAGGAGGACAAGTTGAGTATGAGAGCAGGTTTGACTTTGTTTGAGGATCCTCCCTGCATCGGGTATTATTTATGAAGGTCCCTTAATTTACCTAGGTCTAATGTATCTACTAATCCTTTTTGCCTCCCCAAATCCTGCTCCAGTTGAACCTCTGGCTTCTGATCATATTTTGGGAGCGTCTGAGGAGGAGGTGGAATATAAATTAATTTGTAAAAGGATTGAGTTGAAGAAAATAGAGTTTGAGGAGAACGAGAGGATTAGGGCGTCATGAGTTGGAGATGGCAAAAATAAATGTGGAAATGGCTAAGCTGCAGGGGTCAAATATGGTCAGTTCCCTAAGAGTACTTATAATGATAAATTTAATTTAGGTGGCACTAAAATTGGTGCCTGTCTTTGACGAAAAGAATGTCCCGGAGTTCTTTAAGGCATTTGAATGTGTCGCCACCGGTTGTCCTGGCCCACCGAGATGTGGACAGTGTTGATACAGTGTAGGTTGGTGGGTAAGGCAATCAGGGTGTACAATGCCTTGGAGGAAGGAATTGCTCTGGACTACCAAAAGGTTAAATCTTTAATTCTCAAATCTTATGACTTGGTCCCCGAGGCCTACCGCCTCAAGTTTAGAACTATACTAAACACCCTTCTCAGACCTTTGTTGAGTTTGCTAGGGTCAAGGAAGAACAGTTCGATGACTGGCTGAAGAGCCGTCAGGTAGTTTCTTTCGCTGCATTGAGGGAATTGTTGCTCCTTGAAGAGTTCAAAAGGCCTGTAGTAGGGAGTTGAGGGTCCACCTTGAGGAGGTCAAGGCGGTGAAATTGAGTAGTGCCGCTCAGTTGGCGGATGAATATGTGTTAACGCATCGTGCTGGAAATAGTAACTTTGGTTATAAAGTTTTGAATAATCCCTCTTCTCGGTTAACAGTAATGGAAGGAGAGGAGAAACCTCTTGGTCTTCCTTCAATATTCCCAAAGTTGTGGATAACAATTCTTTCCAGGTAATAGAGTATTGGTGGAGTCTCAGGAGGGCTTCCTTCTTCTCGGGTCTTTGTTAACAGAGGTAGCTTAATAATAATAATAACAATAATAATGATAATAGAGGCACTGGACGTAGAGGAACCTGTTTCTGGTGTGACAAACCTGGTCATTTCCAGAACCAGTGTAATGCCCAATAAGTGAGGAGGTATCTCCAGAGGAATGGACAGAACCCAATTTCTTTAATTTCCAACAGGTCTAGTTCTAATGATAATAAGGCTGAGAAGACAGTAGTAGCTAGCAGTAGTGTTGATGATAGTAGCAGTAGTTCATCTCCTAGCAATAAGTTGTGACTTCAATTTGACAAGTATGTGTGGCCAGGTAAAATAATTCATGGATCTAAAACTATCAAGGTAAAGTTTTGAGGGACACTGGTTCAGCTCGGTCTCTGGTATTGAGTGAGACCTAAATGGTTTAAAAGTGTGTTCAGGTAATTACGTTGTTCTGGGAGGGTTTCCAACACTGTTGTTTCTGCTCCGTTGGTGGATGTTAGGTTATCTTTTCCTGGATACGATAGTGTTACCGAGTTGGCCGTTGTCGATAGTCTCCCCATCCCTGGTATTGATGGTATTTTGGGCAATGATATGCTCAATAGCAAAGGTCAGGAATTATTTCCTATATTGTCCATTCATGCCAGTCCTGTAGCTGTCACAACCCGTGCTGCAGCAAGAGCTGCGGATTTAATTAATGATGGTGATGACTTGATGATTAGTAGATTAGAAGTAGATATAGAGAGGCCCGGTCAGTAGATAGTAGTAGTAATAATGATATTGTTAGTGTTTTGAAATCTGATTGGGACCGTTTAGCTTTATTGAAGCCCAGAAAAAGAGTTTGACTTTCATTTAGGTGATGTTGATGATTTGACCAAGCCTCGGTTTTGCCTAATTAAAGATTTGTTATACAGGATTAGTCGACCACCCACTGATGATCTGAGCAAGACGTCTCGGATTGAGCAAATCGTAGTCCCTTCTCAGTTCCGTGAATCAGTAATGAGTCTCGCTCACGATAATTTCTTTTCAGGTCATTTTGGTGTGTGGAAAACTTTTTGAATGTTGGCACAATATTTTTGGTGGCCTGGTTTGAAATCATCTGTGAGGCAATTCGTAAAGGAATGTGAGGTTTGTCAGGTTATGGGAAAACCTAATCAAGTTATTCCCAAAGCCCCTTTAAATCCTATTCCTGCCATAGGAGAACCGTTCTCGGAATTGGTGATAGATGTGGTTGGTCCCTTTACCCAAAACTAAATCTGGTTATGTTTATTTATTAACAATTATGGATAGAGCCTCTAGGTTTCCTGAAGCTTTCCCTATGAGACGAATAACCTCTAAAATAGTTTTGAAAATTAATGGATTTCTTTTCCAGGTATGGTCTCCCTCGGGTTATTCAGACCGATTGTGGTACGAATTTCACGAGTAAGGTATTTAGGTAAATGTGCTGAACTGGCCATTCAGCACATTACCAGTGTACCTTATCATCCGGAGAGTCAAGGAGTGGTGGAGAGGTTTCACCAGACACTCAAATCCATTCTGAAGAAACACTGTTATGAACATGGTAATGAATGGGATAAGGCACTCCCATTTGCCCTCTTTGCTCTGAGGAATCATCCTAATGCCTCAACAGGTGTAGCTCCCTTCGAGCTGGTATTCGGACATAAGGTGCGTGGTCCATTAGAAATTTTTAGCGAAAGCTAGTGTCCGATCGAAGGGAGATGTCAAAATTGGAGAGTTTGTGGAGGATTTGAAGAAGAGGTTATTTAGTGCGTGGAAGTTTGCACGTGATAATTTGAGTTATTCCCAGATGGTAATGAAAACTAATTTTGACAGGAAAACTAAAGCTCGTTCCTTTGAGCCCGAGAACTGGTTTTGGTTTTGAGTATGGACCGGACAATTTTCTTGAACCAAGGTATAAGGGTCCATGGAAGGTATTGAGGAAATTGTCTGAGGTCAATTACGAAATTGAAGCTCAGGTTCAAGCAGGAAGTGTAAAATTTTTCATATTAATAGGCTAAAACCATATCACTGTAAGAGTGTTGATCCTCTGGCAATTGTTTATGAGCCAGGATCTGTGACTGAGGAACTTCCTCCTGAGGTTTCAGATGATTTAGTGTGTCATGTATCTTCAGATGCTCTTTTTGCTAATGTACAAAATTTAGAAGTTTTGCAGGAAGGTCTGGAACACTTAGATGTTAATCAGAGACAGGATATACTTAATTTAATTTATTCCTTTCCAGATTTATTCAGGATTCCCCTGGTCGTACTAATTTCCTACAGCATGATGTGGATGCAGGTAGTGCCCCCCAGTTAAACAAAGTCCTTATCGGTTGAATCCAGTGAAAAGGGATATAGTCGATAAGGAGATTAAGTATATGTTGAGCACGACCTCCATTCAAC
Source organism: Macrobrachium rosenbergii (assembly GCF_040412425.1). Taxonomy (NCBI): domain Eukaryota; kingdom Metazoa; phylum Arthropoda; class Malacostraca; order Decapoda; family Palaemonidae; genus Macrobrachium; species Macrobrachium rosenbergii. Next base: position 81,983,964 of record NC_089752.1, on the reverse strand, counting down.
CATCCGTTAGTCCTTGGAGCTCCCCTATAGTTCTAGTTAAAAGGCTGACGGTAAGTTCCGCATGTGTGTGGACTATCGGAAGGTTAATGCTCACACAAAGAATAACTCATTTCCTTTGCCTCGTATAGATGATTGCCTCGACCAGATAGGATCTGCCAAATTTATTACTAAGCTCGATTTGCTGAAGGGTTATTGGCAGGTTCCGTTATCTGATCGAGCCCGTGAGATCTCTGCATTTGTTACTCCCTTTGGTTTATATGAATGTAGGGTGATGCCATTTGGGATGAAAAATGCAGCGTGCACTTTTCAGAGGCTTATGAATAGGGTCATTTGTGGTTTAGAAGGAACTGAAATTTATATTGATGATTTGGTGGTATATAGTAATGACTGGCGACGCATTTGGTAAGATTGCATAAGGTATTTGAGGCCCTTAGGTCTGCTGGTTTGTTATTAATTTAGCCAAGTGTGAATTTGGTAAGGCTAAGGTTTGTTATTTGGGTCACGAGGTTGGTTTGGGTCAGGTGGCTCGAAACAAGCTAACCTCGAGGCTATTATTAATTTGAAGAGGCCAGGTAATATTAGAGAGGTGAGAAGAGTTCTTGGTATGTTAGGTTACTACAGGAGGTTCCTGCGAATTTCTCAGACCTTGCTCAGCCTCTTACTAAACTTTTAGAGAAGGGTCAAAAGTTTTGTTGGTCTAATCAATGTGAGGAAGCTTTTTAATAAGCTTAAAACAGTTCTAATTTCTAAACCTATTTTGACTTCCCCAGATTTTCAGAAACCTTATATAATAGCTGTTGATGCCAGTGACATTGGCATTGGTGGTGTCCTTTTCCAAAGGGATGATGAAGGTGAGGTACACCCTATATCTTATTTTAGCCGAAAGTTGTTGCCAGCTGAAAGGCGGTACTCAACCATAGAGAAAGAAGCTCTTGCTTTGGTCCGTACCCTGATGCATTACAAACCTTATGTGACTAATTTTTCTCTTCCTATAGAGATCTGGACCGATCATAATCCGCTTGTTTTCATTGAACGTATGAAAGGAGCCAATCAGAGGATCTTGTGTTGGGCTCTCTTGCTTCAGGAATTCAAGCTGGTTATTAAACATATAAAGGGGTCTGAAAATAAGATTCTGACGCTCTCTCACGAATTTGAAATGTTTGCCTCCCCTCCCTCGTACGCTGACCTGCTCGTTTCTCCTGTGGGTTTGTATAAAAACAGTTTTTGGTATATTGTAAGTTGATATGTGTGCACGTGAATTTCTTTAGTTTAAAATTTGTAAGTTTGTTTTCTTGAGTTTTGTGACTCGGATTGGGTTGTTCTGGTTGGACGTTTATGTTTGATGCATTGTGTGAAGGTTGGATCCGATCTGTGTAAACTTTCTTGTTGTCGTTACATAGCTTAGATAGGTCACGGCTCACGGGTCTGTAGCACAACACAGCCGTTTTTAGGCGCTACAGGCTGGTGTATGAGTGGTGACCTAGACTGAGTTAAGGTTAATCTATTAAGGTTTTGGTCTTTATTTTCGTTTGACTAATATTTATGTTTTCAGAATAATTTAACCAGGTCACGGGCTCACGAGTCTGTAGCACAGCATGGCCGTTTTTTTAGGCGCTACAGGCTGGTGTATGAGTGGTGACCTTGGTTGAGGTAGCACTATCCCCATGGTGGTCGCATTATATTATTGTTGTCGGTTATCTAGGTTTTTAGTCTTAAGTTATTTATCTCCAAGGTGCGAAGTTTTTTTAAAATTTAGTGTATAAATCTAGTTTTATTTTTTGGCCATTAACTTTAGTCCTGTTCTGTTGTTGTATTTAGGTCTGTTGTATAATGACCTTTGTTTCTTCTTTTCAGGGTCTGTGTTCTTGTTTTGTAGTTTAACTTTAGTGTTTATTTCCAGTTTCGATATTATTTAAAAAAAAAAATTGTGTAAATTTTTTTTTTCTCCGGGAGGAGGGTATTAGAGTTAACGTAAATATAAGAGTTTCACTTATTCAATTTTGCAATATCAAGTAATCTAGTATTAAGTGTATTAGTTTTAAGGAATTAATATGTAAGGACGTATTTTTAAGGCAGTTTATGGAAAGCTTTGTTTTTGGTTTCGTTAGTTTGCGCCTCCTCCCTTTCGTTAAAGTGTTTGAACTATCGTATTAACGATTGTGGTCTTTTGTTTACCTTTTCTTGAGAGTGGTGCGACTCCCGTGTGGTGACGATTGGAGGACGGTGTTTTGTCTGAACAGTTCGGGCCGTACTTTGCTTCCTGAAACATCTGCAGTTGGCGTTTAGTGGATTACTCCTTGAAACCAGAAATTGTTTTTGAAGCTGCCCTTCGCAGGTACAGTTCTGTCACCTGCGACGTCTTGTGTCCTGTAGCTGTCGCAGCTGTCTTTGTCACCTGCGACTTTGTCGTGCTGCCCCTTGGTGGATATCCTTGTCCAAGGAGTTGCCGTGTCGCTTTCCCGGTACTTCGGAGTTTGAGCAGCTTTCTATGATAATTTCAAGGACGCCCTTATAAGCTGCAGTTGAAGGAGCAATCTGGCTCGTGAGGTGGCAAGTAGGGAGAAAAGCACCAGGTAGGAGTCTGTTTTTGTGTTGGCTGGCAAGATCGCCACCAGCTTCCCCCTCATCTGTGGTTACCTGTGTGTTCGTCCCTCTCCTGTTAGCTGAGTCCAGTTGTGTTGAGAACACGGCCTCCCTAAGGCGATAAGTTTATTTTGGATCACTTTTTCGTCTCTGAGTGAGGAGGTTTTGAACTGTGTAATTATAATTCTATTTTACTATCTTTAAGTTTATATATATATATATATATGGATATTGTTACGATAATTCTATATTTAGTATTAGTCGGTGTGTGTTTAGATTGTAATTTGTAGGCAGGAATTTAAGTGTTTTCTCTCTTTTCGACCTTTTCCTTCTTTCCTCCATTATTAGATATAGGTATTTATTGGTATTAAGTTTGGGTCTGGCCAACCTCTGAAAAACACATTATTTTTGTCAGTTTTTTTATTTGTGCATCTCTTCTTTTATTATCATTTCTGTCTAGGGTTTAGCTCTTTAGTTGTAAGGTTATCCCACGGGATAAATTAAGGACTAGTGTGAGTCCTAGGTACTTGCAAAATTGACTTGGTGTGTTTTTTTGCTTGTTAATAAATATTATTTGAGTTTTCCCGAGTGTTTTCGTTTTCCATTGACCATTGTCTGCCAGTTACCTGTGTACATCACTGAGCATACCTAAAGTTTAATTAGAGTGCACAAAGACCTGCACCACGGCCCAAACAGGGTCTTAAGACTGTTAAATCACCAACACAAAAGTTTGGGTAAAAGTATGAAATTGTAGACACAAGAACACACAAAAAAATGCAAAAACAAGAACATACAAAAAATGCACAAAGGGTTTATCAACAATAATTTCACTACGGCAAAATCTCTTTAAAGTTTCTAACTTTTTACCATGGTAAAATTAAGTAAAAAACCACTTTACCTTACACAAGTTTCTGAACACTTTACAAAACTCTTGCTGCAGCAGAAACACTTTTATTTAAGGTGCCATTACTTACTTTACACTTTCTTGTACTAAGACCTCAGAAAGATACATAATTTAATGGTGACCACACAAATCTGCTACATTGTAAATTTTACTCTCCTCTGAAGGAAAGAGAGAAAGAGAGAGAGAGAGAGAGAGACAAAACCATCCCAAACTCTACAGAGTCTGTCTGGACTGATCAGTTTCCCAAAACTCTACTATGAGAATAAACCTATGTTGCCAGTTAGGCATTTTTTGGAAATGGGTCACTCTGGGAATCTTCCTTGGGAATAAAAGAAATAAACAATGTTTTTTTCCCCATGGAGGAGGAAAAATAATCAAGGAATTATTCTCTGGCTGGCAAAGAGCTATCTGGGCCTGTCAGCATACATCCTTTTAAATGGAGAGGGGATTTCCTGTATGCACACTTGTTCAAACAGAAAAGGCCTCTGGATTAAGCAGCTTATCTAAACCTGCCATCCCACATCTCTTTAGTTAATAGATGATTTCCTGTCTCAACACTTGTGCAAACAACAAACTTTTAGACCAGCCACTGTTATCTAAACCTGTCATCTCATCTCCCTTTTAGTTGACAATTTAAGTGGTTTAGGGCCTCTCTCATATACAAGGACAAACTGCAGTCACCCTATTGACACCTGAAAAAAACATTCGGCTGTGCAAACACAAGAGCCTAACAGGAAAATGTATCTTATCTCTAAAATCACACAGTCAACTAACCCTTTCAAGATCTGAGTGAGACCTGATATCTCAACACACAGTACATGACAAATACAAGAGAGAATATATCAGAAGTACAGAAAACATTAATTTTACAGAAAACATACACATCATTATAATATATCTATATCTATATGTAGTGTATATATATATATATATATTTCTGGGCTTACGACCTGTGTCAGCTGGGTGAAATATCCATTCAGCACATATTTCTAGGTAAATTCATTTGCTGAATATACCAGAGAAAAGCTAAATGCAATGCTGGGTTACTACCCCAGTGCGTAGCTCCATAAAATGGAGTCGTGTATAAGAAAGGGTGAGTTTGTCACTATCACAGGCCTTCGCCCTGTAGACATTCCCACTGTAGACATTCCCAATCTCAAATCTCCCCGGAGCGAGGTGCCGTTACAACGCCCGCACCACTCCTCGACTATCAACAAACCAGCCGCCATTTTGCCATTCCATTTATAGCACGCTTACACTTGTTGTGTGTTTTCCTTGTGTGCTATTTTTGCCTTTTCTTGTGTTTGTCATGTCTTCCTCCAGGATATGTCTTCACCTAAGTTGAGTACCATCTCCTCTTTTTGTTTTTAGGCGGCTGAGGCTCCTTATTTACCTCTAATTCAATAATTGGGAGGTAGATATAACGCCCCGTCTCGGCCGCCTTGCTCCCCGACCTCATGTGACCTTCAGTCTTGGTGGGGCTTGCCGTTTCCCCCTTTTCATATATGTTTTTATGTGTGTTTTACATAATTTCATATTTGCTTATTATCAAAGTTAGTTCTTTTAGACATTACCCTTCCTGGGGAGGCGCTGGTCCTCTTGTCTCTTAGGCTACAGTTTCCCCCCTCTTGCCTTTGAGAGCATTATTCAGTTTTATTTTTGGACCTCTCCTCCTCCAGCCTCGGTATATTCACTGAGATGGTACGGTTATGTCTTATAGTTTCATTATCTCATTTGCGCATGGATGACATAGATATTTTTGGATTATTTTGTTTACGTTTGATCGTAATGGGAATTCGCCATTTTACCATCCGCGCCTCATATTGCGTTTAGTTTGGATCACCCTTCACATGTGTCTTTTATTATTTAAAACTATTTTTCTTTGATGTACGTTATGTTATTTTATGGTTAACTTTTAGTGTTTCCTTAGTCTGATAGATCCCGTGTTTTCCTCCTAGGCTACCCTCCCTTGCCGCTGGTCGGCTTCGGTAGGTTAGCCTAGGAAGTTAGGCTACTTTTTACAGCTCTTTGCCCTTCCCTTTGGAGGAGGTTAGTGTGTAGGAGGGTCTCATGTTCTGCGCCTTCCCGATGATTTCGTCTGGTTCGGATGGGTGTTTTAGGCCCTATGTTTCCCCTCTCCCTATTTCGGCCTTCCCGATTGGACTTGAGTCCCGGTAAGGTTAGGCTAGAATAGCGAGGTATTTTTATTCGTAGCCTATCCCTGTCCAGCCGTCGATGTCGGGACAGCATCCCAGCACGTGAGTTTCCCCCTCTCCTACCACCCTACCCTCCCTCCCTCCTCCATTCCACCTTGGCTTGTTTTCGATACATCGTAAGCATGCCCATGGTTGGGTGCTCTGAGCCCTTCCCCCGGTTCCTCGGTAGCCTAACATTCCTTACCCCTTCCTTTGCATTGGTGGTTCTCCTAGTTCTCCCTTACCCAGGGTCGCTAATCTCTGTTGATCGGCATCCCGTGGAGAACCTCGCCTGGTGTCTGGGGGTGCTTCACCCCTGGCCACCATTCATTGATTACCATTTCCTTGCATCCTTTTAGCTTTTGGAGGGTTTCTTAGTATTCTCCCCTTCCTTTCATGATCGGCACTCGAGAGGGGTTGGCTTTCGGCGCCCAGGGGTGCTCTCCCACTCTCTGGCCGCCACTGGAAGGTCCTCCATTTGCCTATCCCCACCCTTCCCTAGCATCAGGTGACAAGTTCTCCCAGCCAGGGTAGTCGTTCTCTCTTTGACCGTCACCCGTGGAGAATTATTTACGGTAGCCAGTTAGTGTTTTCCACCTGACTGGCCTCTGTCTACATGTCCGCCCGTCTGCTAGTTATTATCGTCCTTGTTTGGTTCCCTGTTCTATTCACCTAGAACATTGACCATACTCCTGGGTATCTATCTTGACTTTGGCCAGATCTTTCTTCCGCCCGGGTTGTCGGGTCTCTCGTTACCCTCTTGTTTTTGTAACCACCGGTGGGTATGGTGTGTGGTCCGACGGCGCTCTCCATGCCTCCTCCGCTGTCACCATAAGTGTGGTGTAACTTGATTCTCCCAGCGCCAAGCGGAATTTTTTATTTATATAGACTCTAAGGTTAACCATTTCGTACTGTGTGTTTACTTTACCTCTAACGGACGTAGTCTGGGGGTAAAGTTAATTTGCTAATTAGTTTATGACGCATGTTCTCATGTGGACCTTCTAGTATCTCCGGAGTTACTCCGGCGGTCCCTTTTATGGTAGCATGTATAAGACAGTTATACCCCCCCCTTATTACCGGGATTTCCCGGCGGGGTCTGACCGGACTACAGCTTCTCCGGGAGACAGATCCCATCTCTCTGGTCTTCCCCGGAGATTCCGAATTTTGGAAGGGAGCTCCGGCCACCTTTACGGGTGGGTAGGCTGGACGATTGCGCTCTCTCTTCAGTGAGTAACTCCCAAGATCCCGGATTCGCTCCTGAAGGCCGAAGCTGACACTAAGGGCAGACTAAAGTAGGTCCCTAAATTCACTGACTCTGGCTGAGGCAACTTCGGTTGTTTACACTGAGGACGCCTTATTCCAGGTCCTGACTAAATCCTACTAGCAGGATTTCAGCAGGACCTTTACGAATTCATAGTGGTTTCGAATGAACTGCCGGAAACATATCGTTTCGGCAGCTTCTATGGGCAACAGCCCAATAGGCTCATGAAGAGCTCCATCTGGGGAGCTAATCTCTTCCCAGGAAGAGGTCGCACGCAGTCCTGGCGGAAGGCGACCAGGGATAACCAGAGTCTCCCGCTCCCGTTGGGGTCTCCACTACAAGCGGAAGCCACCGGAGTCCACGGACCTCATCCCAAACCTGGGAAGAGGTTCAAGAAATTCAAGAGGCTCCCTGCCCAGTGTGTGCTACAGGCTGTTCCAGTCTCCCCAGCTGGTCAGCATTCAACCTCTAGAGCTCAGCCTCAACCCCAGTACGTGCTGGTTCAACCAGCTCATCATTCGGGTCGCCGCCCCTTACATACCGTCCCCGGCCAATGCCTCATATGAAAGCCAGGGTGCATTTCGGGCTATCAACCAAAATGCCAGGAAGCAGAGCCAGAGGTTCCTTCAGAGGTAGGTCGCATGGCTTCTCCTCCCGAGGGAGGGGAGGCCGAGGTAGCAGAGGAGGCAGACCATCTCCGCCCCAGTGAGATTCCTCAGGTAGGTGGAGGGTTGGACATTTTCGGGACCAATGGACCTTCAGTCCATGGGCCCACAGCATAGTCTCCAAAGGCCTGGGTTGGAGTTGGAGCAGAGGCCTCCTCCCTAGTCAGGTTCCATCAGTCACCATCCAAAGCCCTAAAGGACTTTGTGAAGGATCTACTACAAAAGAGGGCGATAAAGAAAGCGAGACACTTGAAGTTTCAGCGCAGACTGTTCAGCGTTCTGAAGAAAGGCTCCAGTCAACAAAGAGTAATCCTAGACTTGTCTCGTCTAAATTCTTACATTCAATGCGACAAATTTCGCATGCTTACAATCTCGCAGGTTCGACCTACTACCGTGGAGCCGAACCACCTCTATAGATCTTTCAGACGCCTATTATCACGTCGATTGCGAGAAGGTTCTCTCCGTGTCTGGGGTTCAGACTGGGAAAGCATACCGTTCAGAGTCATGCCATTGGTCTCAACATAGCCCCAGAATTTTTCACCAAACTGGCAGATATGGTAGTTCAACAACTACGGTCTCAAGGATCATGCCAGTCGCATACCTGGACGATTGGATCATTTGGGCACCCAACGCCATGCCATGCCGGAAAAGCAACAACCATAGTAATCGGTTTTCTGGAATCTCTAGGCTTCCAAATAAACAGGGAGAAATCCTGCCTAGTTCCGGGAGCCGCTTCCAGTGGTTGGGAATCCAGTGGGACCACATTCACACAACCATCTCTTCCACCGCCAAACGGAGAGAAATAGCCAAAGCAACCAGACAGTTCCTCATGAACAGGAAAGCTTCCCTCACAAAACCCAAGAAAGAGTCTTAGGTTCTCTTCAGTTTTGCTTCAATAACGGATCTACTTCTGGAAAACCAAACTGAAAGACATAAACAGGGTATGGTGGAGGCGTGCCAACATCACGTTCAGAGACAAGGTGTCTCTAATTCCATAAATTCTGAGGAAGAGACTCCGCCCTGGACAACAGTCAAGAGCTTATCAAAGTCAGTGCCGCTCCAGTTCCCCGGCATTAGTGATTCACACCGATGTTTTCTGCGGGTGGGAGGATACTCTCAACACAAAAAGTGCAGGGAACATGGTCCACTATGTTCCGCCAGTTCCATATCAATGTTCTCAAGCAATGGCAGTTTTTCTAACCTTAAAGCTGCGCCTCAACCAGACTAATCCATATCAGACTGGTCTTGGACAGTGCGGTAGTGGTGCATTGTATAAACAGGGGAGGTTACAAGTCGAGCCGGATCAACCAAGTAATGATAATAATATTCTCCCTAGCAAACAAGCACCGGTGGCATCTGTCAGCTACCCATCTGGCAGGAGTTCGAATGTCATTGCAGATTCCCTGTCCAGGACAGCAACTCTGGCTGGAGTCGGAATGGTCCCTGGACAAACATCATTCGAGTGGATTTTGCAGTCAGGTCCCAGGTCTCGAAGTAGATCTCTTTGCAACAGAATGCAACCACAAACTTTCATGTTATGTGGCTCCCAACCTGGACCCTCTGGCTCACCTCCACAGATGCAATGTCGATGACAGTCTTGCACAGCTCAGGACATTCAAGGCCAGGTGGCTCTGGTAGCACCCAACTGGCCGAAGAGCAACTAGTTTCCTCTTCTTCTAGAACTGAAGCTTGGTGCATACAGATCCCCAAACCAAAATTGACACAAATAGTACAAACTGGACTGTGTCAGCTTCCTCAAGAGTCCAAGATGCCCTAGCTTTTATGGATTTTATGAAATTTGCAGCTCAGAAAGATGCTAATATTGATCCCGTTAATACTCTATTCCTAGAATCAGACAAAAGGGAATCTACGCTCAGACAATATGACTCAGCAGTCAAGAAATTAGCACTCTTCTTGAAAGAATCTGAAGCAACAGTAATGACTACGAACCTTGCAACTCGTTCTTTAGGTCATTATTCGAAAAGGTCTTGCCTCTAGCACCATTACTACAGCCAAATCAGCTTTAACAAAATGACATTTTTATGATAAAATGATGTTTCATTATACTTATTAAACACTGTAAAAGCTGTAAAAGCTTTTATCTCTTTAAAATCGACACACGTCCGAGATATAAATTTTCAAACTTTGTTTGGAACGCTGATACAATTGGCGGATCAACCCCACCGGATGCGGTGGGGTAGCGTGGCAGGAGACATACCCATAAACCCAGGTCAGTTTTCATTCTACGGTATACACAATTGGTAGAAAACCTGAGAATGCGTCTCCCGTAAGGGGAGGAGGAGGCCTTTGCGTTACAGTGTTTTGGTAAGTATAATGAAACATCATTTATCATAAAATGTCATTTTTTCATTATAATGACTTGCAAAAAACACTGTAAACTGATTCACATTTAGGTGGAAGAGCAGAAGGATAATTTCTCAGTTATTGAAAGGTTACACACACAAAAAAAAAAAAAAAAAGAAAGAAAAGGAACAAACTCTAACCATGGGTATCTTGGATCCATACCAACAAAGGGCAGGAGTACCTTACCTGGTAGATGGGAAGCTTTTGCAGGGAGAGTACTGCTGCTGGTTGAAGCTCCATTACCTGCAGGGCCTTGGGCGTGGCACTGCTAGCCACTCTGCTCCATAACAACCCAAGCAGTCAGGGGAAGTACACACACATGACTGAGACAAGGTGACTACTTTTGCTCTTGCAATTGGAAAGCAACCAGACTGAAAAAACAGGTCTCTGCCGCCCTAACCACAAAGCCAGTTAAATACATCCTCCCTTCCCTATACCTGGCAGCTCAACTAAAATGGAGAATTTTTCCAAGTGAACTGAGCACCCCCCGGCTGTTAACTCCTTGTATACAAAACCACAGGGAAGGAAGATGAGAACCTACCCCTACTGTGTTCCCCTAAACCAAGCCTGCTACCGATCACGGGACCTAAGCAAACAGATCCTGATACGCCTTCAACCTCCCTAAGGTAGTGAGCGCCAAACATTCGACCTCCAGAAGGTATCTGTGTGATCTCTTGAAAGTGACTTATTTTGACAAGGCCACTGAAGTTGCTATTAGCGCCTTTGGCAGTATTGAATGTGAGACTTGACTAGGCGTCGTCCTCTTCATTGATGTGCCTGTCATCTAAGATGGGATTCTTGACGAAGAAGCCAGGGCATTCTTGGATAAAAAAGGTCTGGTTGGATCTTTCACACTGAACACCACAGGTTGAAGAGGCGTCCTCTGATGCTGGTCGTTCTGGCCAGTATTTGATAGCTCTAACGGGGGCACAAAGCCTCCAATTCTTGAAGACAGCCACTTGGAGAGGTTCTGAATGGTAAGGACCGAAGATCACGGGTTGGAAGGAGACTCGTTCTTGGCTAGAAAATTCAAGGTGAACGAGCAAACAGCACTACCTTGTGAAAAACCCACTTCCTTGTCAATGGCTTGTATTTCACTAACCCTCTTTGCCGTTGCTAAAGTAACCAGAAAAAGGGATTTCTTAATGAGGTCTCTAGAAAGACCTTCTAAAGGTTAAGTACCTTGGAACATTAACCACCTCAAACTACATCTAAATTCCAGGCAAGGGCAGGTTTTTGGGGCCTTAGCTGTGTCTAAGGACTTGAGAGGTCTGACAGTCTCGGTTATTTGATGGGTCTAACCCCTATGGTAGAAGGCGGAGGACAGCATCTGCTGGCCCTTGATGGTTGATGGCATCAATTTTCTTGAATCCCTCAAGAAGTAAATGAAAAAATCGGCAAGTTGAGTTATAGGCGTCGAAGAAAGAGGAGATACTGTTTTTCTACACCAGTTCCTGAAGACCTCCCATGGATTGGTATAATTTGCTCGAGAGTCCCTTCTGCACCTTGCAAGCTAGCCTCTGCAGCCTTTCTTGAAAAACCTCGCTCTGATGAGCTTCCTGACAGTCTGAAGCCTGTCAGGCGAGTGGACAATCCCTGGTGGAACTTCATTAGGTGGGGTTGTCACGAGAAGCTACTTTCTTTTGAGGAGAAAGCGCAAAGGGAAGTCATCAGGAGATCTAGCAGGTCGGGGAGACCCTCCTTCCTTGGCCAGAGCAGGGCCCAGCGAGGATCAGCTCGACGGAGATTTCACTTTGTTTATCACTTGCCTGATGAGCGAAAGGAGGAAGGCATAGGCAAACAGGTGCGTCCCAGTCTAGAGGCATGGCGTCCACCAAGTGAGTCAGTGGGTCTGGAACTGGTGAGCCAGGAACACTGAGAGCGATGGTTCTTGGAAGTGAAGAATCTGTTAATAAATTGCCCTGATTCCACAGATCTGACACCTTGCGGGTGCAGGGTCCACTCCGTGAGAGAGTCTGGTTCCGGCGGCTGAGTTGGTCCGCCAGGGCGTTCAGTTTCCTGCACAAACGAGGGAACAGGGCCACCCCTGTTGCTGTCCGCCACAGAAGAAGGTCCTCGCAGCTTTGAACAGGGGCGAAGAATGGGTACCTCTCTGTTTCCCGGATGTGAAGCTGAGCGGCCAGGTTGTCGGCGTGAACAGCTACTGCTTGGCCTGAGACGTGGGTCGAAAATTCCTGGAGAGCGAGGTGAATGGCCAGCAGTTCCTTGACATTGATGTGGAGCTTCTTCTGTTCGTCCGACCAAACTCCTGACGTCCTGAGGTTGGCTAGATACTCTCCACCAACATTGGGCGCATCTGAGAACATCTGCAGGGATGGATTTGGCAGGAGGAGATCCAGACCCTCCGAAAGCCTTTGGCGACCTCCACCCGAAAGATGCCCCTTGATGTCGGGGAATGTTGAAGACAGTGAGCGTCCGTTTGGGTCCTTCTGTCCCAAGAGTCCTGAGGAAAAACTGTGAGGTCATGTGCAGACAGCCTGACCTTACAAATTATCCGCTGGCGACAAGTTCCCAGGAGAGCCATCCACTGTGGTGAACAACTGTCAGGAAGAAACTTCTCCACTGTCTGAAGCAGGAGGAGACCCTTTTAGGAGACAGAAAAGCCAGCTAGATTGTCAGAGTCATCCCCAAATAAAGAATCTCTGTGGAAGAACTAAGCTCGACTTTGCGTGTTTATCAGAATCCTAAGTCCCGAGCTAACCTTAGGGTTCTGTGAAGGTCCTCCATGCAGCCCGGTTCCTTGATGATGAGCGGAGTAGCCAGTCGATCTAGGTACAAGGAGATCGAACTCCCCTCAGGTGGAGCCAATGACCTATCGGGCGAGAGTCCTGGTGAACACTTGCGGGGGCTGTCGACAGGCGAGAAGCAGAGGGAGGCCTGAACTGGTAAACTCTGTCCTTGAAAACAAGCGAAGGCCCTCTGGAGTCTGATGTACTGGAATGTAAGGTAGGCATCTTCATGTGGGGTCACCATCCAATCCCCCGAGTTAGTGCTGAAGAACTGGCGGTTCATTTCCATGGAGAACTTGGTTTCACTAAGTACATATTGAGCATACGTCAGAGAACTGGCCTCCAACCCCTGATGACTTGGGGACTACAAACGGCGGTTGGCAAAAACCTGGGGTTGGCCGATCTGCACTACGCCCGATGACCGCCTTCCTAAGAGACCGGACTTCTGTCTCTAGGGCCGAAAACAGCTGAGCCTCTTGAGTATGCTGTCAAGGAAATGGGAGAGTGGAGAGGAGGAGGTTGGGGCGAGCGGCTGAGCGGTGGCCTAGCTGGAGCACTTGCACCTGCTGATCACCACCTCTGTCTCTCCATTCCTCCCAAAAGAGGCTAGTCTGGCCCCCACCGGCACATGGAGGACAGGATCCTGCTACTGGTATGACGACCTTGTGGCTTTGAGAGAACACTTTGTGACCCCTGGGTTGTGCGAGACCTTGAGTAAGGTTTGGACCTGGAGTTACGAAAGCGGATGCCTGTTAAGAGGAGATGCCATCTTGGTCAAAGGAGGGGAGCAGGCCTCGGTCTGGTGAAGACATAAGACAGGATGTGTGTGACGCCCTCACTTATCCATGGCTGACAGGGCGTCTTTCACTTTTCTGCTTCTGGGAAGAGGCCCTCCTTGTCCAAGGGTCGAACATCAAAGCCGTTCTCTGCGAAGAAGTCACAGCCTTAGACAGAAGCGACAAGTTTCCCTCTTCTTCAGAGTGGCCATGGGCGAAGAGGGAGAAATTTCGCCTGCCGCATCATGGATAGCGACCAAGTTGCAGAAAGGAACCCGTGATTGTTCCAAGACGTCTTCTGCGAGATTAGCCTGCTCACCTGTTTGAAAACAGCTCCATTGACCAATCGATAAAGCTGACAATCTCTGAGGAGCGAAGGGTTCCTGGAAAATGTTCTATATCTAGGGCAGAAAAGGTCTTGGCTGCCTTGAATGAAATGCGTCTTGAGGGGTCCACAAGGGAGCCGAAGTCCCCCTGTGCTGAAATTGCGGATCCCAGTGAAGGAGAAGCTCTTGTGCTGTAATAATTTTGCCTCCCTTTTAGAGCAGCTTTGAAGGAGGAGCCATGGCGACGACTGCCGAGGACCTCTTAGCTTCCAACCACGCCTCTACCTCTTTTAATGCTTTCTTGGGAGGCGGTGGAAATTTACCAACGGAGTGAAGTGGCAGGACCTTGTTTTTCCCAGACGCAACGTAGAAGTCCGGAGAAGAGAGGGGGCTGTCGACTAGTATTTGCGAATGCGACACAAGCAGCTGATGAGGCGTAATGAGGCCCCGATTCACCTGGGCCTTCCTCTTCACCAGAAAGAATCGGTTCGATGCCCAGACCGTCCAGGGTTGAGGAGGAACGACTTCTTTATCCTCGAGAATGCCAAGGACTGTGACTGCAGCACTACAGCTTCCTTCCAACAGAATGAACTCCTGGGAGGCGAGGATGTAGCCAAGCGCAGACATAGTGTTAATAGGAGGAGGAGTAAGGGCCGGGCACTTGCGGCGGAACTTTCCTGGAGAGGGCTGAGCCTCTTGACTGCACTAGGTGACCTGGGAGGCGTCTGAAATGTATCTTCTTGATGGATCATGCTGAGCAACCAGGTATAGGGCTGGCTGTCCTTTTCTTGAAGAGTTTAGTAACCCTAGGGCGGGAATTATCCGAAGAAGCCTCTTTGGGGCGAGGTCTGATCCCACTTGCGATGACGAGGAGGGCGATCGAAGAGCTGGAATATGAAGAGACTGAAGATGAACTGCTACTCTCACCTAGAAGAGCTTAACCTTAGGTAGCAGTGCCGACTGTGACCGCCTTGATGAAGCTTCTGGGGACACCATCCTGCGATGTCGGCGATGGCAAGAAAATCGGCCTTGTCGATGGATCACTTTCGCATCTCCCTGGAAGCACCCGGCGCTTGGCGAGTCAGCTTACTACTTCACGCCACCAGGACCCAAGGCTTTCCTGTGCCTTAGAGGACAAACCTGCTTTCGATGGGCAATAATTTCTGACCTTTCCGCCAGCGCCGGGACTGTCTTCTAGCCTCAGAGAGCGGCCCGGGACAGTTGCTAACTCAAAAGATTCCAGAAACGAGCAGACTGCGCCTGAAAGCCCGATCGCTTGAACAACCACATTGTTATCACCAACACCAACACTGGCGTCATCACCGACGTTAACGCCGGACTACGGTGCGAACGCACTAAACTTAAGACCGACTCCATGAAACCGTTCATTTGCGCTTCCATTTGATTTCTGAAAAGAACGAATTCTGATTTATCAGCCTCGAGGCTGGGCTTGGCTTTAGGGAAAACATACTGGGAAGCTGGTGAAGAAGAGGGGGGAACATGAGAGAGGGAAAGAGCAGAGGTAGAGGAGGGGGTAGGAGGAGGAAGGAACAGCGGTGGGAGGTGGCGCCAATGCCACCACCGAAGAAGATGATAGCCTAGCTTCCCCTTCTGCGGCAAAGGCTTTCTATCCTATCTCTAACCAACTTTATCTGATGGGAACTGTATGTTTGCCAAAACTCCTGACTCATTCATACATTCACTGCATGTGTTCTCCTGGGAACACTCTTATTCATGCTGTACACAAAGAATGGCGTCATTATTTAAGTTTAACTAGTTTGGCGGAGCACAAATTCCCTGCATAAACTCTGGATCCCGATATTGAATCCGACACTTGACTCAATTCCCAAACTAGGCTAGCTAGATAAATAAACAGGCAGGTGGAGTGCCACCAGGAAGCATGCAATAAGTGCCAAGCAGACGAGGAACCCAAACAGTTGAGGCAGACGGACCTCGATCGTTCCCATACGCCCGAGAATGAAACTGACCTGGGTTCATGGGTATGTCTCCTGCCACAACACCCCCACCAGCATCCGGTGGGGTTGGGTCTCCCGCCAATTGTATCAGCGTTCCAAACAAAGTTTGAAAATTTATATCTCGAATGATGTCGATTTTAAAGAAGATAAGCTTTTACAGCTTTTACAGTGTTTTAGTAGTCATTATAATGAAAGATATTTTTACATGGTTTAATATTAACTTAACAGATTCTTATTTTCATCAATTCCTAGAGCATGAGCTACGCTTGAGACCAACATAACACGTCCACACGTTTCCTGGTTCTTAAATGGCGTTCTTAAATTACCATCAGATATTGATAATCAGAATTGTTCATTCTTAAGTCGGCTAAGGAAGACCTTATTCTTAATTAGCTTAGCTTCAGGTGCTAGAATTTCTGAACTGTCTGTTCTATCTAGAGAGCCGAACCATGTTGATTTCCTCCCGTCAGGAGAAGTTCTCTGCTAGCCCCAGACCTTAAATTTCATGAAACGAAGATCACGAGATGAATGTGGGTCCTCCTGGAAGGTTATCCCCCTT